>NC_059337.1:138102500-138402500 GCF_018350155.1 Leopardus geoffroyi
AAGAAAGAGATGAGGGAACACCTATGGATCAAGAAAGGCTTAAAGGCTTAAGAGACACCAGCCAAATGCAACGTTTGGCCCCTTATGTGGATCCCGATTCAAACAAACGTTTAAAAACAAAACAAAATAATTGTGTTTTCAAAGTTCAAAAACATAACTAAAATAAATTCCTGGAAAAACACAGAATGTCAGAATGAGGGCAAGAAGAAATAGGGAATTTACATAAATCAACAGATGCTAAAACAACAACCACAACAAAGAGTCTTTGCTGTGAACATCCCTGATTCCCATTTGACAGATGCACTAACCAAGGCAGAGGCAGGTTGGGTCACCCCATCTGGTAAAAAAAAAAAAAAAAAAAAAAAATGGAGCCAGGTTTCACACCCAGGCCTGGCCCCAAAGCCTGTGGTCCTAACTATGACACTGCCTCCTGACCTTGCCCATGACCGACTCAGACTTCCCGGTAAACCGGGACAGAAATCATTAACGAAACTATTCCAAGTCCTTGCAATTTAGGTCACCGCCTCCTGCCACACTGCCCGCCACCTTGGCGGGTCCCTCTGCAGATGGATGCGTATTTGCGGGGGGCGGGGGGTTGTTATCAGCAATTTCACATATTTTACTCAGTTCTTCCACACAGAACCACAACCTGGGCAAGAGAAGAACCCTATCTCAAATTTTTTAAACACGTTTGTTTTCGAGAGAGAGAGAGAGAGAGAGAGAGAGAGAGAGGGAGAGAGAGCATGAGCGTGAGGGGGGAAAGGGCAGAGAGAGAGGGAGACACAGAACCCGAAGCAGGCTCCAGGCTCCGAGCTGTCAGCATAGAGCCCGATGCGGGGCTCGAACTCACGGACCGCGAGATCGCGACCTGAGCCGAAGTCGGACGCTCAACCGACTGAGCCACCCAGGCGCCCCAAACCCTATCTTAAAAGTCTAAGAGCTGTAAAAGGGCTTCCCGACGGGAACAGGCCAGAAGGTGGGGAGAGCTGGTGGGGAAGGTTATAGCTTTCATTATAAGCTCATCTGTATATCTCAGCTTTTTAACCACATGCCTACGTCTGGTAGAAATTTTAAGTTTGGGGCGCCTGGGTGGCTTAGTCAGTTAAGCATCTATCTGACTCTCGATTTCGGCTCAAGTCATGATGTCATAGTCCCTGCTTGGGATTCTTCTCTCCCTCTCTCTGCCCCTCCCCTGCTCTCTCTCTCTCTCGCTCTCTCTCTCTGAGAATAAATAAGCACAATAAAAAAGAATACAGAAATGTTATGGTTTACTTAAAAAAAACTGCTATGTACTCAACTCCGTGCGTAGCACGACGTCTTATTCTTCTGTCCTCAATACCACCGGGGTGAAACGTTTACGAATGTGATATTCGACAGAAGGCTTTTCTGTTCATAACATAAATACCCGTAACAGACAAAAACTGGAAAAGTCAATAACATGAATTATTCCAAGACCGCTTATTTCCTTCCATTTCTCCTTCTACGGGGTTTTTATTTTCGCTTGCTTGTTTGAACGTAATTTCGACCGTATTACGCCTGCAGCGTGGTATTCTGTGTGGCCTCGCCAGTTTCTCTTCTCACCTTCCCTGAATGGTAGTCATTGTTGCCGCTATTATTTATCCCGCTCCTTCTCTCCATCACTGTCCACTGGCCGTGGTAGGGGAAGCAGGCCGATAACCTGTCTTTTCGCTTACAGGCACAAGGAACCAGATGCGTTCAAACCTGGCGTGGAAATTGCCACAGCTCTTCCCGATCCTGGATCTTGACCCCTGACTGCAACAGCACGATGAAACTTTGTGGCTCTCCCCTTGGAGGAAGGTGAATGAGTTCTGATAGGGCGAGAAGCTGTGTACGGATGGTGGGCAGCTTAGGGAGGGCTACAGCAAACACTGTTAGGTGCCTCCCCAGTAACCATTTTCCTCTTCTCAACTAACAGGATCCTAACTCTGAGCCAGCAGTCTGCCTAGTTTAAAAAAATTTTGTTAACATTTTATTTTTTGAGAGACAGAGAGGGACAGAGCATGAGCAGGGGAGGGCCAGAGAGAGAGAGGGAGACACAGAATCCGAAGCAGGCTCCGGGCTCCGAGCCGTCAGCACAGAGACCGACGCGGGGCTCGAACCCACGAACCTGAGCCGAAGCCGGACGCTCAACCGACTGAGCTGCCCAGGCACCTGTCCCTGCCTAGCTTAAAAACGATCATTTCCCCACCTCCCTGGTCAGGGGTCGTCCTGGGACAAGGCCTAGCCAACAAAGTGGAAGTGGAGGTTAGGCTGGGGTTTCCAGGGGTGCCCGACAGAAGGTCAGAGGAGAACACTGGAGCGTGCCCTCTTTGCCTCTTTCCTAACCCTCTGGCTTCCCGTCACGGAGCCATGGAGCTAGAAACACAAGAGCCAGAGCTCTTGGTTAAGCAGCGGCCAGCCGTGGACCTGCTGGGTGGCAGGCCGGTGTCTCTGGGCTTCCTCTTGCACGAGATAGACAGATCCTCTTGGATGAAGTCGCCGTACGTTGGGTTTTTGCCACTTGCGGCCCAACACGGCCCGAACTGGCGCAATACGCGTTCTCTCGCTTTCGCGAGCCCGTCGGAAACCCATCAGGGCTGACTCACCCGCGTCCCTCTCGTTGGCAGGGAGGCCAGTCACACTGTCTTGGGCGGCTAAAAACTAACCCTCAGGAATAAGCACGGTCACGAGGAGCACTCATGGGCCCTTACACGCTTCTACGGGCCTGCAAAACTCTTACACACGTACCCCGTCCTCGGTGGGGAAGCCAGGGGAAGATGATTCAAGACAGAATGGCTCAGCGACCAGATGACAGGCAGCGGGTTCCCCATGATGTCTTTTCTCTCCTTGATGTCGCCCCCCCCTCCGCCCCCCGCACATCCGAGTTGTGCTCGAAAAGCCATCCGACTTCCACGCGTCCACGCGAGATACGAGAAACAGTTACAGATGGTGAAGAGCTGGGGACGCGTCGTCTAGGTTTGAACCCCTGCGGAATAGCCCTCCGGGAGGTCGGCCCGAGAAGCCAGGAAGCCTGTGTCTCTCCACAGGGTGCAAAGAACGAATGAATGAATGCAAGAGCTTGAGACATAAGGAAGGATTCAGAAGGACTGTATATTGCCTCGGGCCTCTGAACAACACAGGGCAGGGTGGGGGGGGGGCTGGACAAAAGCCTCGGAGCTGATGAGCCAACTGGTTCTGCGTGTTGAGGGGTGAGCGGGTGGAGTAGGGGGGGAAATTGGGAAGGACAGGTATTAGAGAAGGTGGCAAAGACCGTGAGATCTTGAAAAGGCATTAGGCTTTTAACGACAATACAGGAAGTCTGGTCGGGGACCACCTGGAACCAAACATCACCCCCTCTAACCTCTGGGTTTCCCGCGTGCACTTTTTATTTCCCATGTGGTATACGCGCTCGGCGTCTGCACGAAGTGATCCCACGTGTGTGGGGGGAAGGGGACCGGTGGCGGGGGGGGGTGTTGAAGAGCCAGAGGCAACATCCACCTTCTCGGTTCTTCGACGGTGACCACAGGACCGCCACCCGCCGTCTTGCATCCCGATGCAGCTGATGTTCGTTTTGGGAACGGGATCCAGTCACCCTGGCTGGAAGGTGCATCCCGTATCCTCAGGAACTGACCCCATAAAACCAGAGCCTCATCTCCCAGTCGAGGGGTCTTGGCGTCTTTCAGCCGCCTCGCTTCCCTACCTGCGCCATTCCGAACGTCTTCAGTTTTAGAAACAGAACTCATGTGCCACAGAACGAGGAGGGCCTGGCGTCGAGATCACAAGCATCATCTGTTCCCCTCCGTCGCGGAAACCAGAAACCTCAGTTTATTAAGGTGCATGCGCTGTGCTGGGTGCGTGCATTTTGCAGAGGAGGAAACCGAGGCTTAGCCAGCTCAGGGAAGGTGGTGCTCAGGGTCACAGAGGGAGGAAGGGAAATTCTCAACGTGGGGAGCAAATTCGCTCTGATTCCAGAGCGGTGGAATCGCGGAGAGTGGTTGGTGGGGCCTTCGTGGGAAAACAGCCCCTCCTCCCGCATTCAATCTTTTCTTCCAGAAGGAGCAGCTGGGGCTCCTCCGGCCTGGTGGTCTTCTGAGACACATTCCTGCACGGCCGCTGTTCTCAAAGCTGCAGGCCCTTGTTCCACACGCGGGTCCGAGGGCCCGAGCCAGGCCTGGGGTCTCTTCACGCAGAGAAGAGTTTTCTGCCCTTGGCCCCCGCAGAAGGGAAGGATTAGCGCAGCAAAGCCCAACTTGATTGAAAAATAACTTCCCTCCAGGCTGCTTTATGGCTTTGCACCTCTTCCAGCTCTCGCTGAGTCTGGCCCCAAGACTGGAGGACTCAGGGTGGTCCTTCCCTCTCCAAGGGGCCGGAAATTACCCAAGGAACGCCAGGGGGTGCTGAACAGGCCATCTGAAGGAGGCCAGCAACTTATTAATGTTTTTTGAAAGTTTTAAAACTAATAGCCAACTGGAAGGGGTCAAAGCATCCTGGCTAGTTCTGCGATGGGGGGCAAGGCGCCTCCCTCCCCTCGCTGACCCCATCTGTAGCGTGTGTGTGTGGAGGGGACTCGTCTACGGCCCCGTGCCGCTGGCGTGGAGGATGAAATGATTGCCGAAGTTCACAGAGGGCTGAGAACTGCCACATGGCAGTGACCACGGACGGTTCGGCCCCAGCCCTCCGCACTTACATTCACCAGACCAGCCAAAGCCAGTTCCCGCTGGGACGCTGCTGAACAGCACAGGATTTGGCCTTGGCCAAAGAGAGGTCTGGCGTGCGCCCTGGGCTTCTGGGAGGTGATCTCGGTGTATGTGACAGGAGTGTGTCTGGTTAGGGCAGGGGCTGACCACACCGGATCCCAGTGTGGGGCTGGCCATGCCAGAAAGACCAACCATGGGACAGAGGGGGGGGCCACACAGTATCGGCTGGCCTGGACACTGAGTTCACCAATGAGGGCGATCAGTCAGTCAATCAATCAATCAATCAGTCGTGCCTCGATCAAGAGCCTGGGCACCACAGCTCAGCGAGCTTCCCTAAGGGGCAATGCTCCGCGTGTCGGTCACACGTCGGTGTCAGAGGGTAACGTGAGTGCGGGAGCTTTCAGCGAGTGCTGTTCTTTTTTTTAAATTTTTTTTTTTTCAACGTTTATTTATTTTTGGGACACAGAGAGACAGAGCATGAACGGGGGAGGGGCAGAGAGAGAGGGAGACACAGAATCAGAAACAGGCTCCAGGCTCTGAGCCATCAGCCCAGAGCCCGACGCGGGGCTCGAACTCACGGACCGCGAGATCGTGACCTGGCTGAAGTCGGACGCTCAACCGACTGCGCCACCCAGGCGCCCCTCAGCGAGTGCTGTTCTAACGAATGATCACACCGCAGGCTGGTTCTCGGAACCCCTTGAACTTGCGATTGGTGTCAGGAATGAGGGCAGTCTTATGGGGAGACCGCTCCCTCAACCTCAGCAGTCCGCCGACCCCGGGAATCTTCAACACAAGCCTCCTGAGTTCCATGCCCACTGTCACTCCCAACCACCCAAACTGGGAAGGATGGGGCTGGGAAGGGGTGCAGACAGGGTGCCGAGGGAGCTCGTGCCGGTGCTAAGTGAAGCGCTTTCCAGAGGCCAACTCATGGGTGCCTCAGTCCACGCATCTGTAACACGGGACCCACTGCGCTCACCTCTCCAGGCTGCGACTCTCCAGGCCTGAGGGCTCACAGCTAGGGAGCAAAGCACACGATTCACCTCGACGGCCGGAGCACTTAGCTTTAACCACCTCTGCTGGCTGAGGTCAGCTCGGGGGCGAGACAGGCCCACCCTCAGGAGCAGGTCTCACTCACATGGAAAATGCCGGCTCGTACATCTGAATCATCACGATGGCGAATATGGGCCAAGCGTCACCTCCACGCTGGGAGATGTAGGACAGCGTCCCCTAACACTGCCTGGTCGTGTCCTGGCAGTCACCTGGGGGTTTCCCAGGCCCAGGCCCTGACAGGATCCAAACGGCAACAGAGGAGCCTGGGAAATCTGCAGGTTTAATATCCCCTGTGGGCTGGGTCTCTTGCAGGGGCAGATTTGAGAACTGCTGTCACGATCAGAGGGGCCTGGGTCCCCCGCAAACCCCCGACAGCACTACTGTTGGGCAGGCCTCAGGTCCTGGGCCTCTGTTTCCCCCTCTACGCAAATGGGGGTGGGAGTTATGGCTGCTCGTTCTCCCTTGTCCTACAGCAGCGAGGATGAGACGCTCGGGCCCGGCCAGCACCGTGGCCAGGAGGCACGGTCAGTCCCAAAGAGCAGCAGGACATAGCATTTGCCGTGCAGGACAGGGGGTACGGCCAGTCCCCATATGATGCTTGCTAAAAAGGCGAATTCCTGCCAGTGCGATGGGTATGTTAGGGAACAGTTTAAGGATGACACGAATTTTGCATTTGCTGATGCAAACGTGTGTGTGTTATGCGTTCCTACGTGGCTCTATTTAGCTCCGATCGGTTAAATAGAGCCACATGGGAATACACAACACACACACACACACACACACACACACACACACACAGGCTCATTTGTGCACACCTCCAACATCTACTAGCTACCTTTTTCACTGCCTGTGCTATGAGCTGCACACGTCCACATCTACTGTTACAAGTTGCTACGGGCTGACTAGTGTCCTCCCCAAATTCCTCTGCTGGAGTCCTAACCCCCAGGCCCTCAGCGTGTGACTGTATTTGGAAACGGGAGTCTTTTTTTTCTTCAAGTTTATTTATTTATTTTGAGAGTGGGGGTGGGGAAGGGGCAGAGAGAGAGAGAGAGAGGAGGAGAGAGAATCCCAAGCAGGCTCCGCCCTGTCAGTGCAAAGCCTGCCGCGGGGCTCAAACTCACGAACTGTGAGATCTTGACCTGAGCCGAAATCGAGAGTTGGATGCTTAACCGACTGAGCTACCCGGGCACCCTGGAGATAGGAGTCTTTAAAAGAAGCGGTTTAATTAAAATGGGGCCGTTAGGATGGGCCCTGGTGTCCTTATACGAAGAGGCAATCCGGACACACAGACACCAGGGCAGGTGCATGTAAGACCGTGTGAGGACACAGCGAGAAGGCGGCGACCTGCAGACCAATGGCAGGGTTTACCCCGTAGAAAGCGCTGTCTTTATGAACACAGTTTTGCTCCCCGAGAAGAGGCCACCATGGGGAGCACACCGCACCTGCTGTGGCCAGGGGAGGGCGTTTGCCCTGTGCTCCCCGAGGGCTCCACACCTCTCTCCTCAACCATCTCTTAAACACTCACTCAAGACTCTTAAATGACCAGAGAACAGCGGGTGGCTTGGGGCTAGACGTCCCTTAGTTTATTTACTTAAAGATGAAACCGGACAAGGGCCTGGACCCAAACATGCATTGTTTGCTGGTCCGGGAGAAGAATTGCCAAATACTGGGTCCCAGTCCACACCCTTCAGGGCAGGGACACTGGTAAACTGTGGATGGCAGGAGAAGGGCTCTGCCGGGGGATGGGGCCACCAGCCTCAGGAACGTCCCAGGTGGAAAGTGAATTTGGAGCATGGACTTGGAGGTCCTGGGGGCCCTCAGCAGATGGGGAAGTGGGGTAACAGTAATGACATAAACACTGAACGATGGGTTCTGGGACTCACTAAGCCCAGCTCCGTGGCAGGTAGGGGAGGAGGGACACTGGGGGAGAGCCTTGAATGCCACCCAAGGGGTTCCTTCGGACCAAATATACAATGAGGCCATTCTTTATCTGGGTTCCTTAAATCAGAATGTGTGACCTTTCATTCTGGGTTGCAGATCACGCTAGTTAGAATTTGAGAAGTACGCCAAAGGCAAAAGAGGCAAGAGTCAATTAGACGATTTCTACATCGTTCATCCAATTAAACAATTGTCGAGTACCCGCTGCCAGCTGCGTCTAGACGAGGAGCGATTTGCTCCTGGTTTTATTCATTTTCTGTCTCCATCCTCTACCAAGAATGGGTGTTAAGTCATTCTCTGGGATGTCAAGGACGCCACCCGTACATGAAGGTGTCCATTCACCGACAGAGACCCAGCACCGGCCATTTAAAATATTGTGTTAATAGAATAGCTATAGGTTTTGATGTTAAAAATATTTCAACGGCACCTCATTAATTCAAATTAATCTCCTTCAATTCACTCGCATTCCATTAGGGGTGGGTAGGGGAGAAAGGAGCCGACATTTCCAGAGGCAGGCAGGCGGCTAAGGGTGCCCCTGAACACCATTCATTTCATTCTTGCAGTGCTGGGTGAGCGAGCTCCCTCTTTCAGGCCACCTCCGTGTGGCTCTGAGGAATACGGAGCTACCATGTTTGAATTTTTTCTGAACATTTATTTATTTTGGGGAGACAGAGTGCAAGCAGGGGAGGGGCAGAGAGACTGAGAGACACAGAATCCGAAGCGGGCTCCAGGCTCCGAGATGTCAGCACGGAGCCCGACGCGGGGCTCGAACCCACAAAGCGCGGGATCGTGACCTGGGCCAACGTCGGACGCTTAACCAACTGAGCCACCCAGGCACCCCAAGGAGCTACCATGTTTTAAGGGGACCTCACATCCTAGGCCATGACCCTGCCCCATGTCAGAACCCGGTCCCTCTTGGTCACAGAGTGCCTTGGAGGACACAGGACCCCAGCTGAGCCAACCAACCAGTTTCCTGGGAGCTTAGGACTTGGGACTACGGAGACCGCGAGAGATGTCTCCCATGACTGGGGCTGTGATGTGAACTTGGGGCTTAATGGTGGCCATATTTCCCACTTGGTGGCAAAAGCCGGTCTGGAGAATAAGAGGGAATTTGACCAAATGCGGCGAGGAGGGAACAGCTGTCGATGTCGGGGTCGTGGTTTCCTTTACCCCTGGGGCCCAGCTACATCCCTGGCTTGCTAGTGGCCCAATCAGTATCTCCTCCTTGAAATCCATAACCAGACTTACTCCCTTCTGTGCTTAGGTGAGTTCCGGTTAGGTTTCTGTCACTTCACATCAAGAATCCTAACGGGCAGGTATCATTAATTATCACCATCTCACCAGGGAAGAAACGAGGCTTGGGATGCTTGCCCGAGCCCTTGCTGCTAGAAAGTTTCAGAACCGGAATCTGACCCCTGAATCTCTTTCGTTTTTCAACATACCTTTGGGTACATCCAACAGAGAGAATAGTCTCCATGACTGACACCAGGGGTCATTCTGGTTGGAAGGGGGGGATCCCCGGAGTCAAGGAACTAAAGGTGGGGATGGGAGGCTTCAGCGCTATCCTTTCCCATCGAGTCCCCACCCCCCCCCCCAACCACCCGGGGAGCCTGGGTGGCTCAGCCGGCTAAGTGTCCGACTTCAGCTCAGGCCACGATCTCACGGTCCGTGGGTTGGAGCCCCGCGTCGGGCTTTCTGCTGTCAGCATGGAGCCCTCTTCAGATTCTCTGTCCCCTTCTCTCTCTGCCTCTCCCCTGCTTGCATTCTCTCCCTCGCAAATAAATAAACGTTTTTTAAAAGTGCCCCCAACCCCAACCACTCCCCCAAAGCCCTTGCCGAGATGGCCGCCGTTGAGTGTTGCTCTGGCCCTACACGGCCTTTGAGGTCTGGCAGAAGCTCGTCTTCTCCCAGCCCCGCCGCCCAGCTCTGTGGTCAAGGGCAAACTCTCTACGATAGGCTGAATTACGTCCCCTCAAAAATTCATATGCTGAAGTCTTAACCCCTAGCACCTCAGAACTGACCGCCCTGGAGATACGGTCTTTCCAGCGGGAATTAGGTTTAAAATGAGGTCACTTACGGGGAGCCCTCATCCAAGATGGCTGGTGTCCTTAAACACGCACACAAGGAAGAGCCTGTGGAGACACAGGGAGAAGACAGCCGTCTACAATCCAAGGAGAGAGGCCTGGAACGGATTCAGGCCTCCCGGCCCTAGGAAGGAACCAGCCCCAACGGGACCTCCAGATCCGTGAGAAAATAAACGTCTCCTGTGAAAGCACGAGGCGCTCTGTGACTACTAGGCTCTCGGAGATGCCATCCTTTCTACTCGTGGGATTGCGAAAGCAATACGTGTGGCCCCGTGGTGCGGGGAGTGTCGTGGGAAGAATTAAAAAGCAGACGTCAAGGCAATGGTAGCATCGGCGTGCCGTCGGCGGTGGCTGTTTACGTTCTAACGACGCTGCCCAATGGGCCGCAGATGTTTCTCTGCCCTTTGCTAGTCCTTCTAGGAATCCCGTTGCTTCCTTGGTAGCGAAGTCTCAGGAGGTGACACGGGTCCCTCTCTCCTGAAGAGACTGCTCGGGTCCGGAGGGCTCTCGGTAGAGCCACCTGGGTCTCTGCATACGAGGGACGGAAACGCTGCCAGGTGTTGGCTCATCCCAAGAGAAGAGGGAACGGAAGGGTGCGTGGTTCACTGGCTGCCCCCAAAGAGCCCGGCGTGGAGGGGAGGGGTGACCTCAAACCCAAGGGGGGCGTCCACGTGGCTGACAGCAACAGGTACCGGCCAGAATCTTTAGCCGCCCCCTCTAAAGAGAGTGGGGAAAAGAAAGCGCTGACAGGAAATATCTCTGAGGAAATAGGGAGCAGGTGGGGGTTGGCACTGTGGCCTCGGGTAACACTGCATCTCGTGTGTGTGTGTGTGTGTGTGTGTGTGTGTGCACGCGCTCAGGGGCTGTTACGGGCTGGACACGGGAACAATGAGGGTGGGCCAACCAGGGCTGGGGAAGGAGAGGGAGCAGCTCACAGCGCCCCCTGTGGGGAGGAAGGGAGGGACATGATGCGTGTCCCCTTGGCTGTGACGCAGGCCAAATCTGGAGAGCTCGACGGCTGGCTGGGCCCCCTCCACCCCCGTCATCCACCGGCTCCCCCCACCCCAGGCCTGTCCCCAGGCACGGCGCAGGGGGGATGTGCTGCATGGAAAAGCCCAGCAGGTGCCAGAACGGAGTGCTTCACAAGGCCACGGAAAGACACCCCGCCCTTCCCCCGGCCGGGGCCCTCCTGGGGTTTCAAGGAACATTTGAGAGGAAGCGAGATGGCGGCGGTTCCCACAGAGCCGCTGGGAAAGGGCCGGAAAAACAAGATCTTGATCTGTTCGGGGATCCTGTTTTTAGGCCTCGCTGGCTGGGCTGGGAGAGAAGTTTGCGGCTCGCCCTCTCCTGGGTGTGAGCTCCGGGAGGGGGTCCGGGAGGAGGACCAGGAGGAGGACCAGGATGCCGTGTGCCCGTGGGCCCTCCCACCGGCCAGCACGGGACAGATACCTGCTCCGCATTGCGCACATGTGCTGCTGAGCTAATTAAGGATAAAAGTATCGTGTCCAACCGCAAACCACTGAGCGCTTAAACCCCTCAAAGGCTCTTGCTAACTCGGGACACACTCCCATGCAAACACTCGGCCCCTGGGGCCCGGCCCTGCTGCGTCATCCTTTCCCCTCCCCACTCCCACCCCCGGACCTCATCCCCTTTGCTGCTGCGCATCTCTGAGGTCCCCTCACCATCTGCTGGTCGTGCCTCTGGGCCTTTGCACGTGCTTGCTCATGCTGCTTGGCACGCGCTCCCCGCACTTCTCCACCCGCCGGTCCGATTTCCCAGGATGCCTTCTGTGCCCGTCCTTAGGTGGGAGAGCGCCTCCTCTCTGCTCTCCACTCTCGGCAGCACCCAAGATTCTGGGTATAATGGGTACCAGGCATTCAGGGAGCACATCATTCCCTCCCTCCTTCGTTCAGTCGGTCCCGCATGTAGTCCTTCGTTAAGAGGAATTGAACTCGCAACTCAAATTGATGAATCAAATATTCGCAGAAAGAATCAAATGATTCTAGTGCCTGCTACGAGTAGGGTCCAAAGAATTATAAAGGCCACGTTCCACATTCTCCTTCAGGGAGGGCATGCTACTGTCACACAATAGGAGAAATAAATGCATGGGGATAATGACTAACATCACGCAGTCTATGTCATGTGCTGAATCAACGATAAACATGTGGTGGGGTGCAACAGGTTTGGGGAAAGGTCTTTGGAGGCTGGAGAGACCTTGGGAGGCTTCCCGGAGGAGGTGGCTTTCCGTCAGGTCTTGAGTGACTATGTGACCCAGTTTATCCCTTTTGACTAAAGATAATACAGTTGAGTCTCATTATTCACAGTAGTGATGCTCCAGAAAGCCGCCCCGAACACTGAATTAGCAAATACCGAACGCTTGCTCCGGGAGAAATACAGCGTTGGGTTCCTGCAAACATCTGGTCACAACATTTTTGTCAACCGATCAATACGTAACATGGGTTTGAACTGCAGGGATCCATTTGTACACAGATTTTTTGTCAATAAATCCCGCAGAGCACTGAAAACGTAGTTTCTCTTCCTTACAATTTTCTTAGTTACAAATTTCTTTTCTCTAGCTTACTTTATTTTAAGATTACGGTATGTAATACACATAACATACAAAACATGTGTTAAGTAACTGTTTATGTTATTGGGTAAGACTTCCGGTCAACGGTGGGCTATTAGCAGTTAAGTTGGGGGGTGGTCGAAACTCATACGTAAATTCTGACTGCGCGAGGCGCCAGCCCCCCGACTCCTGTGTTGTTCGAGGGTGAACTGTATATTGTTCACTTATTAACATTGAACCCGTGGCCAACAGCGTTATAACCGCAGCCTGAACGAAGCTTACATAACGCAAGTATTTTTTCCGTAAGGTATGTCATTGCCTTCTTGCACTTTAGCGCTGTGTGCGGGGTGGGAGGGACGTTGTCAACAGCAAAATCGCCAACAAAAAGCACAAAAATGCTAAAAATGTGACACTGACTAGACCTCGAAAGAGACACTTGTTTACGGGCTGAGAGCTGAAACAAAAGACCGATTGTCGCTTTGTTCTGACTCGGCTGGGGCCACGTGCGTTAGATGACTCAAACGTTTTGCCACCGTGCCCGCCTGTGAATGGCCAAGAGAGCACCCCGACTATTGATCTTAGGGTTACCAATAATGTTAGCGAGGGAGCGAATGGCAAATATGGAATGAGCGAATAATGAGCGTCTCCCGGAATTAACGGCATCCCCCTGACCTTGGTCACCGAGGTCTCAGAGACCCACGTCTCTGCACCGGGACCCAGCGAAGCACACAGTGGCTGTCCGTGGCCGCCCACAGGTGTGCTGGCTCCTCCCACACCCCTCCCCCCCCCCCCACCAAGGCCTGTCCACCTACGGCCAGGACCTGGAAGCCGTCCCCCCACCCCCCTCTGCCCTGGCCTCCTAAGGAAGGCAAACATCGGCTTCATTCTGAGAAGGAACGAATCCTGACAACCTGCAGGTAACTCCCTGTCCCGGATGCCTTTTCCGGGACTTTCTCCTCCGAGCAACAGGTCAGCCCATGGCTCAGGAGGGCTAGCATCCAAACCCTGGGTGACAGGTGCCGAATCCGGGTCAGTGTCTGCATTCCCAAACATCCCAGAGGATCACAGTAAACTCTCCACGTGTTCCCTGAGACGCGTGGGGCGTCCACGATCAAGCGTCATCGCCTGTTCTCAGAGTCGGGCTCTGGGGGACTCTCCGGAAGTCGACCTTGGTCAGGGCCCTGTACCTGGCCCACAGTTAACCCAGTTTTTGGCCTGGCTACTGAACACGTAGCTTTTCTCCAGCCGTTCCGCTCCCCAGACCCCACTTCCCTCCGCAAAAGACAAACAATACATTCCAGTGACCAGAGGACAGCTCAGCCAGCTATGGCCTGAAAAATAATCTAGAACAGGCAGAGTGCCGGCCAAGAGGTATTTATTAAATGCCTTATGAAAATAGATACCATTTCTTGAGCGCTTGCTGTGTGCACGCAGGCGCTGTGCTACGTGCTTTAGGGACATTACTTTGTCTGATCTTGCTAAGTTCGAGGTGGGCGATCCTCTTCTCTTCCTTTTCCGGATGGGGAGTTTGGGCCTAGAGAGTCTGGGGACGGGCCCCAGGCCACACAGCTTGTTCTTCTGGGACAAGGGATGCAAAGCCAGGGCTGGGTCCCCGAGTCCGGCCCTTAACAATCATGCAGTGGGTGCCACTCCCGCTCGGCTTGTGGCGGCTAAATCAGCAGCCCTGTGCACACGTGGCTCCTTGGGGCCAGGCACCCTGCAGGCCCGAGTGACCCGGATACCGACGGGAGAACGGTGCAGCCACACGCATCCAGAACAAGGGCTCTGGTGTGGATGAAAGGTCTGCTCACTTCACCCCCAGTGCAGAATTTCAGTGATGAAGCCGTAACATTTTTACTTGCGAGGTGATCACACGTTTAGAATAATTGCATATTAGAGTTGGATGGGGGGGGGGGGGGGGGGGGGGGGGGGGGGGGGGGGGGGGGGGGGGGGGGGGGGTGGGGGGGGGGGGAAGGGGGCGATGTTAAGGACTGAATGTCCTAGAATTCACACGTTGAAACCTTCCCCCTAGTGGGATGGTGTTAGGAGGCGGGGCCTTTGGGGGGTGAGTAGGTCACGTGCGGGTGGAGCCCTCACGAATGGGAGTAATGCCCTTATAAAAGGGACCCCGGAGAGCTTCCTTGTGAGGACACGGTGACAAGACGCCACCTAGGAGCCACGAGTGAGCCCTCACCAGCCACTTGGATCACAGACTTCCAGCCTCTAGGACTATGAGACATGCATTTCTGTTGTTTGCAAGCCACCCCATCCGTGGCACTGCGTTATAGCCCGAGACAGGCAGGCTTTGCAGAGCCCGGCACGGCCACAGGCGAGGAGGTGGCCGTGCCGGGCGAAGACGGAGACTTCAAGTAAGTCACATAAGCCGAGCCTCAATTCCCTGGGAGATGAGGGTAATCGCTGCACCCGCCTCGTGGGGTTGCCAGGAAAACCACTTGGGTCAGTGCCTGTAAGACCTTGCACAAACGGCCACCACGGCAAACGCCCGGGGAACGTTGGTCGCCGTTGTCATCGTCACCATCATCAGGTGGCCTTTCAAGTCCACCATTCCCGATGGGGCCTTTTGGAAAAGAAACCTATTCCTGATAGCGCCAGGCAGGTGCCAGCCTTGTGCTTGGTAGTCTAGGCACACACTCGCATCTGATTGAACTAATCCTCACCCAGCCTGGTGCGTATCGGCGGGAAGACCGTGACCTCTGGGCCAGACCTGGCTTCCACACCCCACTCTTCCACTCTGAGCAATACAACGGCCGGGACGGTCCCTTAAGATGCCCTCTGCCTTTAAACCGGGGAAGAATCACGAATCCGCCACACTGAGGCTCCACCCACGGCCAGCATGTTCACAAAGCCGCAGAGGATCAGAGAGGTCAAAGTCACGTCCCGAGAAAATTCAAGCGGAGAGGTTCACATCCCGGCTTCCCATCATCTGTGCACTTTGCAAGTCAGTTTGCTGCTTCTGTGAACACGGGTGGATGAGGCACAGTGTGATGGTTAATTTCATGCCCTGACTCGACCAGGCCTTGCCCCCAGGTGTCTAGTCAAAGGTTATTCTGGATTCTTTTCTGCGAAGGTGCTTTCTGAATGAGATTAACGCTTAAATTCGCAGGCTCTGAGGAAGGCAGATTACTCTTCATGATGCGAGTGGGCCTCGCCCAATCAGCTGAAGGCCTCAACAGAACAAACACTGCACTCATCTGAGCAAGAAGGACCCGTGCCAGCTGACGGCCTCTGGACTTGACCTGCAGCTCTTTCCGGGTCCCCAGGCTGCCAGATGGCTCTGCAGAGTTTGGATTCACCTGCCTCCATAATCGTATGAGCCAATTCCTTAAAATAAATCTCTCTCTATATATGCCTTATTGGTTCTTTTGCTCTGGAGAACCCTAACGCACCCAGGTAGGAACTATGGCACATATGAGTGGCAGGAAAGGGGTGGGGAAAGGCACTACCTGGGTTTCAGACCTCCTATCTGCAATAGTTTGCAACCCTCATGTCTCATTTCCATGTCTCGGTGAATCGGATTTCAAGCGGCTAGCTGGGATCAGAAGGAACAGAGCATTCTTTCCAAGCTCCGACACAGCACTGTTGAACGTACACCTTCCAATAGCCTGGGGGAGGCAGGAAGGAGGAAGGGCCTCCCTGTGATATTCTCCAGCCCCGAGGAAAAAGAACATGCTGATTTAATGAATTGGACTTTGAATATAATCAGATTTTCTCTATAGCAACAGCCCCACAACACAAGCCTTCCGGGGGCCGCAAGCAAGCAACGAGCGAGCGGCCATCTCCTGGTGAAACTCATCACGCTCAGGCCACAAGAGAAGCTGCCACCAGCACCTGAGACACCAGACCCCGGAACGGGACGGTCACATCCAGGCCCCAGCTGTAGACCAGCACAGAGGGGGGACAGGCCAGCTGCCACAAGCCTTGGCTTAGGCACCTGACAGGTGTTCACGTAAAAACATGCTTCCCCTCTGATTGGCAGACCTGAAAGGTGGACAGACGGTCTGACCCAAGTCAGAACCCAAAAGACGTTATCCAAGCTCACGACCCATGGTTAAGGTTATAGTGCTTTGCGTTCCTATCTTGCTTTCCAATTCATCAAAGGGCTTATTCCCATGGTCCAGCTGGACAGTAATGTGGCCTCCTGACTGGCCCAAAGGCTCTGTGGACCTGACCCCCTGCCAGCCTCCCCACCTGGATCCGTAAACCTGGCTGCCTGCCCACAAAAGTTCACGCTTCCCCTCCAAAGCGTGGAGACATCCGCAGGAGGCAAGTATATCCCTGGCCGCTCTAGCTAGCTGGGTCACGTGACAGAGTTCTGATCAATGGAATGGGATGGAAGGATGTGTGTCACTCCCAGCCTGGCCATGACACCCCCTACCGTGTACTCTCCCGTCCCATATCCTGGCTGGAAGGTGGACTTTGCATGAGTAAGAAATGACCTTCTGCCAAGGCAGACTGCTGAACGGGAGACGATGTTCGCAAATGACGTGCCTGACCAGGGATCAGTATCCAAAATACGTAAAGAACTAAGCGCCAAACAAAATAGATAATCTGATTAACGGTGGGCAGAAGACCTGAACAGACGTTTGTCCAAAGACGTCCAGATGGCCAGCAGACACACGAAAAGATGTTCCGCATCACTAATCATCAGGGAGATGCAAATCAAAACCACGGTGAGATGCCACACTTGTCACAATGGCCGATATCAAAAAGCCAAGGAACAACCGGTGTGGGCAGGGAGGTGGGAAAAAAGGAAGCCTCGCACACTGTTGGTGGGAATGCAAACTGGTGCAGCCACTGTGGAAGACAGGAGGGAGGTTCCTCAAAAAGTTAAAAATAGGGGCGCCTGGGTGGCGCAGTCGGTTAGGCGTCCGACTTCAGCCAGGTCACGATCTCGCGGTCCGCGAGTTCGAGCCCCGCGTCAGGCTCTGGGCTGATGGCTCAGAGCCTGGAGCCTGTTTCCGATTCTGTGTCTCCCTCTCTCTCTGCCCCTCCCCCGTTCATGCTCTGTCTCTCTCTGTCCCAAAAATAAAAATAAACGTTGAAAAAAAAAATTAAAAAAAAAAAAAGTTAAAAATAGAACCACCATATGATCTAGTAATTCCACTGCCGGTATTTACCCAAAGAAAACAAAAATACTAATTCGAAAAGATAAATGGACTCCTATGTTTACTGCGGCAGTATTTACAATAAATAGCCAAGATACGGAAGCGACCCAAGTGTCCATCCATACGTAAACGGATAAAGAGGATATGGTATATATACCCAGTAGAATATTAATCAGCCATAAAAAAAAAAAAAAATGGGATCTTGCCATTTGTGACAACATGGATGGACCTAGAGAGTATTAGGCTAAGTGACAAAAGTCAGGCAGAGAAAGACCAACACCGTATGATTTCACTCACGTGTGGAAGCTAAAACACGAAGCAAACAGAAACAGAATCTTCCAGTCAGAAGACGGGTGGTTGCCCCCAGGGGAAGTGGATGGGGGGGATGGGAGAAACAGACAAAAGGGATTAAGATTGACAGCCTTCCAGTTATAAAGTAAATAAGTCATGGGGATGAAATAATAATAATAATAATAATAAACCCTAAGTGTTAACTTTTGCTGTATTAAACCACCGTGATGTGTAGGTTTCTCGGTTCTGGCAGCTACCGTTCCCCTAACACAGGTTCCCATTTGGCAAATAAGTAGACAAAACCCAAGGAGGGTAGGATGGCTGGGCCAGGGTCAAACAGCCAGCGAGGGGGAGGGAAGCCCAGGACGTAGGTCATCCGTGGGACCCCCACCTACGTGACACGGCACATCTCTTTGGCAAGCCACATGGTCCAGTGAGCACTATCTCTATGGACCCCCCTCCTCACCTAATTCAGTGTTTTGGACGAAAAATAATTAGTTCCCGTTATGTCTGCAAAGTGCCTTATTCATTTTTTAAAAATATAATTCACGTGCGATCCCCTATCGAAAACACAGCTCAGTGGTCTTTAGTATATACACGGAGTCCTACAAACACGACTACAATCTAATTTTAGAATACTCAACAAAAGAACTCTCATGCCCAGTAGCAGTCATTCCCCAATCCCCATCCCCTCCCCAGCCCCAGTGAGACACTATTATACTCTCTCCCTTGATTTAGGACGTTTCATTTAAATGGAGTCATAATATGTGGCCTTTTGTGACTTGCTTTTTCATTCAGCATAACGTTTTCAAGATGCATCCCCGTTGTAGCATGAATCAGTGCTTCAGTCCTTTTTTTAAGTTTATTTTGAGAGAGAGAGAGCGCGCGAGCAAGCACGCACACAAGTGGGCGAGGGGAAGAGAGAAGGAGAGACGGAATCCCAAGCAGGCTCCACGCCATGAACACGGAGCCCGAGGTGGGGCTCAAACTCACGAACTGTGAGAGAGCGATCTGAGCCGAGATCAAGGGTCAGATGCTCGGTCAACCCACTGAGCCACCCAGGAGCCCCGGCTAGATGGTTTTCTAAAGCAGCTACACCACCCCACATTCCCACCAGCAGTGCGTGAGGGCTCCAATTTCTCCGCATTCTTGCCAACATTTGTTATTTTGTTTTTTTTTATTTTAGCCGTCTAGTGGGTGTGATGTGGTATTTCACTGTGGTTTCTATTTCATTTCCCTGATAACTAATGGTAGTGAGCATCTTTTCACGTGCTTATTGGCTATTTGTACACCTCCTTTAGAGAAATATCAATTCAGATAAAACTTTTGCCCGTTTGTGAAATTGTGTTGTTTGGTTTCTTTTTACTATTGAGTTACAAGAGTTCTTTATACATTCTGGACGCAAGTCCCTTTTCAGATATATGATTTGCAAGTATCTTCTCCATTCTGAGTCGTTTTCACTCTCTTGATAGTGTCCCTTGGAGCACAAAAGTGTTTAATTTTGATGACACCTGTTTCATTTTTAAAAATATGTTTACTTATTTTCAAGGCGGGGGCGGGGGAGGGGTGGGAAAGGGCAAAGAGAGGGAGACAGAGAATCCCAAGCAGACTTCATGCCGTCGGCGCAGAGCCGACACAGGGCTCGAACCCGCGAACCGCGAGATCACGACCTGAGCTGAAATCCAGGGTCGGAAGCTGAACCAACTGAGCCACCCCCACGGTGCCCGTTTCATTTCATACGTTATTCCTGATGAACTAAATTCTTCGGAACAATTCAATCCCCAAACAATAAGGGACAGTCCTGCCCTGTCTGCCGAGGCCACGTCCTCTAAAAGCACAAGGACGACCTCCCGGGTATTGGGCGCCCCCTCTCCTCTTACATCATTGCAAAACGGATGTTCTACTGGGAACAAAGCTGGTCTGAGGGTACAAATGACACGCACGTAACGGAACGCTACGCAGCCATAAGAATCGCGATGCAGGTCTACAGCATGGCAGAACGTTCCAAAAATGCAGTGCCAGCATCAGGGAGCAGAGCGGCTATAAAACACAGGCTCTTCTTGATTTCCCCCGACGGAGGCGTAACTTGGTATAATAACACATGGCAAAAGTTACGTGTAGATAGCCGCACGAAATTTCACACACGTATGTATCTGTGCAACCGCGACCCAGATCAAGAATACACAATATTTCCATTACTCACTAAGCTCTCCTGTGTCCCTTCCCAGTCCCTCTGCACCTGGCCCAGGCCAAAGGTATGGATTCTTTGGACTGTTATCACCCTGGATTAAATTTGCTTATTCTCGAACTTCGTGTACATAGAATCGCACAGTATATGATCTCTATCTCTTTTGTTGTTGTTGTTCCGTGAATGTTTTCTACAGTCATCCAGGTTATTACGTGAACCGATACTGTGGTCTTTTAAAAATTATTATTGCTGTATATCCTTCCGTCGTATAACTATTGCCCGATGTGTTTATCCGTTCTCCTGGGGATAGACACTAATCCTGCCTTCTTTTAAAGAAAAATATGAATATTTTCATGGATAGTGGCGTGGCAGGAGGGAGGAAGTGCGGGCTGTGATGGGGGAGGGTCTGCCAGGTGGCAGGTGGCTGGTGGCAGGGGAGGGGGAGGGCACCGTAGGCAGAGGGGGAGGTATTTTTTTTAATGTTTATTTCGAGAGAGAGAGAGTGAAAGTGGAGGAGGGGCGGAGAGAGAGGGAGAGAGAGAATCCCAAGCAGGCTCCCACTCTCAGCGCAGAGCCCGACTTGGGGCTCGAACCCACAAACTGTGAGATCATGACCTGAGCCGAAACCGCGAGCAGGACGCTTAACCGACTGAGCCACCCGGACGCCCCGGAAGAGGCGGAGGCATTAAAGTATCGCTAGCTGCTGTAACACAGAAGCCCAGCCTCAGTGGGGCCCGGGGACAGCAGTCAGCCATCCGCGCACCGCCCAACAGATCTCTCCTGCCCACCTACTACGTGCCAGGCAGGAGTAAACTCATCAGACTCCGCGTGTTCCTCCACACCTGGGGCAGCATTCAGAGTGTGGAGTTTGGTGAGCACAAATTCAAGTTCACTACTACGATCATCAGCCCTATGTCCTGAGTCAGTTCATTCTTCCTTCCTTTTTAATTTTTTTATGTTTATTTATTTTGAGATTTTGTGAGAGAGAGAGAGAGAGAGACAGAGAGAGAGAGAGAGCAAGCAGGGGAGCAGCACAGAGACAGAGACAGAGAATCCCAAGCAGCCTCTGTGGTGTTGGTGCACAGTCCAACGTGGGGCTCGATCTCACAGTCCGTGAGGTCATGACCTGAGCTGAAATCAAGAGTCGAGGGGCACCTGGGTGGCTCCGTCGGTTGAGCGTCCGACTTCGGTCATGATCTCCTCAGGTCACGATCCCACGGTTCGTGGGTTCGAGCCCCGCATCGGGCTCTGGGCTGACAGCTCGGAGCCTGGAGCCTGCTTCGGATTCTGTGTCTCCTTCTCTCTCTCTCTGTCCCTCCCCTGCTCATACTCTGTGTCTGTCTCCCTCTCAAAAATAAATAAACATTAAAAAGAAAAAAAAAAGAGCGCTGAACCATCTAAGCCACCCAGAAGCTCCAGTTCACTCTTTCTTAATTTACCCAACAGTTAAGTCAGGCTGTGTGCCCAGCCCTGTGGCTGATTCTAAAGAACCAGGTTGACGCGGCCCTGCCTGTGTGGGGTTCATATTCTAGAGGGACAGATGAAAAGCCAAACTCAAGTTGAAGAATAAAATAATTGTTAGTTGTTCATATGGCTCCAGAGGTAAAACCCTCTGGGGCCAAATTATCGAAAATCTTCTGTCATTGATGTTAATGTAAATCTGAATAAACATTCACACGGTTCAAAATCCAAAATGTATAACCACAGTGAATAAAAAAAATAATAAATAATAATAAAATAAAAGTGAGCTCCCTCTCTCCAGCCAATTTCCTTTCCCCAAAGCAAACAGTTTCGCTGTGGTTTGTACGATCTCTTCCAGAAATATTTTTGGCTTTAATAAACAAATGCATATATACACACACCCGCCCTCCCTACCCCTCAATTTAGCATACTCTAAAGGAAGGACTCGACCCTGAAGGGGGAGGAGGAGTCATTCCTGCAGAGGGTAGTGGGAAGAACATTCCAGAAAGAGGGACCAGCGGGTGGAAAGCCCCAGAGGACATTCAGACCCTGCGGACGTCTGGGTGAGCTTATCCGTTACTCACCCCTGCTTGGGAGGGTTCATCAGCTGGTATTGATTGGGCTGTGTGCTTATCAGCGAGGAGAAGGAGGCGGCATTTATGACACTATAGTTCACTTATAACCAGGAGCTGCCCGTGGCCCGCTCTGTCCACCTGAGGTTGGCTCACCCCTAAATAAATAATACTCCCAATGCAATGAGCCGTGTTCAGGAACAGCCCCGAAAGGCTCAGTGGTCTTTGCGACAGATCAATAACAATCACCCTCGTCCTGCACTCCCCACGCCCCTGGCTGCATCTCGGGAAGGTCATAACCTTGAAGGTCTCAGCCTGCCGCTGGGGGAGGTGGAGAAGGGAGGGCAGGTGTATGTGCGTGTGCATTTGATCTCTGGTTCTGCACGTACCTCCTCTGCCCTCACCTACCTCATCTCCACTCTGCCTACGCACCTTAGGTCAACGGCAGTGATAACAGCTACGACCTCTCGAGTCCTCACTATTTGCCACAGCCCGTCCTACGATGAAAGGACCATGTGAGTGACCCTCCCGAACCTCTCAAAGACCTGCCACCAAACCCACGTCTGCACTCAGAGTCTCACAACACCGGCTCGCTCTGAACTCAGCGACCTTGTCAACTTTCCAGGGCTACGTGGCACCCAGGACCACGAAGTCAGGCGACACTTTAACTGCCACCCCTGCCCAAACCTTGTTATCATGGCCTCGAGATTAGCCGTCATCGTGTCGCCATGTGGTCGGTGGCACACTCACCCCTGCCCAGGGGTGGCTCCCGGGTGCATTTCCTGTCCGCTTCCTACCTGGCCACATGGCCGTGGCCACCGTCCAGAGCCCCCAGGGAGCCGGTCCCATTCAGCGCGCGGCCTCGGAAGGAAGTCTCCAAGCCTCCTCACAGGGGAGACTCTGACTGCCTTCTTCCTTCCACACGTGTCCTGCAGTGCCACTGAACAGTCCCTTGTTCATTCAGCACTTACGATCCCTCCTATGGCCCAGCCGGTGACGGGGGAGACGCAAAGATGAGTATCGGACAGACGACACGGACAAAAGTCCCAGATGCGTGGCACTTACGGTCTAGGATGGAAAAGCCAATGATCCATTGCATAAGGATGTAAAATGTCTACTCTGTTAGCCTGGGATAAGGGATAAAGAGAACAATTTTTTTTTTAATTTTTTTTTTTAACGTTTTATTTATTTTTGAGACAGAGAGAGACAGAGCATGAACAGGGGAGGGGCAAAGAGAGAGGGAGACACAGAATCCGAAGCAGGCTCCAGGCTCTGAGCCATCAGCCCAGAGCCCAACGCGGGGCTCGAACTCACGGACCGCGAGATCGCGACCTGAGCCGAAGTCGGACGCTCAACCGACTGAGCCACCCAGGCGCCCCGAGAGAACAATTTTAAACAAAAAGGAAGGGGGACAGAGATTAAGAGCCGGCAATGGGTGGAAAGTGGTGATTTTTCTTTTCCCCAATTCGTATTTAAATTGGTTCTCAATCTGAGCCGATTTTGCCCCCAGGGAACATTTAGCAAGTCCTAGACCTGTTGCTGATTGTCACAATTGAGGGGAGGGTCGTTACTGGCCTCTAGTTGTTGCTAAACATCCCACATTGCACCGGGCAGCCCCGCCCTCCCCCCCCCATGACGTGGAATTATCCAGCAAACACGACCACAGCACTGAGGTCAAAGAAACCCTGATTTAAATACGGTGGCTATGGAGGTGCCTGGGTGGCTCAGGCATGGAAGCACCCCATTCTTGATTTTGACTCAGGTCATGATCTCACGGTGCTGAGATCGAGCCCCGAGTGGGGCTCCGCACCGGGGGTAGAGCCTGCTCGGGATTCTCTCTCCTTCTGCCCCTCCCTTGCGTGCTGTCTCTCCCTCTCTCTCTTTCTCTCTCTCTCTCTCAGAAACTACATATATAATACATACATACAGCAGCTAGGGAGGGCCTTACTGAAAAGGTGACATTTGGGTGAAGACTCAAGGGAAACAAGGAGCACGTACCAGATTTTCAAGATCACACACATCTGCACACACTCGTGTGTAAGCTCACACACGTCCATACAGGTGAACAGATTCTGACAGACATCAGGCACCTCACCTGTGTGTTTCTAGCTCAGACCACACATGCTGGGGGGACAGTCAGGATACAATAAAATCGGGACGTGTGGGTGGCTCTGCCGGTTAAGCGTCCGACTTCATCTCAGGTCAAGATCTCACAGGTTGTGGGTTCGAGCCCCGCGTCGGGCTCTGTGCTGACAGCTCAGAGCTTGGAGCCTGCTTCGGATTCTGTGTCTCCCTCTCTCTCTGCCCCTCTCCCGCTCTCACGATCTTGCTCTCAAAAATAAATAAACATTAAAAAAATTATTTAATAAAAAAGTATGCAATAAACACAGGAGTAAGGAGGCGCTTGTCATGTAAGGCAGGACACAGAAGCAGGAGGTCCAGGAGCTTGGGCGGGGCAGGGCAGGCACCCCATCCCTCTAGACCCTCTGAGAATTTCCAAGCCCCTCCCTGCCCCCCAAAGCACTTCTAACTTACGACCTGGGAGACCGAGGAACCAAGTACAATGTGCAGCCCTTATCTGGATCCCCACGTAAACAACAAAAGCAAGAAACAAAACCAAAACCAATCCTGAGGCAGAGGGGGGCGAATCGAAATGCTGCTGGGTTTGGGTGATTAATATTAAAGGGTTTCTGTTTGGTTTTCAGGTGTGATGATGTTGTGGCTGTTAAGTTTCAAAAGCGTTCCTCCTTTAGACTTTGCGCTCAAAGGTCTGTGGATAAAATGATATAATGTCTGAGATCGGCTTCCAAATAACCAGGGCAGGCAGGCGGGTCACCGGTGGCACAGGAGTGGTCACAGCTCCGTTACTGCTCAAGCGTGAAGGATGCGGGGACGTCACTGTCCTGTTCTGTCTATGTTGGGGAATACTTGAGATATTCCAGAATCATGTTTTTAGAATTAATAGGAATTAAGCTATGCAGGAGCTCTAAGAAAAGTTCTTGGGGGTCAATTTTCTCATCCCCTCCCAGCAGGCAGAAGGGGGGGGGAGGGAATCTCTCCTCTGGGGTCCCAAACCGGTCCTTCTGGTGCCAGAAATACAGGGACACGGGAGGGAGTGGCTCGTCCCAGCGCTGAGGCCCCTGTTGCTGGGACAACTCTGTTACCTTCCCTGAGGCCCCTGTTGCTGGGACAACTCTGTTGCCTTCCCGGCTGAGCAAGGCCTTAGCCGGAGGCTGGCCTTTTGGGCAGGCCATCTCAAGGTGGCCCCACAATAAAATAGAGTTTGTGCCGAGACGCTTCGCCAAGCGCCCAGGAAGCTCTCCCGGTCCCCTGCCACGGTGAGCATCTCACAGACCGGGGACCCAGGCCTGGCCGAAGAAGAATAACCAAGCCTAGAAGTCAGACTCTCGATTGACTGACATTCTGGCAACGCGAGGGTCAGGACGCTTAGGTGCAAGTTCACGTCCTACCTGCGCCGCCTCTGAATCATCTCGAGGAAACGGCACTTCATGTAGGCGGCCACTGGGACAGAGAAGGTTCGAGATAACCAAGGCTGCATCTCCTAGTGATCCAAACAAACTTCTTCTGATGGCAACCTTTGTAAACACGCTTAGTTCCCTTCTGATGTTTCCGGTATAAAGTGGCTGTCACTCTGGTGCAACAGCTCAGGGCTGTGCTGAGAGAAGGTGAGGCTAATGAAGAGAAGGAACCGGAAGTGAACCCTTGAAATAAGGAAATGAGGGCAAAACGCAGTGAAACAGGTGTGGGCTGGGGGAGGGGGGGTGGGAGGGGACAGCGAGGCGATCTCCCCTAAGTCCAGGATGATCGGTCAGTAAACAAACTCCAAGCACTAGCTCTGTGCCCAGCACTGCGTTAGACACAGGAAAGAATGGATGCAAACACACCCTCCCCACACTCCAGGAGGTTCACGGGACTGGAGGCGGATAAGCTCCAGCTATCAACTCTGGTGGCAGGAAGCTCCTCACCCCCTTGATTGGGGGTATCAGGGAAGGTTCCCTGAGGAGGTGATGCCTGGAGGAGCTGGGGACGCATACGTGTTCCCCAGGGCAGTGCTCTGGGGCAGTGTGACATCAGTAGGAGAGCCGTGGACACAGGAATCCCTCAGCCAAGCAAAGGCAAAGTGTTCTCCCTACTCAGAGGGGCCCCGGGGGCGGGGGGGGGGGGAGGGGGGGAAATAAGGTGACAGGTATTTCATGCTCCACAGGTGCAATCCACCAGACGCGGGCCAGAATCAAGTGTGGGAAACGGTCCTGACACTCCTTGTCATCTGCTAAGGCCACAGTTCTTGCCTTGCGATGAAGGTAGTCCCATTCGATCGCGTTCTTAGCTGCAGATCTTTCTACGCATGGGACCTTGGAAGACAAGTTGGAGGAGTTCTGACTTGCCACCTCCCATGAGCCTGTGTGACAGTGTGCTGTCCTTGCACGGAGGTGAGCCACTCCAACACTGGCAGATGAAGGGGGAGAGAGAAGCGGGCAGGTAGGTGCTCCACCCCTCGCCCCCCCCCCCCCCCGCATGGGGAATTCCCCCATGGGGAATGGCCAAGACTTAATTCTCATGAACATTACCCGGGTGGCATATGGAGAGGAGACTGGAACACGAGCAACGAGTAGCCGTTTAGGAATCAACGTGAAACAAGACACGACTGATGGGGTCTTGAAAGAGCAGGGGCTGGGGGGGAGGCGGGAAGGGTCAGACCTGAGGACAGACCAATGATTCGTTCAGGGTTGACCGCGAGGCAGCGCGGGGTGAGGTGTTGCAGGCTTAAACGGGTAGCTGTGTCCAGGATGCAGGCAGGCACCGGGCGGGAATCCCACCCCAGGGCAGAGTTAAGAGACCCAATTTCCAAGGCATTTCCCGCCTTGGCATTGGAAATTTTACATTCCTCCCAATCGAGGACAGCCAGCCACCAAGAAGACCAGACGGGGGCCCTGAAAGGAACAACAGTGGCCATTTCTAACCACCCCCCTGCTTTCTCTTTGCTTATTAAAGTCTTCTCTTCAGCAGGACCAGCCTGTGTGTTGCTGGAGCAGGAGCAGAGCCATCAGAGGCTGAGCTGGCGGAGGGATCGCGTCGCACGGAGCCCACGCCCTTTTTGTACACAGGGCAGCACAGGACCGGGGGAGGGAAAGTGACCCATCCGAGGTCACAGAGGGGAGCTGAGGGGGACCCATCCTCGAGGCTTCAGTTCCAGGGCTGTTTTCTGTCACAGGATGCTATAGCCTCAGAGTTTGATTTTGAACTGGATGGAAACTTAAACCCTAAACCACCAGTCCTTAAGTGGTGCCTAAAATTATACCCATTAGACTCATTCTTTTGGGTCACTGAATTCTCTCCAGGAAACGAGAGCATGAAATTCAGGTGTGTGTGTGTGTGTGTGTGTGAGAGAGAGAGAGAGAGAGAGAGAGAGACAGAGACAGAGAGAGAGAGAGAGACACAGAGACACAGAGACACAGAGAGACAGAGACAGAGACAGAATGAATCAGCCCAGGAAGGCAGGGCCCACGTCTGGATGCTGGGGCTTCTGGGAAACAACGCAGCGTCTTCTGTTCTGTTGACACCGTGCTTGGTAAACACTGTGTGACTTGTAGACCATGTCTTTCTCCTCTGGAGACCAATGACAAGACCCACGAAGTCCAACAGAGGAAAAGATTAACGATGAGTGGTTGAACTTATCAGGTCCTTTTAGAAGAGCATACATCTGAGTTGGGTATTAAACAGGGAAAGATCTGGGGCAGGGGGGGAAGGGGGGGAGCAGGTGGAATGTCACAGCAAGTGTACAGGTGACTGGACTCCTGAATAAAGGCAGACAGTCTCTGGGATCTGTGGCCAAGGGGCAGGCTCCACCCATGCCCATGGCAGGCATCACTAATCAACCACAGCACTCTTTCCCACTGATCCCAGGCTTGACTTCAAGATCCTTTCGTGCGGAGCACTCCAGACAGCCACTGACAATGGAGCCACAGGGGACCACGTGATAAAGTCTACACAAGATCTCCAATCTGTGGGAGGAGGAGGAAGAGAGAGGATGAGGAAGGCTTGGGTGTCAAGTGCCAGACCGCAAAAACCTTTGGCCGTTTGGTGATATTCAGAACCCATCATTCATTGGTTTACGTGCAGCCATGCTTTCTAAAGAGTCCTTATCTTTTAAAGAAACATACTAAAATATCTGTGGATGAATGGGTGCAATGTCTGAAATGTATTTATTTTTATTTTAGAGAGAGAGAGCATGAGCTGGGGAGAGGGGCAAAGGGAAACAGAGAGAGAATCACCATGCTCGGTGGATCCCGACGCAGGGCTCCGTCCTACGACCCTGAGCCCCTCAGGCTCATGACCTGAGCTGAAATCAAGAGTCAGATGCTTAGCCCCTGACATTTACTTTAAAATACTAAGTCCCAGATAGTGAGGCAGGAGAATGGGGGAGGGGGAATGTAATAGCCATACCGCAGAACATTATTTGTCCATTAAAAAGGAATGAAGCGGGGCGCCTGGGTGGCTCAGTCGGTTGAGCGTCCGACTTCAGCTCAGGTCACGATCTCGCGGTCCGTGAGTTCGAGCCCCGCGTCGGGCTCTGGGCTGATGGCTCAGAGCCTGGAGCCTGCTTCCGATTCTGTGTCTCCCTCTCTCTCTGACCCTCCCCCATTCATGCTCTGTCTCTCTCTGTCTCAAAAATAAATAAACGTTAAAAAAAAATTTTTTTTTTTAAATAAATAAAAAATAAAAAGGAATGAATCCCTGACCCATACTACAGCGTGGATGAACCCAGACCACATCGCGCAAAACGAAAACAGCCAGACACCGAGGCCACGCATCGTACGATTCCATTTATATTTAACATCCAGAGCAGGTAATTCCCTAGAGACAGAGAACAGATTTTCGGGGTCACGAGGATTGGGGTTGGGGGGGGGGAGTCACGGGGAGGAACTGCTAAGGGGTGTGGGGCTCTCCTCTTAGGGTGATGAAAACGTTTTGGAAATAGGTGATGGCTGGACACACCGTCAGTGTGCTAAACGCCACTGGCTTGTACACTTTAAAGTGGCTAATTTTATGCACTTCATGAAAACAAGGCTCCCCCCCCCCCCACCCGCCATGCTCCTTTTCCAAATAAAGAAAAACTCAGGAACAGCGGTGCCCAGAAACAAGGCGGGGACAGCGGCTGGGTGCGGCAAACTGCCTCTGAACCCCAGCTACCGACGCTGTAGTCCCCAGCCGGTCTTAACGTCCTCCCAGCCACCTGCTAGGCTCCAACCTGACCAAGCTCTTGCGTCCAGATGCGCATTTCATCCTCCCCCAAAGAATGAGAGTAATTAAGAGAGACACCGCCGTGCAACAGGCTTTAGCGGGTTGTAGAGCCCAGAAGCTGGTGTCCCTGGTTACCGATGAAACAGTCCCAAATTGAGCGGGAGGCGAGCGCTTCCTCTCTGTCGGGGGCTCGGCTCGCCGTCCAGGAAACCACCTGCTGCCGCGCCCCTGCTAACTGGGTGCCCGGCAGCCTAGCGATGGCTCTGTAAACAGATTCCTCCTCCCGCCCACGCCAATCTGCGTCCTCCGGCTCCTGCCCTTCTCAGAGCTGCCTGACAACCGGGACTGGGTGCTGCCCACGCCAAAAACACAAAACCCGGCCACCCACACCCTCCATGGAAATGTCACTGGCCAGAGTAGCCGCCTCTCATCCCCAGAGGCTCCTGGTTCCAGGCATGGCCGGGATTGATCACTCTGGCAAATAAACATCGACCCAACCAGAACGCCGGTGAGGGGGGGGAGAGGGAGGGGGAGGTGGCCCCAGCAGCTGCGGCTGGGGGACGCGAAGTGTCGTCGCCCTTCTGAAAAGCAATCTGGTCTCTGTCCGGAGCCTCCGAAATAAATTCCCCTAGCCTGTGACCCGATACGTCTGCCTCTCGGGGTCTGTCCTAAAAGATCATCAGAACCGGGGATGGGAATCAGCGTGCAAGGGAATCCATCATCACAGGGTGGACGGAAAAGGGTGAAAACGCAGAGAGATGAACTGTAAACGGTGGCTAAAGACAGCACAAGGAGAATTCTCACATGGCTACAGAGCGATGTTGACCCCACATTTCAGACCCGGGAAAATTCTGGGAGCATAATACGAAATGAGTCCGAGTAGGGCCCCAAACTGTATTATCTGATGGACCGAAATCACTAATGGTGACTACGAGAGTTCATCACGAGCTCACTGGGTGCCTGGGCTGGGCTGGACGTGTATTCACATGACCTCATTCAGCCTTGCAGCGAGCCTGTGAGGAAGGCCCGACTTCAGGCCCATTTCACAGATGAGGGGGTCGAGGCACAGAGACACTAAGTCATTAGCTCCACATGGCTAGGCGCCAAGATCACTAAGCCGTGACATTGGGACCGGAATGCAGGTCCAGAATACAGCGTGTGAAGCCATTTAGGTTAAAACCATCAGCACCTTTCAGGAAACAAAAGCCGAAAGAGCAAATGTATCAAAATGTTAATAGGAGTCATTTCCCGGCGGTGCCGTGGGGGGGGACGGGGGGGGGGGGGATGATTTTTATTTTCTTCTTTATATTTTGGGTATTTTCCATATTTTATCCAGTGGACATGGGCTATTTTAAAGCCAGAAACCAGGCTATTTTTAAAAGGCTCCAGAGATTTCATAACCTTCCCTAGATGGTTTAAATAACAACACCACAAACAAAGACCAGTAATGCGAGGAGATCTGCCCTCCCAGGACTCCCCCGACCCCACAGCCCTGGGCGGTGTGAGCAAAAGCCATACTGTCTTACGCATTGATTTTCCTTCCTGGGAGACCGTGCCCTTGACTTTAAATAGCTTCAGGTCAAGAAGCCTGAGAACAGCTCTCCCCTTCCGCGCTCTCAGGGGGCAGGAGGCATCCTCTGCACCTGCTTCCTGGATTCCCAGGCCGGGGGCGGGGGCAGGGGGCGGTCACTGAGCTTGGCCCCCCACCAAAAACACCAGCTCTCCCGGGAGCCAGGATTTGCTGGGAGCTAGAGACACATCATCAAGGATTAACCCAAACAAGCTTGGGAGGACACACGGGATGCTGGTGGGGGCATGGGGACAGGAGGCCCCGAGTCTGTGCACCTCCAAGGACGTGGCTAATTCAACCCAGCGCCCCCAACCAGCCATCGAACGTGATCAGAGGCAAGCAGGCAGCAGGAAAAAGAGGTAGGCAGGTGACACAGACGAGAAGGCAGTTTTGCACGTAGCTTTTCGTGGCTGTGAGAACAAATATAAACGTATCTGAGAGATCATTCAAATACATAAGACAGCAATGATTATGTCAGAAGGAATGGGCTTGAAGACACCTTTCTTTCTCTACTCCCAAGTTTGCTCTCAATTGTTTTGAAATCAAATCAGACAAACATACATGTTTGCATGGGAAGTCTGCCAGGCTCCAGTCTCTTCTCTGTCCTTTCTGGACCCAAGGCCAGGAGCGGTTTCCAGCTGACTCGGAGTGCCTGACCTCACAGGCAGGAGTAAGCCAGCGCCTAAGGGGCAGAGCCAAGCAGGTGCACGGCCCTCGACGTGGCCCCGTCTGGTTCGTGAAATGAAAAACTGAATCCGTGGCAGCAACAAATCCCCTGGCTGAGCTTTTCCGGTGAGGCTGAGAGTGGCCCCCCTCCCTCCTTGGGGCCATCAGACAAACGTACCGTTCTCTCCTGAAACCGGGCCTGGTGTTCGAAACGGTAAGAAAGGAGGCAGCACAAAGAAAGGAAGGAAAAAGCCCACTCCTTCCTCGGTCTCTCATCTAACGCTGCAGCTAAAGGCTTGCAGAATGCCAGCAGGGAGGGAGCCCGACCCAGCCTGGCTGGAGGGTGGGCATGGGCCGCACACAGAGGGAGCAGGTGCTGTCCACAGCCTCCTTGGGAATAGATCCATGAGATGCTGGGGGGGGGGGGGTAACTCCCCAGGCAACCCCCTCCCCAAACCTCCAGGAGAGTAGCAGCCTGCCTGCTGAGGAATCTAAAATGAACAGGTAGGAGTCCATAAACACCTCCCTATTTCTAGAGGTATTTGCCAAGCACTTGCTATGTTCCAGGCACTGGAGGAGGCTACAATGACAGGCCAGATGCATGGCCCCTGCTTGCCATGGGGAAGCAGATGTTAATCAAGAAACACACTGTAGGGGCGCCCGTGTGGCTCGGTCGGTTAAGCGTCCGACTTCGCCTCAGGTCACGATCTCGTGGTTCGTGAGTTCGAGCGCCGCGTCAGGCTCTATGCTGACAGCTCAGAGCCCGGAGCCTGCTTTGGTTTCTGTGTGTGTGTGTGTGTGTCTCTCTCTGTGCCCCTCCCCCACTTGTACTCTGTCTTTCTCTAAAAAACAAAAAACAAAAAAAGAAACAACCCCAGAATTACCAACTGTGATGGCTGCAATAAAGGAGAAGAAAGCTTGGCTCTTGGAGATCAAACCCCAGGATACCTCTGGAAGGAGAAGGGCTGAGGTGCTTGTCTGGCATGCACGGGGCAGGCCGTGCACACAGCCGGTGCTCGGGGACCTACGGGAAGTTGACCCAAGGCCACCAGCTTTTGGGTGGAAGGGTCACACAGAGCAGAAAGACCTTGGAGGCAGACCCGTGTCCACACCCCAGCTCCCTCTCCCTCTCCCTCGCCTTCTAAGCCGTGTGAGCTTGTAAGTTACTTCATGGTCTATAAAAACATGCAGAAAGAACACTTATTTCAAAGTGCCCTGTCGAGGAGTAGAATGTAAGTCCCTGCATGGCTCTGTCTCCACTTGGACCTCCCCTCCCACCAATTCATCCTCCGTGCAGGAGGCTGATCGCTCCACAGGCTGCATCCCTGGGCATCCTTGTCCTCTGGCCACCTGCTAGGTTCTTCCGATGGGAGATACCGGCAGGACCACTGGTGGGGGGGGGGGGGGTCAGATGATTGATCCCATTACAGGCATCGTCACCTCCCCGGCTGTGGTTTTGCCCAGGGCTGCATTCGTCCACCTCGGCCCACGGCTCCTGCTGGGGGGACCCCTCACCAGGCAATGGCTTTCTGGGGTTCCTCCAGCTCCCCGCCTTCTCCGTGCCCCCAACAGCCCCCCCCCCCACTGATGTGAGCCCCCTGAGTGCTGCGCATTCCCTGCTGGGGGGGCCTTTCTCCTGCCCCCGCCTCTGGAACAGCCCTTCTCCCACCCTGCACTCACCTCCCTGAGTCCCCTGCTGGGTGCTTGACTGATCAAGCCCCTGTGACAAACTCAATCCTTTGGGTCATGATGGCAGGGTGGGAGATATCCACCCCCCCAACCCCACACCCAGGGAAAACGTGTTCGGGCTGCAAGGCTTCCAAGCTGGATAGTTCAGTCTAATCTAAGGAGTTGCTAGCTAGAAAGGGTAAGCGGAGGCCACAATCGGTCCTGGGGTCAGAGCGATCTCCGCAAACCCTGTACGTCCTGTAGGCCAGGCACTGCACCGGGTGGGTGGCTAAGAGCCTCTACTCCTGAGAAACAGCCCTGCAGAGGCGACGCAAGCCTGTAAACCAGTCACTGTTGCACGATGGGCTCAGTGCGATAAGAGCCCGGAACTGCAAGGGGGGCGGAAGCTGTGAGTCCGCCTAGGGGTGGTGGTCAGGAGAGGCTTCTCCGAAGAAGAACGCGTAGGAGAGTGTGCTGGGCTAAAGAGTGCTCAGGGCAGAGGGACAAACATGAGCACAGACAAGGAGGGGAGAGGCCTGGTGGGGCAAAAGTCAGCCTTCTCATGCCGTCCAAAGGACCTCGTCATTTAAAGCGACGGCTGGCCACAACCGAAGAGCGACCCACGAACATACCCTTGCCTCAGGACCTTTGCACTTGCCGTTTCCTCTTTCCAAAGCACTTTTCTCTGAAAATCTTTGTACAGTGGCTCCTGCTCGTTGTCCACCTCAGAGGCTTCCCCTGATGGTAAATAGCTCCCTGGATGAGTTTCCTGTTGCTGCTGTAACAAAGCACCAAGCGTCGTGGCTGACGGCAACACAAGTTCTCCCCGTTCCAGAGGTCAGAAGTCTGAAATGAGTCCTACTGGGCCAAAACCAAGGGCTCTATTCTTTTTTGGATGTTCTGGGGAAAATGCATTTCCCTTTTCCGGCTCGTAGGGGCCGCCCACATCCTTCGGCTCACGGGCTCCTTCCAGCTGTAAAGCCGGCAACAGTTGGTCAAGGCTTTCTCAGGCTATGTCCCCGGCTCTGGCCTCCTTCACTTGGAAGCACCCTCGGGGCCTCATCGGCCCACCCGGATGATACAGGCTAATCTCCCCATTTACGGTTCTTAACTTAATCGCATCTGCAGAGGCCTCTGTGCCCGGGAAAGCCACGCTTGCAGCTTCTAGGCCTGAGAATGTGGACATGTTTGGAGGGCCGCTCCACCGACTACCACACTCCCTTACCCTTCACCCACCCCTTTCTCTTCCCTTCCCCCCGCCCCTGATTTTCCTCCAAGCACTTCAAACACCCAGGTTCGGATTACTCATGCACTTGTGGATGGCTTATCTCGCCCACGAGGACACAAAGCTCCAGACGGGTGGGGTCTTATCGGTCTTGCCCACCTTGTGTTCCCAGCACCTAGAACGACATCTGGTACGTAGTATATGCTCAATAAAGGGGCGCTGGAAGAGATGGAGGGCAGGCAAAGGAGAGCCGCCAGTCAAGCCTTGGCAAGTTCCCCCCCCACCGCCTCCCCCGCCCCCCCCCCACACCCTCCTTTCTGTCCTGGGAAGTAGCAGTTCTGAAAAGCCTGAACGTCACCTGGGTCTTGCCTCAGGTGGGCCATTGTCACTGAATCCAACCTCCTCCTAAAGTTACCAAAGCTGGCGTCCTAGAACAGTCAGGCTCTGGGCCGAGAGAGGAGGGTTCACGGTCAGGGATCATTAGACAGAGGGAGGAGCCAGCCCAGCGGAGAGTCAGCAGACAAGGAGCCAGCTGGGTGAAAAACAGCTCGACCCAGACACAATGGACGGGCACCAAGGACAAGATGGCGGAAAGAGAGTGGGGGGAGAGGGCATTATAAGGCTGGGGCCCAGGCATCTGTAGGCACCAAAGGGATGACCCTAAGCAAGCAGGAAGCAGGGCCCAGGGCCAGTCCTCTCCTGGGCTTCAGGGAGCTCCTGTCTGAGGGCTTGGGGCAGGGAGCTCCCGGGAAGGAGAGACTCACTTCCGACTCTCAGCCAGGACACAATTATCATTCTGCACCGGACTCTACCAGTTAGGTGGCCAGCCCCGGGTACGGGTCATAGATAGACTGTCACAGAGCTGACTGAGATAATCTAGCCCTGGGACAGTAACTCCTCCACTCTGTGTGAAATACTCCCCATCCCGCACCATGGCAGACATTGCTAATCAAACCCCGCACACCATCCCACTGAGCCCAGAGGGCCCCGCCCCTTACTTAGGCAGTCACAACCCGTAGAAGGGAGTCAGCAGCAAAATCCAACCCTCCACTTCTCCAGGGAAGGTCTCCAGGGAGACCTGCTGAAGACCCACAGAGCGGGCGGCTCCACCCTCTGGCTGGCTAACTTTTTAGGTTTCTCAGGCAGCCTCTGTCAAACAAGGACCTGGAACTCCAAAAGCAGATCGCCATCAAGCCAACACTCTTTTTGTAATGTGAATTATTCATGAGTTTTAAGAAGCTGCATTTGCATCTAGTAGGTTGAAACGGAGACAAAGACAACTCTAGTCGGGTGGATGTGTCTGCGGGGAAGGCAGGGCTGGGGGCAGGGCTGGAAAGAATGTCTGAGAACCGCCCCTGCACCGGCAGAATGCTGGAAGCTCATTCTTGAAAAACCATTTTTTCTTATTAGTAAAACTCAACATACTGTTTATAGAAAAATTAGGGAACACACGAAGCGGAAAGAGGAAAACAGCAGGCGCCCACTGGTGTCTCTACCACCGGGAGAGAGCCACTGCCAGCGGCCTGGGGTCCATCCAGGGGGGCTTTTAAATGCAGGGACCTGCTCCCCTCCCCTCTCCTGAGGGCAGGAATCACCGACAAAAGGTGCCCGTGGCAATCAGATGTGACAGTGAGGGGCTCAGCCCCTCCTCCCACCCTGAGCACCTGGGCGCTGACCACCCACCTGGGTGCTGACCACTCAAACATGGCAGCCTGGTTCAGAGGCAGGACAGAGGTCTTGCTCTACTCCCAAAGCAAAGAACACAGGGGGTCCTGACATTGAAGGAGGCCGGTCTGCAGGGCAGACCCTCAGCCTGGGTGCGCGGAGGTCACAGAGCCTGTGAGGGCCACGGTCACGACGGGTCCGGCCACTAATAGGTGCCAGGCGCTTTCTGGAGTGGCTATGTCCAGTCTTCTCAACCAGGCCTGGCCTCAGGCCCACGACGGGAGGAAAAACAAAGCAGAAGCTCAGAGAGGTTTCACGGCCGGCGAGTGGCAGGGCTGGGGTTTGCATCACCCTGCAAAGTCAGTGTCAGCGGCCGCCCGGCGCCCTCCCCGCAGCTGTGCGACTTATTCAGAAAACCAACAGTTCAACGGCAAACGGAATAAACTGCCATGACCTCATCTAGGTCATTCCCGGGGGGCACAGCCCGCTCTCCACCTTCGCCATCATCTCCCTCCGCCTGGCACGGGCCCCGGCCTCCACCTGCGTCCCCTTGCCCTGCCCTGCTGTGCACACTGTCTGTCCCTGCACCAAGCCGTGGGCACCTGCGGTACACCGAGGGAGCCCACACCCTGCCCCACGCTCCCTGGGCTCAAATCCCAGCCCGCCTCTCGCTGATCATGCCAACCTGGGGCAAGTCTCTGATCTGACAACAGCATCACTTCAGGGCACATCCGTGCCTGCCATAGAGCAAGCTCGGGGCGATACCAGGAAGCTAGCGGCTTGATCCTGTGGGTCTATCAGAGTTAACTGCTGCGTAAACACGGCTGGAGGGCTGGATCCTGGGTATCTTCAAAGTGCGTGTTCTCTTTATGGCATTCCCTGAAGTGCCCCCTTAAGGACCAGAGGCCACTTCGAGAAAACGCAGGAGTAATAATGGTTACCACGGGGAAACTGAGTGCCCCAGGGATGACATACACATCATCTTATTTAATTCCCGTAACAAGCAAGAACAGAAGGAGTTACTGTGCGCACTTTACGGACAGAAAAACGAAGACCTAAAGAGGTCAGACACTGGTCCCGGGCCCCACAGCAAAACCGTGGCAGAGCTCAGAGGGGTCACCCCAAACAGCATTCATCCCTTGCTTGACGCTGATTTATTGTCCCTTCCTCCATCCCGCTGCCTGAGACACTAATGGTAATGGCTGGAGCTCCAGCAGCCATATCGGTTCATGAGGTCAAGAGCCATACCAGGAGAAGGCAGTGCGATGAGCTAGGGGAAGCCCGGGTCCCTCAGATTTTGTGGCGCACAGCTGCCATACCAGCTTTGGACCGTCCCTGCAGACATGCGCACCTGTTTGCGACACCGTTACTTGGGGCTTTCTGTAACCCACGGCCAAACCTAATCACGACTGTTCCAGAATCACCCCTAAGTCCATCTCTCTCCGGGGTGGAGAAGACAAAAGCAGGCCAGCCAGTGTGCTTCCAGGGAGGGCTCTGGGCTTGGTGCCTGCTGGGGGCCAGAGTGAAAGGGAGGCTGCCAGATTCCTACCTGTGCCTCTCTCTGCAGGTCTCACTTTCCTAGGCTTGAAAGAACTCTGTAAAGTCTCATTTACAAGGTAAATCTATGCCTGGGGCTCCACGGGGTTCCTGTGGCTTTTATGAGGAAGAGATTTCAAAGATCAGTTTAGAAAGCGCTTACCTACATCAATGGTCACAGAACCAAGAAAGGCCACTTTTGTGCAGCGTCCCGTTTAAACGGACACGCCAGCATCATGAAAACACCTATGATAAGGAGACTCTCAGCTTGCTAATAGTCTCTCTCTCTCTCCCTCCCCCCCATTACAGGTCAGGTTTATTGAGGCATAGCTTACATATAGCAAAATGCACCCTTTCGTGCATACAGTTCCACGAGCCCTGATGAGTCAAGTTGTGTAACCGCCACACAGAATATTCTATCACCCCCAACAAGTTCCTTTGGGCCTCACTGCGGTCAATCCTCGGCCCCTGACAACCACGAACCCATTTTCCTGTTCTAGGATTCCGGCTTTTCCAGAACGTCATATGAAGGAACCACGCGGGGAGCCTACAGCATCTGGTTTCCCTCGCTTTGCATGCGTGTGCAATCCACCTGGGTCACGTGCAAGGTCTTTCTTCCCTTCTCACCACTGAGCAAGGCAGCTCTGTAAGAGGCACTATGCTCCGGGTATCCATTCACCAGCTCAGGGACATTTGGATTGTTCCCACTTTTTGGCTTCTGTGAAGACAGGACACACAATGACGTGGGACTACATAGAGAGAGAGGTAGAGAGAGAGAGAGTTGTGTGCATGGACATGTTTCCATTTCTCTTGGGAAATATCCGGGGGGGGGAATTACCGAAGCGAACGGTAGTGTAGGTGTCATTTTATAAGAAACTACGAGGAGCGCCTGGGTGGCTCAGTCGGTGAGGCGTCCGACTTTGGCTCAGGCTATGATCTCGCGGTCCGTGGGTTCGAGCCCCGCGTCGGGCTCTGGGCTGACGGCTCGGAGCCTGGAGCCTGCTTCCGATTCTGTGTCTCCCTCTCTCTCTGCCCCGCTCCCACTCACCCTCTGTGTCTCTCTCCTTCAAAAATAAATAAACATAAAAAAAAAAATCTTTTTAAAGCTCCTTTTTAAAGCACGGGTTCCAGCTCTCTTAACGCCTCACAGAAAGCCTTCCAGAAACTTTTAGAATTCATTCGTTCGTTCATGCCAATGCTTACTGAGTGCCCTCCATGTGTCAGACACCATTCCAGACCTTTGGGACACATCCATGAACGGACCAGGCTTGGGCTGCCCGGGGTCCTCCCCGTGGTTCCCCCAGGCCCTCCCCCAGCCCAAAGAGGCTTGCCCAAGTCAGGAGTGAGCAGCCAGAGAAAGCCAGAGCCCACAGAGAATATTCTGGGTTCCTTGCTGCCCAGCCCCCACTGAGAGCCACATCACAAGAGGAGGTGCTCGGCAAGCAGGCACGAGAGTGCTCCCCGAGCACACAGCCATCCCATGCGTTAGTTCCAGTGTTTGCTGACCACCCACTCTGCACCAGGCGCTGGGGAGGACCCAAGGGACCACAGCAGAGCCCGTGCCCAGGAGGACTCACAACTCACAGAGGACAGCTGTCAACGCTCCCTGGGGGGGAAGTGGGTTGAGTGCCGGGGTACTGGAAATAGGGGTTGGGGAATCAAGGAGGGCTGCCTGGAGGTGGTGAACGGCAAGATCAACAGATGGGGAATGGAGGGAGGGGCATGCCTCACCCGGGCTTCGTCGGACCCCTCTGGGCCACTCTGTGAGGAAGACAGGCCAGCCATTTCAAACCACCTTCTTGGGTGAGGAGATTGGGACCACGCGGCCAGGTAGGGTCCCGTGGCTCTAGCCAAGAATCAGTGGCTGCTGGTTCTGGAGGGGCTGCTGTATTACACACATGGGGAGCATCAGCTAATCCGCACCACCGTTATGGGGGGGGGGCTATGAGAATTTCCCCCCTTTGTCATGAAAAAGTGCCTTGTGCAAAGTCAGAGGAGGAACCAAGGTGTTAAGTCCCAGCTGCATGAGTGTTGCGGCCCAGTGCCCAGCACGGCCACCCCCTATACCTGTCCCCCTGCCCTCTTTGGGACGGCCCGTCAGGCTGCAGCTCCCAACACCGAATCCCACAGGCACAAGGGGGCTTGAAGGGGCTGAACGCCCCCACCTGAGTCCCAGGGTCTTGCCTGGCCACTTCTGGACGGAAGACAGGTCGCCAGAGCTGGTGGTCGCGGGCGGCTTCCCCTCGCCCACTCTTCTCCAGGACACAGGACCAACGTGCAGGGACCCTTCCCTCCCACCCCGTGAAGCTGATGAGCAGAACTTGAACTTGGAAGGGAAGAAGGAGAAGCGGGCAGACCCCGTCTCCTGGCAGCTGCTGGACCACCCACCCTGGGCGGGTCCTTCCAGAGCGAGAGCTCACCCCTCTCCCGGGGGTTGAGGCGTGCAGGTACTCGGTGTGGATTGCATTTTGTGAGCCTCGGTTTCCTCCTCTGGAAAATGGGGGAGTTGACAGAAGTTGCTGTCTCAGAGGACGGCTGTGAAACACAGGTAATCCGTTCACAAAGCGCCTGGCAAGCTCTCATAAGAGCTCAAGAGAGCCTTAGTTAGCCAGGAGCAGGGTGGTGAATGTGTGCCAGGGTCAGGGGTCAATCTCAAGGGACCTGGAGCACCCGGGGACCGGCTAGACGTGCGAAATCTCGGCCCCAACCGGACCTACTGGGGTGGGGTCTGCTGGTCGGGGTCCAGCAAGCCCCGCAGGAGATTCCGACCCATCCACGGCAAGGGTCCCACAGCCTCAGCAGGGCGGACACTCGGGGCTGGACCATTCCCTGGGGTGGGGGCCGACCTGTGCATTGTAGGATGTGGACAGCATCCTTGGGCTCCGCCCACCAGAAGCCAGGAGCTTCCTCGCAGCTGTGACCACCAGAAATGGCTCCACACCTTGTCAGATGTCCCCGGCGGGCGGGGGGGCAAAATCACCCTGCGTTGAGGACAACTGACCCAAACTTTGAGAACCGCCACTCTACGGGGCATGAAGCCGACTCCCTCCCTCGAGGATCTTACAGGGGAACTGTGTTTAATGACAGTAACCTGCAGGGCTGGAGTTACCAGCTAGACGCTCCTTAGGGAGCAAGGCACTGTTTTAGTGACAAGGAAACAGGGGCTTCAAGGTTCAAAGACATCTGGCTCCTAAGAGGCAGAGCCGGGGTTCAGCCCAGGCCCTCGGGCTCTTTGACCCTTATCCCACAGCCCTGCCTGCCCCTCCCGGCTGTCTCCCTTCCTTCCCTCCCCAGCTACACCTCTCGGTACAGTCCCCTTCCTTGGAAAGCTGACCCATGCGGCTCTGTCCACTTGGACCACCCTGGGGGACTTGCTTTCATGCCTGGCTCTCCCGGGGCCACCATAAATGGTCTCCCCTTGACCTGTGCCAGCTGGGGAGGGCCCGAGGAGAGAGCCCAAGTTAGACTGCCCTGTTTCTCCTTCATTCTTGGCTCCCACCTGCTCCCATTAGAATCGGCTTAACAATTCATTTTTTCTGCGTGAGTGTCCAGCGAAGGGAGTGTGAGGGGACCCGGAACCCCACTCCCAAAAAGAAGGGCGGGGGGCAGCCCCAAGTTTAAAAATCTCACCACAAATGGCGATCGAGAGTCCTAAAAGGTTTGACCTGGTCACCATTTTTCAGGGACTCGGGAAACATCACCCCAAAGTCAAGATGGTTGTACAGAGTGAGATGCTCCAGGAGGCGTGTTTTGTGGAAAGCTCTCCCGGGGGTGGGGTGGGGGGGGGGAGCTGGTTTAGAAAAGTCCAGCCAGGGCGCTGAGTGGGTCGTGGCATGTCCATTCTATGGGCACCTCTGGGCCATCTCTAGGCCAGGCCCACCGAGGGGGCCCAGACCAGACCCTCCTGCAAAGGGCTCACGTCACAAATCACAGCAGTGTGACAATGAAGTGACAAGAGCTGAGACACGACAACAAGGACAGAGAGGGGCTTCACGCAGCGCGGGGCGCCAGGACGGCCGCCCAACAGCGTGGAAGAAGGCACTGGATGAGACAGGACGCGGAAAAGTGGAAAGCGGGGCTCAAACGGGGAATGAGCACAAGTGTGGAAAATACGAATTCGTGGAAAAGACCACAGGCCTGACACGGTAGTCACAGTGGCAGAAGAAGAGGGTGGGGGCCCCAAAAAGTGGTTCTATAGCTTCCATAACCACGTGGACACAAAAAGGCAGTTGCCACAGATGATCGATTACCCCAGGGGTGCCCGCTGTGGACCACACCGCCGTGTTGTGTCGAGGCCTTCACAAACCTTGTCTACAGGCCAGGAACGGATTTCTTCCGAGTACAGATGAGGACACGGGATGGCGGGGTGGGGTGGGGGGTGGGAGGTGGGGGGTCAGTGGGCTCGCCCTGGAATCCACAGCTTTCATGGCCTAGGAAGGCTCTGTTTTCAGACAGAATACTCTCAGGACAGCGCTGACAACTTCCCTGTCTCCTGCCCTGCCTTCTGCTCTATACCTGTCCCCTCACCACCATCACCAGCCACAATGGCCCCACCAGTACCTTCAACTGCCATTTTCACGCTTTGACCCCAGGGTCTCTAGATCCGAGCCCGCTTGAGGAAACAGATCCCCAGTGAGCCATCTGGGGCCACTGGAGACAGGGTTGCGGCTGCGGACTTGACCCATTTGCTCAGAGGGCTCTGATTTCCCTGAGCCAGGTGTACAAAGTCAAATCTAGCCCCCCCCTTCCCACCCCCGCCGCCACGTCCTGGGACAGCTCCACCCCAGCGGACTCGGGTGGCTCATTTGACTTGCAGCATTCCATCACCGACAAACTTTGCTAAAGAAATGACCACCGCCAACAGCAGGGACAACGCCAAGAACAACTGCCGTCCGTCACGAGGGTGACAAACGTCCGCTACCAAAAGCCCCTGCCAGGTGTGGAGGCTTTACGGATAGATATCCTCTTACCTGAACAACCCCACGAGGCGGGGGCAAGATTCCCTTCCCTTCTATAGATGAGGCATTTGAGACTCAGAACAGTGGAATAACTTGTCCGGGTGGCAGGCGATGCTGGGACGGCACTTCCTGTGATGGGGTCAGAGGTCAGGCAGGGTAGGAGTTCCACCCGAGGGTCTCAGGGACAAACGTGGGGCAGGTGATTCAGAAGGGGGCCTGGGGCTCCGCGACACAGCGCAGGGAGGGAAAAACGGAGGCACCAAGATTGCACACTGAAGCATTCAAAGGTCCTTAGAAATCACCGTCTGCCTTCGTCCTGCTGAGTCAAAATAGAATGCAGGCCACACAAATTACGCTGTCACCTCGAGCAGCCGTGTTACAGAAAGGCAGACAACACAGGTAAAATTCATTTTAACGGTGTGCTTCCTTTAACCTACTGTAGCCAAAGCATTTCCGACGTGTAACGTGTATTTGAAAACCGTTAACGAGACGTTTTACATCCCTTTTCCCATAGTGGGCCTTCACACTTTGTGCATGTTACACATGTCCATCTGCACCAGACACAAGTCCCCGGGAGTCACATGACTGGTGGCTGCCACGGGGGACGGCACATATCCAGGCCCTCGGGGGACACTGCGCGGATACTGAGGTCAAAAGAAGAGACCGGAGGGGGCCGGAGCCACCCATGCTTGTGAACCGCATCGCCGAACCCAACTTTGGCAGGCGACTGGTGTGGCTTAGTGGGAGGGGCACAGGTTTGGGAGCAAGAAATATTCTGCCACCATAACGAGCTGTGTGACCACGAGCCTGGTACTCGACCTCTCCGAGCCTCAACACCCTGTACGGAAAATGAGCGGTTCTCCTCCTCGTCCGGCTTACGTGTGAATGAAATATAAAATACCCAATGGAGTTCTTGGCACGTGTTAGGTAATTAATCCGGGGACACAACGGGGATGCAGGTGGTGAATATATTACCACCACCCTCGGCCTCGTCATCTATGCCGTAATCCCTCCCGACGCAGAAAAACGGCGCTTGAACGGAGCAGCCCCTCCTGGTGGCTCTGCCTGGCCTGGGACAGGGGCAGGAGAAGGAAACGAGATGGACAAGGGGACAGGAGAGAACACACCCCACAAGGCACCAGAGTCTCAATGCTTGCTGCGCCCCAAAGCACACAGAAGAGTAAGACAAAGGCCACCCCAGCTCCACGGCCCGGCACCAGGACCGATCTGTGTACCATCGGTAGCGGGGAGCAGGTCTTTGGAGCTGAGCCTGCTTGAAAGGAAGTGAATCGCAGACCTTTTGATCCCTCAGATGGCGGCCCAAAGCCCCATCAGCTGTGCCGAATGGAAAAGATCCAGAAGCCCCAGGGCCAGCACAGCACCTAAGGCCATCTTTGTCTCATCGGCAGAGCTGTGTCTGTGAGCCATGCTCCCGCCACCCCAGCCTCTGGATTACTTGTCCCCTCCGCACAGGATGTTCCTCTCCCTGCTTCCATCTGGCTAATTCCCATTTCAACTTAAAATGTCACTTCATCTGAAAGTCCCTCATGGCATCTCTACGGGGTTCCCTTGTTGACGCTTAGAATAATCTCCCGTCATTATACCCCAATGGGACCACGGGAATCGACTCCGTGCCACGGGACAGGGGTAAGTCCGTACCTCCCTGGTGCCCGGGAGAGTGCCTGACATCGAGCAGACACTCAATAAATATCTTCTGGGCGCTCTCCTGGCATGAAGTTAACTGAGGAACCAGAAGAGCGCCGGTTGGTTTGGCGCGGAGAGAAGATGGGCAGTATTTTCGAAAACAGAAATACAAGTCGCAGCACCGGTGCCCGATGCCATACGTCATTTTCCACGGAATTATCCAAAAGGGTCATGGGGTGTTGGATCACTTTGCCGGATTCTTCCAACAGCTGGAGAGAGCTCGGGTCAGAATGGACACGATTCACGGAATGACTGTTACGTCAACTATTGATTTTCCGAGAGCCTCAAAGCTGGAGCCTCACATCAAAGAGTCTTTTGAGTGAGGGGCACGGGTCGTCACCGCGACTCTTCTGCGTCCACAAGTGGAGACAGCTCGGGGGAAGCACGGCTTCCCCCTCTCATTTGCAGACACGTCACCCTGTTAGTCTCGGATGGGTGGCTACCACTCCCGGGTGGCAACGTGGAGGAAGCTTTTGCCGGTCCAACGAGCAGCGTTTCGTGGGCTCAGTCAAGGACGTGAAACCACTTGCAACATATACAGCATCCCAGCCAAAAGCCAATAGTGTCCCCCCGGTACTCACTCACTGAGGAATGCTGGTCCCAAGCCAGCCTAGGAGGCCATGTCCCCCGGGAGAAACAGTAAGCGAGGGAAATGAGTCAGCAAGGTCGCTTGATTACTAATGAGCACCCACGAGCACTGCCCCACTCGGCCCTTTTCTCACCCAGGCCGGACCAGTCACCTTCTGAACGCTCCGGCACATTCCTGCCTCTGCACCTCGGCTCATACCAACTTCCTCACCCACCCAGAGGTCATCTCTGCTCATCTCCACTGACCTCTAAATCCCTTCCCAACACAAGAGGCTGCCCTAGGCACCTTGCTGAATGGCTCAGCCCCCATCACGTCTCCCATCTCCAAAAGATCCCAGGCCTCCAACTAGAAAACTCACTGAGTGCCTGTCAACCACTGCCCTGTGGCTCTTCACCGATCCCAAGTATAGACACCAAATCCGAGCTTGAAATGTGGACTAAGTGATCAATCCATTCCCATCATTCAGTGGAACCCCGTAGCAAAATATCTGCCAGCATACCCCCCCCCCCCCCCCGCAAATTGCTCTGTAAAAGAAAGAACACATTTCTTTAAAAAGTCCTGATGAGGGGCACCTGGGTGGCTCAGTCGGTTAAGCGTCCGACTTCAGCTCAGGTCACGATCTCGCGGTCCGTGGGTTCGAGTCCCGCGTCGGGCTTTGTGCTGATATCTCAGAGCCCGGAGCCTGCTTCCAATTCTGTGTCTCCCTCTCTCTCTGCCCCTCCCCTGTTCATGCTCTGTCTCTCTCTGTCTCAAAAATAAATAAACGTTAAAAAAAGTTAAAAAAAAATAAAAATAAAAATAAAAAGTCCTGATGAGGGTTGGGCACTCAGCATTCATGACTTCGCTGAATCCTCCAAAAAAAAAAAACCCTGGGAGGGCATTACTATCCTTAAAGTCACAGCACAGGTAGAAAAGGTCGAAACTCCACAGGGACACACGATGTGGCTAAAGTTTCGCAGCCACAAAGCGAAGGAGCTAAAATTCAAGTTCACACCTGGCTTCAAACGCCTCTTTCCACTGGAGACCAGGCAGCCTCTCCTTTCTCTGGTTTTGTTCTTATTCAACAACTATGTTTACTCGATAAGAGCCGCAGGATTAAAACAAAACAAAAAAAAGGCATCATTTCACGGGGCCTGGAGGGTCATGTATTGACTCCGTCTTTCCCGGTATCTCCAAGGTGCTTCCACAGTGCCCCTCCTCCTGGGTAATCCAACCCACTCCAAACTCTACAAGGTCAAGGGTAGTCGGTCTAGCAGTGTCTGATGGAGGCTCAGGCAGGATAATCTTTAATCTCGCCACGAAGAATGGCTTAACTTTCAAAGCTTGCCACCCGCCAGTTCTCCCCCAGGTAGCCTGTGGCCGTGGGCTCGGGATGTTTTATAAAAGCAGGCAGGGCTCCAACATCGAACGATGTAGAGACCAAACAACCCGTTGCTGGTTTCTCTCTCCCAAGGAGCCAGTACACCCCGTGGGCAAGCACAGGCTCCAGTTCTGAAATTTGTACAACAGCAAGAGCATGATGATTCATGGCGGGGGGGGGGGGGTTCAGTTAAAACCCCACCTGCGCGGCTGAGAGGGGATTTAGCCTGCTGGCTGGGGATTTGAGACCCGGGAGGCAAGTTGGTTGGAAGAGATCCCTCCATCCCTAGAGCTGCACCCCACCTGGACCCCAGAACCCCCCAGGCCTCGAAACTCTAGGTAACCAGAGTGTGCGGCTGGGAAAACAGCCACCAGGTATGACCAGACCCCTGTGTAATTTCCCTGATCTCTCCCGGTAAACAGGGCTCAGCAGCAGTCTCTGGGGAACAGTCAAAATGGAAGGGAACAGAGCCAAGCAAGTATCCTCACCCGTCAAACCTTCAAGGCTGGGGTGAATGCCGCACCTGCCAGCTTCCTCCCCGGATGTTCTGAGATGCTTGGAGAGGCGAGGGGGCGCCTTCCTGCAGAGGACTCGGGCCTCCACTCCACACGGAGGAGGAGTCTGTTACATGCACTATGTATTTAGAGTGTAAACCCGCAAGGACGGGGAGAAGGGAAGGAGGGACAACAACAAAATCTCAAAGGGTGGAGAGAAGGGAGACCCGTGGTGACCGATTAGCATCTCAAGACGTCCACACTTTAATGTGGCACCCAGCAAGGACAAAAACAGCCCAGTTTACAACCCAGAGGTCTCGAAGGTCCGGGAATTAGTGGTGACAGGTACCTTTGGAAATGGGGTTGGGGCGGGGGGGGGGATGCAATAAGAAGACGGGTCCCTTCATCCCCTCCCCCATGTCTCCTGGCAGGTGTCAGTCCCATCCTCCATCAGGCACAAGACTGGAAGTTTGTTCTTCAAAGAGGATAAAACAGAAATTCTGAGTATGACTTGAGCTGAGGACGGCACAGTGAGTGATTTCTGCACGCTGGAAGCAGAGGAGCCCCCTGCCCCCCGCCCTCTTTCTTCTCCCAGCTCTCAGACCCCCACCCTGCACCCCAGCACCCTGGCCTGGACCCCCCGGACGGAAGACTGCAAGACTCAGTCTGACCAGCCAGGAGGGAAGATCTAAAGATACGGACATGGGGGTTCCCCATGACACAACCCAGCGGGGCACCCTTGAGAGAGGCTCTGACCAAGAAACCCCACCCCCTGGGCACTAAGCGTTCGCTTTTCAGTCCCCAGCTCTATTTCTTTTAATGTTTGAGGGGCAGAGGGAGAGGGCGAGAGAGAATCCCAAGGAGGCTCCACACTTAGTGTGGGGCCTGATGCGGGACTCAGTCCCACGACCGTGAGATCATAACCTGAACGGAAATCAAGAGTTGGACGCTTAGCTGACTGAGCCACCCAGGTGCCCCAGTCCCCAGCTCTTAAATATGAGAAAACAATCAAGGGCTGTGAGCCAGCTAAACAAAGGAGCCTTTAACATGAAAGCTCCAGACCAAACAAACCCACATAAGCAAAGAGAAGGGTAGATGGAACATTCACACGCAGCGCATCCGAAGTGCACCAGCACGGCTCTATGCCCTTTGCCTCCAACCACTCGTGTCATCAGCACAACCTTTGAGGCAGATCTCAATATTATTACTTTCATTTCACAGATGAGGGGCTTGGAGAAGAACGAGGTTAAATAACTTGCCCAAGGTCACAAAGCAAGCGAGTGGCAGTGCTAGGATTCGAACCAGGCTATTTGGCTCCAGGCCTCGGCCCTCACGGTCCCTCGTGAATATTCCCAGTGTGTGAGAGCAGGTATTGCATTCCTGAAATAAGGCTTCTCTAAAGAATGAGAAAGAGCTCTTGCAAAGTAAAAACGTGGTAGGTTAAAATATGGAATATAAAAACTGATGAAATCTCCCAGAAAGTAGAGCAAAAAGCAAAGGGGATGGAAAATAGAAAAGATAAGAAAATTAGAGGATTAGTCCAAAAGGACCAATGTCCAAATAAAAGGAGTTCTAGAAGATTGGAGAAAAACAAAGAGCAGAAATCATGACCCCCCCCCCCCCAAAAAAAAAAGAAAATCCAAGACAATTTCCCAGACAGAAGGACACAGTTCCAGATGGAAATGTTACACTCAGTGATCAGTACAATGCATGAAAAGGCAGGTCACCCAGGCAGGTCACCCTGGAGTTTCGAGGTGCTGGGGACAAAAAGAGGATCCTATAAACTTCCAGAGAGAATGAAACAGGTCACAGAAAAGATAGGGAATGGCTTCACACTTCTCAACTGCAACCCCGGAGGCTAGAAGACAGTGGAACAAGGCTTTTATGCTCCAAGGGAAAATGATTTCCAACCATGAATTTGATGCCCAGCTAAACTAGCAATCAAGAATCAGAGGAGAATAAATTCATTTTCCCATGTGCAAGTTCTCAGAAAACTGACCACTCAGGCGCACATTCTCAGGAAGGATATGCCCCTGGATTCAACAGACTAAGCCAGAAGAGGAAGGCAGGAAATGGGAGAGCTAACCCAGGAGAGAGGTAAGAGGGCCACAGGTGACAGTGAAAGAGCACGCAGGTGACAGCCAGACTCCAGATCTACTGGAGTAGACCAAAGGACCCTGATGTGCTCAAGAAGAGGAAACCGAGAGAATTCCTGATGCAGCCAAACAACTTGAGGGGATATCCAGAACACCAACGGAGTTGGGGGGATGAATCAATGAGCACATATGCCAATTCTAACAGTTTCGAACTCCAAGGAAACCAAAAGTAGAACAGGAAAGGGAGAGTGATCTTAAGTTACTACGTGCCTCAGCTCCGAACAGTGCCTGCCTAGTAGTCGCACTGTAAACCCCAGTCACTAATCTTACCAAAATTACGATGAAAATATACCAGGCAGCTGGGAGGACAGGAAAGATCGGCAGTTAAAAGAGGTAAAGAGGAGATCTGCATCCTTACCTTCCACGGTCAGCAATCAGAGCCCTGAACCAAACCAAAACAAACAAACAAAAAATCAAGACAAAGGAATACATGTATGTTATTCAGAGACCAAGAGGAAAATACCAAAATCATCAGCTAAAAAATCTGCAAGTTGATTGCCTCTGGGAAAGGGGACAACATGGGGGAACCACTACTTTTTATGCAAACCTTGGAAAACTAGAGTCATGTGTGATTTAGAAAAGGCAAGGTACAGGGAAACACGTTGACGGAGGCGTGATGCCACCGAATATTCGTTGCCACCAAAAAGATGCTGTCAGCCTCTGATATCTACAGCTAGTCATTACTAGAGAGTCTGAAACTAAAAACCCTGCTCTTCCAGACTCTGGAGTCTACACTTTCCCTTTGAGTCTGCATTCACATATTCAACAAACGTAAACTGAGCTGAGCACACGCTGAGCCTGGAACAGGAAGGCAGACCCTGGGACACGGTGGTGGGCAGGATGGGCCCCAGTGCCCAACCCGATGAGTTTTCTGGTCTACCAGGGCTAACCAGCAGTCAACGAGCCATCACTAATAACAAATCCCAGTACAGCAGTGCCCACCCTGGGCAAGCAGAGTCTATCAAGGGTAACACTTGACTGATTCCCGGCCTCCCCCTCTGCTAGCCCATCATCGGTCCGTGGCATCATGGCACCTGGTCCCCAAGCCCCCCCCCCCCCCCCCAATCCCCCTACAGGTAAGCCATCACATGCCATTTCATGGCACTTGCCCACAGCAATTCTGGGAACTGGACAGGCCATCATCGGGCCTGCCAACACCTTTACTACTGGAGCCCAAGGCTTCCAAGCTTTGATTTTCAAGGTATCACTGTTTTGTTTTGTTTTAGATCAGAGTGAAGCTCAAAGGCCAGACCAGCTCTCCAAGGGAGAGTTCCACAGTCCCTTGTGTGCATGAAAGGGAAGTGAATACCTCGGACAGACCGGCCCCCAGCAAGTGCCGGTGGGGGTGGAGGGTGGAGGGCCACAGTCGGTCTCAGATGGCACAATGTGAAATGAAACCCCAGACATGCTGCTGTCTGGCTGCAGGACAGGGTCAAGTTTCTGACCTCCTCTGGGCCTCGGCGTCTGCCTCTGTAGAGGGGATACAACCTCAGGGGTTATGGTGGAATTAAAGGCTATGGTGTAGGTGACCTTGCTTTATAATCTGCCACTGCCCTTATCACAGCCCATGACGAAGATAACAGTCTGGATTCCCGTGGCTGCCTCCAGTCAGTCCTGCCATAATTCAAGGTTACAAGGATTTCATTCTGTCAGCCTCTCAAAATGGGACCCCTGCACCCGCTCTTCTCAGCTCTGCTCCCGGGAATCACTAATCAGGAACCGTCAGTTAGGAATTTAGACTCGATCGTGTCACAGTGTGAAGAACCTGGTAGGTACGTGACCATAGACGGCTGAGTCGCTGAGTCCCCTCGGGTAAGGCTCAATACCCAAAGCTGGCCGATTCCTGCCCAACATCCTTGAGCCTGGTCCAGCTTCCTTCCCGGGTGCCAGGTCAACGTGAGTCCAGCCTGCGGCTTTTAACCCCTGACGGAACGTTACCCAAAGTTGGGAACTGCCAATCAGCCGGTTCCCGAATGCTGTGCTCTCGGGTTCTCAGCAGGCGTCGATATGTCACTCGAAGTAGAAGACCGTTTCAAATGGTCCAGACCGCACTCGCTCGTGTGTCTCAACCCGACCGGAACATGAAGATTAGAACGGAGACTACAGCTGCCAGAGTGTGTTGAATCCCAGGAACAGGGTTCGTGCCTAGAAGCTGCCGGGATGTCACCCTCTCACTGCCACAGCCATCCACACCGCCCGGGGCCACAGAGCAGAGGATGGGCTCCGTGACATCGTCCCCTGGTTGTGCACAGCCCTGCGTGTATCTCAGATCACGCGGAGATTGCACTGCCTGTGGACGCCTGGATAGAGTCTGCAGGCTCAGGCTAGCCCCCTCTCCTGTCCCCTCAAACCCTGTTCTCCTGCCCTCGGCCAGGCAGCCTCCCCAAGTCCCACAGTCAGCTGGTGGCAGCCCTGTGGCCAGAGCCCCGGTCTCTACACTCCCAGCTCGGGCTCGATGCCACCGCCTGGGTGTCGGCCAGGCTTGATAGCCGCCATTTGCAATTCATTCATGCGTTAGTTTCCTGTTGTTGCTGTGACAAATTACCACACGCTGAGTGGCTTCCAACGACACCAATTTATCATCTAACATTTTTGTAGGTCAGAAGCCCGCGACGGGTTTGACGGACTAAAATCAAAGTTCTCAGCGGAACTGCACTCCTTCTGGGGAACTCTTAGGGAGGACTCCATTTCTTGTCTCTTCCAGCTTCTAGAAGCTGCTGCTTCAGCTCATGGCCCCTTCCTACAGTGGCATCACTATGACCTGTTTCCAGTCATCTGCCCCCCTCCCCCTCTCTTTCTCTCCCCCTCTGGCCCTCCCGCCTCCCTAAGGATGCTTGGGATTCACTGGACCCAGCTGGATAATCCAGGATAATCTCCCCATCTCAACGTCGACATTCGCTTAATCGCATCTGCAGAGTCGCTTTACCAAGTGAGGTAACGTAACCCCAGGTTCCGGAGATTAGGATGTGACTGTCTTTGAGGGCACGGGGCTCAGCCTACAGCAACACAGCAAACAGTTCCAGAGACCTAATCCATAGTAGGGGCTCACAGGATGAGCCACTCAGGGACCCACTCAGGGGTCTCTCCCGTGTCCAGAGGAAGACGCTGTGATTTCTGCCCAGGCAGGTGCAGGCGAGGTTCCGGGAGGCTGCTCTAGGCCAGGTCGTGGTCATTCTCTGCAGGAGTCATGCAGACAAACGTACAGGGACAAGGACAGGCGGGCCTGGGGTGGGGGTCGGGGGGAGTGCAGCGGGGTCTGGTTCATTCCAGGAAGGACGGGAGAAGGGTGGGGGGCACGAGCACACAGCAGGGCTCCTTCCTGAGGGCAAAGAAGACTGAACCAGGGAAGGATCTCGGGCTGCCCGGATGAACTGGGATTAGAGGCGCTGGAGGCAGCTGGGCAGTGGTCCTAGCAGTTGAGGAGGAGGATGTTGGCAGAGGCAGGTGAGAAGGGAAAGGCGAGAGGACCAGGGCTGACGCAGGAGGGGAGGGCGAGAGGAGGATGCAAATGTGAGGGCTCAGTGACTTCACCACCCAACCCGCAGGGTCATCTCCGGGCCCCTCCCCACCCCCCGCCCCAGTTCCCAGCTACAAGGCCTCAGAACCCTGCTTTTTAAGTATGTCATGCCATCGAGGCTTAAAAATAGTTTAAAAGAGGAGAGGGATATAAATATCGCTGAGGTTCCTGCCTACATGGAGAGCCCCCCAGGAGAGAGAAGCAGGAGTGGGGCATGACGTCGTCAGAGCCCTAAAGGTCCTTCCAATCAGGCCCCCCAGGTCTGCACAACAACGTGACTGCAGGGCTTCTGTAGGTCCCCCAGATCCTCCCGGGCCTGTCCTCGTCCTCGGGGGACTTTGGACTATAATCTCCCGGAAGCAGTGTCTCAGAGGGCTCGGGAAGGGGAAGAAGAGGAAAAGGTCAGCTGCACGGGCTACTTGCGAGACCGCTTCCCTGTGCTCCCCCCGGCCCCCACCCCGGCCATGATCCTACTGAAGAGCCGACACCCCACCCACCGGCATGCACCCCCCTGCTCCCTGGTTGCACCCTGCAGGTTTGCAATTACAGAGTTTCCCCCGCCCCCAGCGTCCCCCCTGGGTTGGGTCTCGCCTCACCCCCAGACGCCTGCAGCACCCCCCCTTAAGCACCCTCAGTCCTAACTCGCTTATCTCAGCCTCGTGATGTGCACTGGGGACTCCTGCAGTGGCCCATTCACCCCTCTGTGCCAGCTCCCCGGATTTCGGGAGGACTCGGTAACTGCTCTTTGGCTGAACGGCCAGGCTTCAAGGGCAAGTCCTTTACTAAGGCAGGGCCAGAACCTGCCCTAGGCACGAACCTACCCTCCAGGAAACAAGCCTGGGCCGTTGTACAGGCAACAGGCATCCCCTGCTGATGTCATCCCAAGCATCCCCTACCTGTCCTGTGCCAAGTGTGGGTTTAGAAGAAAGGTCCCTGCCATCCCACTGGAAGCTCTCTGGTTTCCCACGGTCCAAAGATTAAATAACCAAATCATAAATGTTTTTGGTTCTCTTTTAAAGTTTATTTACTTTGAGAGACAGAAAGGGAGCACGAGCAGGGGAGGGGCCGAGAGAGAGGGAGACAGAGAGTCCCAAGCAGGCTCGCCCGGCGCGGGGCTCAAACCCACAAACCGTGAGATCACGACCTGACCCGCGACCGAGAGACGGACGTTCAACCAACTGAGCCACCCAGGCGCCCCAGCCTTTTCGGTCTTGGGGGTGCTTCCCCGTCACAACGACGTAGTGAGCGTCGTAGTGGAAAAGCAGCCCTGGACAGTATGCACACAAACGAGCACAGCTGTGTTCCAATAAAACTTTATTCACCAAAGCAGCTCGCGGGCCAGATTCGGCCTGCAAACCATAGAGTGCCACGCCCCCTGCTCTGATACAATTCATGAGAGAAAAGGAGGCAGTCCCGTGAAGGGGGAAAAAAACCCACCAAAGATTCTTTAAAGCCACATTTGTGATTTGTGATGCCGCCTCTAATTCCTTCTGTGACACAGTCTACCACTGTAAAAAAAAAAAAAAAAAAAAAAAAAAAAAAGATGTGCAGGGAGGGGGTGGGAGAAATAAGAAAAGGTTTCTATGGGAACAGGGAGTTCACTTTGAACGGTTCCATCACTAAAAAGACAATTACTTTCTTTTTCTCACTTCCCCTCTGAAGAGGGCAGGCGTGACCTCAGGCTTCTCGGGCAGGACCGTGCCCAGTGCCTCAGCTGTTCCAGTCAAAAGTTAAATGCCAGAGTGTTCCATGGGTCAGGGAGGGCCGTTAATGTAATCTGGGCCTCTTGGGCAAGGGGCCGCGTCCCCAGGGCGCTGAATCGAGGCAGGAGCTCGGCCTCTCTCACGAGGCTGCCCACCCCAGGCAGCTCTGGGGGGCCCCAATGGCGTCAAGGCCACGGCCACTAATAAGCGTCCCTGCGGCAAAACCTCTTCCCGGGCCCGCTGCCAACTGACCGAGGCCCCCCTCTCGCTACCGACAAACCTTTTACGGGATGGCTCCTGAACGCTCTTGTTCCTCAGTACAAACGTGGGGGACGGCGGGGGTCCCTACTTTGCCCTGACCGTGGGCGGGTCACGACACCCTCCTGGGCACTCTGCCCCGCTCGTTCAGAGGTGTCCTAGCCCTTCCCCGGGCTTGTCACAGGAGCCGTAATTGAGCAGCCAAGACTAAACCAAGAAGGCACGTCATTTACTGAGGGGTGCTTCTATAACAAACTTATCAACTGCAACCTTTTCTCCGGCGGACCCTTAGTGGCGGGGAACGGGGGAGGGGAGTCCCTAGCACCTGACAGTGAAAAGAACCCAGCGGTGCGACCGGCCGCGCTCAGCTTCGCCCACTGTCACATGCAGGCTGCCCGCCTGTGCCAGGGACTGGAACTTGGGTGCCTTTATGTGGGCATGTGCTCCGTTCAGGCCGCATCACTCCTCAAACCACCTTCCAAGGGGCCCGTCCGAGCCCAGCCCTCTCGTCTTGCAATGAGGAAACTGAGGCACAGCCATGGGAAGACATGTGCCAGGACCCAGAGCCAGGCCTTCAGCCTCCAGCTCCTGGCTAGGGCTTCCCAGAGCTGCACAGCACGCTCCGCCTGGAAAGGCCCCCCCCGGAGAAGAGTCCACACCCCGAGTTAGGGGTGGAGCCAGGTCTGGAACGTGGTTTTTGGGAGGCAAAATCCACAGTTAACTCAAAGCCTGTGGCCCGACTCCAGCAGGGAGCACCTCCCCCCCCCACCCCCCGCCAAAATGTTCTACATGAGGATTTATTCTTTAGAAGAAAGCACACAGATCAGGAATGGGGTCCTTATAGGCAGCGGGTTGTGCATTTGATTTTGTACTCATACAGAAACCTCTGGCATATTTGCTGCGTCCTCCAAGAGCTGGGGGGAGGTGGGGGCAGGAACGATTCCTCCTCGGTGCCTTCTCTTCCCTGGGTGCTGGGTAACTCTGACCCCAGTGACATCCCTGATCCCCCTGTGGTAGGCACAGGAGGTCTACAGGTATGGAGAGAAGAGCCAGGAGGGCAGGATGCCGGGGGGCTCGGAGCCAGTGGGTGGCCGAGGGACAGGAGACTGGTTGGCGTCCCACCCCAGACCACAGAGCGTCCCGCGTGCCAGGCTAAGGGGCTTGGACTTGACCGCGTGAGCCAGTGTGGCCCAGCATTTTTCACATCACCAAGTCCACGGAAAATGATGCTATTATCCTGGGATGGACCGGGGTGCTGCCCTCGGCCCACCGTTTGGCCCTGGAGACCCGCCGAAGGGATTAGCAGGGACGTGCCCCGGGTGGCTGAGCGCTGGGTAGGCTGGAGGAGGTGACACAGGGCCCAGAGCCATAAAGAGGTCACCATAAAAAGGCAAGCATGGGGAGGGCCTGCTCCTGGGCCGGAGCCATCGCAATCACGGGACGGGGGTGGACGACCCAGGAGGGGCAGATCTTTCTCACCACACAGGCACCGTCCTGCCCAGAGCCTGCCTTCAGGCTCTCCTGACTTTCCGTCCTGCCCAGAGCCTGCCTTCAGGCTCTCCTGACTTTCCTTCCTGCGCTGTGCCCCAGAGACTCTGTGCAGTCAGGCTTCCTCCTGCTCGGCACTCAAGGCCTGACCGCCAACGCCCCTCCTCGGACGGGCCTTCCCAGCTCCCCGCCCTGAGGCTACCAGCTCCTCCCTGGCGCCCAGCGCACATGACTCACGGAGCTGGTGCCACAGGACGCGCGGGCTCCGTCTGACCTGGGTTCACATCCCAGCCCCACTGACAAGCCTGCGACCTCGGGCACGTCATTTGACCTCTCCACTTCCGAAAACCAGCACCCACCTCAAAGGCCGGCGGAAGACATTACAGGTGGCAGTTAGGACCGTGCCTGGCACCCAGGCGGCTCTGTCAGGGGACCGAGCCGTCAGACTGCTACCACTTCTGTCCGGCAGTCAGTACCAAGTGCCCCAAATCGCAGGTCCTGTTTGCCAAGCCCGGGCGGGACGGCTTCCCGACCGATTGGGACTGAGGGAGACACGGAGGCAGGGGTGGGGACACTGCTCCGGGGGTACTAGCCAGCAGGGCCCAGCTGGCAGGGGGTGGAGGGGAGGGGAGGCATCGCCCCTCCGTTCCCCCAGAGCAGCAGTGGGGAGAGACTTCTGTCCGCCCAGGCCCACCTGACTCCATGCACCCCCCAGCTCCGGGTAACAGGTCTTAACCAAGCTGTTCTGCATTGCCGGGGTCAAGGTTCACAGCATCAGACCCAACAGGCGCCAGAGCAACGGGAGACAGCCGGAAGCAGGACAGGTGGGACCCCGTCTGGCTTCAGGTTCCTCAAAGGCAGGGACGAGAACCAACTGAATTTCTCGCTGCCTGCACACTGCTCAGTGCTGGGCACACGTTTGCTGAACAGAACAGAAACGTGCTGGGAATTCTGAGAATGGCGGAGACTTCCTACCGGAACAGGAGCATCCTCCGAATCTTGGCCCAACACCCCCCCCCCATCTTTGAGCAATGGTCAGACCTGGTGGGACATCAGCCGGACCCTGAGGTCGGGTCAAAGGGGGAAAGGGGGCAGCCAGGGTCGCCTTGTCATTACGAGAGCACCAGAACCCTCACCACCCACAGCCAGGCCACGAGCTAAGGCACAGGATGGTTAACCGGCCACCTCTAACCTCAGTTCTACCCCTCAAGGCCCCAAGGAAGTGGGGCCGCCAGGCGGAAGCTGCCAGCATCCTACAAGTCTATTTTCTCCTCCCTGGAAAGGTCAACGGCTTGGGCCACCTCCGTTTCCTTGAAAGGGACCCTGTGAGGGGGTCACGGGCAGCCTTTGCCCAGAGGGACACCCCCCTGTGCTCTCCACCACCGAGTCCTTGATCTGCAAACACTTATTATGAGCCATCGCCATCAAAGGGAGCATATCAACGAGGGCTTCATCTGCCCCTGTGTCGGGGACAGCAAGTTGAGTGACAGGCCTCTTGGGAGAGACCGTGCTCTCTATCCAGCTCACCCTGACCTCCGAAGACAGGTCAGGAAGTGTTCGTTCCAGGGTTCTGTGGGAGGTGATCTGGTGACATCACAATCCTCTCTGCTTGGACACCTGATCTCCAGTTCAGGGACATAGACGAAGGGTTCGAGGAGCAAACATGCAGAGGTCGAGACGCCTCTGAGTCAATTTCACTATGTAGATCCATAGAGAGATGTACACGCAGGGCTGTGCTAGGGAACCAATCCTCCCTGAAATGCAGCGTCCTCGGGACTGACATTTTGGAGGAATGCACCTGGCCCCAGGGCCACAGGCGTCAAAGCTTTGTACGAAGAATAGGACTGCCTGACCATACAACAGCTGCCATGGGCGAAAGGAGGCTGGACATCCTCCTTGGTCCCTCCGATTACAGACTCGTGAAATGCCCACGGCCATCGCCACAACAGCTCTTGACTACCTGTGCTGTAAGCGAACGCACAGCTTTAAGCAAACCACCCTTCTGCCTGGGCTCCTCCTGCCCTCCCTTGACTGCCACCCACACGCCGTTCAGATGAATGAGCCCCCCCCCCCGCCCCCACCCCGCCCGTGGCCCGCATAGCTGGTGAGCCAGACATATCCGGGCCCGGCGACACCCACCAGCTGCTTTGGGCACAGGCTCGAAGCACAGCGAGCGGGGCCTTCTGGACGTGGCCCTTTGGTCGAGACTTCTTGAGTACCACGGAGACAAGGAGAGAAACTATCTGCTAAGCATCCAGTCAAAAGACAGGGGAGCCAAGGGAACATTGGAGAGAGAGGATGCACCCCGGGCCCCACCTCCTGTCCCACGGCAGCAAAGCCACGGGCCAGCAGGCCAGCGCCTCCACAGCGCAAGCATCCCCCCAGGGGACGGACAGTTTCACAAGAGCCCCACACCGCAAACAACCCAAATGGCCCTCAGCGGTGAGCAGGCCAGCAAAGTGGGGTGCTTCCAGGCGACAGAATAGTCCAATGACAAGGAACTACGTGTTGCCTGGGTCCGGGGCTGGGAGCTAACAGATGCACACGCGGACTACCGGGGAGCTGTTTCAAGCCGTGAAAATGTGCCAAGACGGGATTGTTGGGATGTCTGCCCAACTCTGGAGACTTACTAAAAACTACTGAATGGTAAACTTAAAACAGGTGAATTTTATGATATGTGAATCGTACCTTAATAGTCTACAAAAACTGAAGAAATACAGGCCAGGACGTGGATGAATTGCACCAACATCCCGTGGAGTAAAAAGGGCCAGTTCAAAAGAGTATGGATTGTACTCTTCTGTTTTACGTGACGTTCTAGAGGCAAAACTATAGTAATAAAGATCAGAATAGTAGTGGCCTTGTGTGTGTGTGTGTCACCTACTGGGAAGAGCGATGAGGCACCCATCCAGGGCACTGGAAATCATTAACATCTTGATCTGGACGGTGGTTACCACAGGTTATCCGGAGGCAAAAATTTGCTGGGCTCGCACTAAAGATTAATGCACATTTTATACACACACATAGCCACGTAGAAGATGTATACATAATAGATATACACACATTTAAAAGTTTACCTTTTTTTTTTTTAATTTTTTTTTTTCAACGTTTATTTATTTTTGGGACAGAGAGAGACAGAGCATGAACGGGGGAGGGGCAGAGAGAGAGGGAGACACAGAATCGGAAACAGGCTCCAGGCTCTGAGCCATCAGCCCAGAGCCCGAAGCGGGGCTCGAACTCACGGACCGCGAGATCGTGACCTGGCTGAAGTCGGACGCTTAACCGACTGCGCCACCCAGGTGCCCCTAAAAGCTTACCTTTTAAAATAGCAAAGCCATTTGGATGCTCAAACTATACCTGGCATTGCCTAAAAGTGAGGACAGTTCCCTGGGAGCTGAGAGAAGAGGCCATTCAGTGAACTCCTACCTAACCTTCAGAACCCATCTCAAATGGTCCCCATTCAGTGAAGCCTTCTCTCATCATTCTAGGTATAACTGCTCAAACTGCTGAGCATCCCTTCACAAAAGTCGATCCCCGATCCCCTGTATGCCGGGAGCTGATCTTAGAGCAACGCAGGAAGTTGTTGCATTAAGAATTGGTTAGCACGTGTTTATGAAACACCCACGGACTGCTTAACGCACGCAGGCACACGCACAAACACACCACGACGGCCCAAACCACATGCCATCTTAGCAAAAGACACTAATTCCCACGCCCAAATAGGATGTCAGTTCTGGGGCAACAGGATCCAGATGTGAGGCTTATTATCTAAAGGGATCCAGCCTGATCCTCCTCCTTTCACACAAATCACAGCCAGAAGAGATCAGGGGAACCCAGAGCAAACTCAGGGTCCAGTGTCTACTGTACTAGCCCCCCCCCCCCCTATTTCGGGTCACCTTTGCTTGCACTGTCCTTGCACAGCCTAGGGGTGGAGCCGGCCTAAATGGACTCCCAGGGAACATTCCATCAGGTGTAATGTTTAAACTCGACTGACTACCCCGCCACCCCCCGACTGCACCCTGACTGCTGGGGTTCCCTACCCTCCAGCAGTAAAGGTAGGCACCTGCTGGCGGGGGCGGGGAAGGAGGACACCCACAGTCCTATCATCTCTCTGTCCAGGTTTCCCAGCTTCTCTCTGCAGCGCCCCCAACCTTGGAATCTCTAGAAGCCCAGGTCGGCCCAGGAAACTGCTAAAGAAAGTTCCCGGGCCCAGCCAGGTCTATGTGTCTGAAGAGAGGCCGGAAGTGGAACTCTAGTTCAGCAAAGCCCACGTATGAAAAGAGAGAGAGGCTGGAACCACACCTCCAGGAAAAGCCGCTTTCTTTGGGCGGGTGGGTGGGTGAACGGGTTACCGGGCGACTGTGGGTGACTTTTTCCCTTTAACTATTGTCGTGCTTTCGAAGTTTCCACAATGAATAAACTCTTAATACACTTCACGTGTGGTGGGAGCCACCCCTAGCCCTTGGGACTCCGTGACCTCCCAAGTTTCTCTTTCACCTTGTGACAAGGTAGCCGAGGGTCCCAGCGTCCCGGGCCGGCGGGCGGGGCCTGTCGCCCACTCCCCAGTGGAGCCTCGGCCAAGGGAGGGGCCGCTCCCTGCCGCAAAGTGGCCTGAATGGGCTGGGAGCCTGCCGAGCGCCCCCCCACCCATCCGTGCCCCTAGCCCCGGTCCCGGCCCACTCCCTCAAGCGCCGCCCCCAGCCCGTTCCCTGAGCCTCAGAGGTACTTGGGAGGTGTGCAAGCTCACACACACGCACACGCGCGCGCGCACAAACACACACACACACACACACACACAGTCGCACTTTCTCCTCCCTCCCTGACCTGGGCCACCGCCCCCAAGAGCCCACACGTTCAAACTTGGCCAAACTCGCAGCAGGGGCTTCAGGGGAGCCGTGACGTCCCCCCAAAGAAAGCGGGACCCCCAACACACACACACACACACACACACACACACACACACACGCACGTGTGCCGCCCCACCCCCTGGGCGACAGCAAATGTAGCGGGGGCGGCCCCGCGGGGGCTCGGGGGCGGCTGTCTCGGCCCCCTCCCCCAGCAAGTGACACGAGCCGGGTCGGCCGGCCGGGCGAGGGGCCACCCGACCGGCCGTCGCTCCCCAGGGGGTGGGGGGCGGGAGTCGGGGAGGGGGTGGGGGGGGCCCAGGGCGCCTTACCTTGCAGGTTCTGGACGCGGATGTCGCTGATCTGCCCGATGAGCTCCTCGCGCTGGAACCAGTCCCATTCGTGCGCAGCCATGAAGCGCGGGCGGCGGGCCGGGGCGCCGGGGCCAGGCGCGGGCGGCGGGCGGAGAGCCTGGCGGGCGAGGGCGCCGCGGAGCCGGAGCAGCGGCGGCGGGCGGCGGGCGGGGCGGGCGCGCGGTCGGGCCGCCCCCGCCGCGGGCGGGCAGCGGGCGGGCGCGGGGCGGCGGGTGCGGGGCGCCCGGCTGGCGCTCACTCCCCCGTCCGGGGGCGGGGGCCCCGGGGGGGGGGCCGAGGGGCGGGGCGGGGCGGGGGAGGGAGGCTGGGCTCGGGCCGGTTTCTTCCCCCCCCCCCCCCCGGGGGTGTTTGTTGCTTGGATTGTTTGGTCGCAAACGGGCGGTGATGAGACACGGGGTCCCGGCCCCCAGATTGTGATGTCTCAGGGGGCGGGGGGCGGGGCGACGCCGCGAAGCGGGGGGGGGGGGGGGGGGGGGCGGGGTGAGCCCGCGGGTCCCAGCGCCTGGTCCGCGGGAGGGCCCGCCCCCTGCCACCCGGCCCCCTGCCACCCGGCCCCCGGCCCCTCCACGCACCCCTGTCCCGGGGACGGCCAGGCAGACAGCCCTCCACCTCAGGTCCCCGGCCTCCGCACAATTCAGAGGCCACCTCTGCGGAGGGGAGGGCCGTGCGAGGCCGTGCGCCCCCGCGGGCACCTGGGGGGAACGGTGAGAACCCGGGTAGGGGCGAACGAATGCAGAGAAGGAGTTAAGGGGGAGCCTCTCCTCTGCCTCCAGATTGGGGAGCCGCAGCGAGAAAGACTTCTTTCTTAGGTTTGGCTATTGGAAACCTTCTCCCTGCGGATCCCGTCCAGAGAGGACCCCAGATTCTGGGAAGCAGGGAGAAGCCCGACACCCCCATCGCCACCACCCCGTGCAGCCGGGGGGTGGGGGGCCACCCTCTCTGGGGCTTTGCTGAAAATGGGCCTTCCGGGTGGAGGTGGGGGAGTGTTTGTTACTGTTTCTTTTAACTCTTGAGAGTTCCAGGATCTTATCTTGTTTGGGGCTCACAACCCATACTTTCAGGCAGAGTTCCTAGCTGCTTTCACAAACATGGAAAAAGTGAGGTCCCGGAGTCTTGGAATTGACCCGAGGCTGAAGAATGATCTAGGGGCATGAGGTCCAAGCTCCTAGCTCACTACTTGGACCCTCTCCTGAGAGCTGTGGAAGGCACGTGGGCCCACACACAGAGACAGAGAATGGCTTATATACGGGGTGTTACAAGAGAAAAAAAATGGGCATAAACATAGGTTGTGTTCATCATTGCCAAGTTCATGCTACTGAACTACTAGGAACCCAGATGGTTGGGCTATTTCCTAATTAACAAATAACTATGCAGCCCCCACTGGTACACAGACCCTGTGTCCTTGAGGCAGGGCCTTAAGGTGAGTGAATCCACTCTCTGACTCAGACTCCTGAGTGGGGTTGGGGTGGGTGGGGGGTAGGCAGTGGAGTGGACAGCCAACAGCCAAGAAACAAAAATACAGACGAAGGTGACTTCCAGAAGGGGGAAAATCCACTGGAGGGAGTAGTTGGGATAGGGAATGGTCTGGAGAGATCTCTGGGTGGGGCTGACTTTAGAGCTGGACTGGGAGGATGAGGGGAGCCACCACTGGGCAAGCAACTTGGGCAGGGCCAGTGGGCACAGGCCCCAGTGGCTTCCTGTGTGCTGCCCTCTTCAGGTGCCAGGAGCCCATCGGGGACCCAACGTCAAGGCCAGATGAGCTGACCAGACAGGGGGGGAAGTTTAACCAGAGGATGCACCGAAATGCAATGTCAAGGTGGGAAGCTCTGGAATGATTTTTCTTTCTTCTTGTTCTGTCTCACCATGAGCACATATTTTTTATGATCAGGCAGAAGACCAGCAAATTCTTTTTTAACCTCTCAAGACCCTTTCCAAGAGTCCCCAGCCTGTCCCATCTCTCCTCATCTGCGGCTCTGGAAGCCCAGTGGAGGCCCATGGAGCCAATGGGCACTCACGGGTGCCTGGGCGCATGCCTCCCGGATTCGAGGTTGGAGCTGCTTTCTCCCCGACCGGGTTTGAGAGCCTGTGTTCATTTCACACTCCAGGGAGCAAGGTCTGCTTCTGTGTCCTCCGGAGCTGGGTGCTAGTAGCCAGGCCCTTAATTTTGCCCCATCTGCTAGCTACCTCCCGTTTTTACACTTCAATTTATTTTCCATAATTGCTATGGAGGGGGGAGTTCGGCTGAAAATCGTTTTCTTTACAAAGCAAAGAGCCAAGAGAATCAGACTGTCTCCATCCAGAGGCGGGTCTCAGGGAACAGAAGGCTTTAAACAACGAGGTGGGGATGTTAAGCTGCAGGGATGGGCCATTTGTCACGACACAAAGATGTGAATGGAAGTCTGCATCGTTGAGGAGCATTTGTGTGAGGAACACTGTGTAGGCAGTAACAACTCCCTGGCAGGGAGGGGCCGGGATCGCCACTGATTGAGCACCAACTGTGTACTAGATGTCGGTGCAGAGAAATTCTTTGTACCAAGGTGCAGAGAATTTTAGGTGGTTTTCAAGACGGACTAGGACCCGTCTAAGCACACTAACCGGCACTAAGCGCGAGGCTGGCCCCCAACAGGTGCTTGAATATTCCCTGAGCTTGTGTGTCAATATCACCCCTCTTTCCTTCATTCTCTCTGGACCCTGGCCCTCCCTGATTGGTCCCTGTGCCGCCTTCTTGCCCATCAACCCTGGTTTTGCACTTTTCTACCCAGGATGTGGGATTGCAGGGTCTGGCCACACCCCAGTCACCTGCAGGCGTTGGCTCACTCTGTTCCCTTTGAAATGCCCTTGCCCTCCCCTGCTCTGTACTCCTGCTTTACCTAGCACACCACTGCTCACTCATGTTCATCTCAAGAGAACCTCCTCCAAACCCCCAAAGCCCAGCTGAGTGCCCACCTCCTACAATTCCCATAATATTCAGCACAATCTTATAATATCCTATGAACCCCTATCTTAAGATGTCACATCATGATTATGTTTACTTGGTGGTTTCCCCACGTAAGCTGTGTCATTGAGAACAGGGGCTCAGTCTCATTAATTTCTCTGTCTGAGCACTTAGCACACTGCCTGGCACCAAACGAGGTCTCATGTTGAGTGGATGGATGGATGGATGATCCAGTATAGGCCTGAACTCACAAAGCAAGGACCAAATGACAAATAGTCGATCCCTATGTCCTGGGCTCAAGTCAACTTCTGCAGAGGCAGTAAAAAAAAATATTCACATACCGGCAGCGGGTAAAGCACACATTCCCGGGCCCCAGGCAAATACCACACTGTACCTTCCTTGGGTGTGTACAACTTCCTGTATCTGGAGCACCAGCTGGGAGAGAAGGTCATGTGACATCCATGGGCATTGACGTTACTTGCCTCTTACCTGAATTAACAGTTCTATTTTTCTTTTGCCTTTTTATTTTGGGGAAGGAAAAGTACTCTGCCTGAAGGCCTGGCTTCCCGGGAGTTTCCAGAAACTGATTTTCTAGAAATTGCCCAATGCCGCTAGAATCTATGCCATTGTTTAAAACTGACTTCTGCCAAGGGAAAGGACGTGGAGTCTGAGAATCGCAAAGAATCCCTGGATAGGACCTCAGAGATCAAGTCCAACCTCCCTCCCTCTGTAAGGACTTTTTTTTAATTTTTATTTTTGTAATTATTTATTTTTGGGGGGGAGAGAGAGAGAGGCAGAACATGAGTGGGGGAGGGGCAGAGAGAGGGAGACACAGAATCCCAAGCAGGCTCCAGGCTCTGAGCTGTCAGCACAGAGCCTGACGAGGAGCTCAAACTCACAAACTGTGAGATCATGACCTGAGCTGAAGTTGGATGCTTAGCCGACTGAGCCGCCCAGGCGCCCCCAGGACCTCTAAAACATCTGGTCCAGGGATCTTCCTGCTTCTGTTAATGGCGATGGATAGCTTCTGGCAGATAATCTGGACAGAGGGTTTGCGCATCCACATCTCACACCCCCTTTGGGAAGGATTAAGAACAACAAAGATAACCGCAGTGTACCCCCCCACCCCCAGCCACTTGCAGGAGAGGAGTGTGATGGGGGCTCCAGCCTGTGGGAAGCTGCCTTCTCTGGTCATGGTCGTGACCCGTTACACGTGCACAGCACTGTGGGTTTGGATGGCCCCTCTGCGGCCAGGGCTCAGCTGGTCTCCCCAGTGACCTCATGAGGCCAACCGAGCAGGGTCATTTTTAGGTGGCGCTTAAAGCGGCCCAGACGCCATCCCAAGGTCGCGGGTAGGGCAAAAGCACACTTTGAACTATACTTCTCACGGCCTGCCCACATCACCCACATGCGACTGGACTTGGGCTGTGGACCAGACGAACACTGAGCAATTTGGTATTAGTCACGTATACTTAGGTATTGTCGTGTTTACGTGACATTTTTGAAAAGATTTCGCCGTCGTATGAAACCTGTTGGGAATTTCAAGTTAATTTCAAGTAAATCCAGTTAAGAGGCTATAGTGGATCCTAGATAGGTTAACCAATGGTGATTCTTCAAAAAGACCAAGAATACTTCCTGGGCAGAGGGTCTGCATTATGATGTCACAAGGCTTCCCTGTAGCATGAAGACCACCCCGCCCCCCCCCCCCGCCCCCGCAGCCTCATTTATTCACTGAACAAACACTGGTTGAATGACTACCCATGCCCTGGCCCCATACTAGGACCCAACAGTGGACAAACCCCAGAATCTGCCTGTGAATCCCTGCTCAGGGGTTTGGACTTTGTCGTCAGGGCAGAGAGGAGCCTTTGGAGGACAAAACTGGGTCAGATTGACCCTTTATGTTGTGGTGTGGAGGAAGAGTCGGAGGTGGAGGCTAGGAGCTCGGGACCCTGTTGGTCTCAGGGACACGGGGGTAAGATGGCGGTAACCCACAGGGGTGCAGCAGCTGTAGAGACGGATTCTCCGGCTGTTCAAGACGGTGGAGTTGACCATCCCTGTGGCCGGCTTAGGAATATTGTGGCGTCTGCTTCTAGTATTTGCGCATGTCTGTTACACCTGCATTGTGCAAATTCCTCAGGAAGGCCTTGTAAGCAGGGCCGCCCAGTTCATCTCTGTATTTCCAGGGTCCAACACGGCGCTGGACGGTCCTCAGTATTAGTGGTGTGTGTGACTCAACATGTTCTATTTAAACTTCACCCACCAGTAATTATTTTTTTTAACTATTAAAAAAAATTTTTTTTTTACATTTATTTATTTTTGAGAGACAGAGAGAGACAGAGCACAAGTAGGGGAGGGGCAGAGAGAGGGGGAGACACAGAATCCAGAACAAGCTCCAAGCTCTGAGCTGTCAGCACAGAGCCCACCATGGGGCTCGAACTCACAAACCATGAGATCGTGACCTGAGCCCAAGTCGGATGCTCAACCGACGGAGCCACCCAAGCGCCCCACCAACCAGTAATTATTAAAACTCTTTGAGCCCCGGGCTCCTCAGAAGGGTCAGGGTCTCCTCCATGCCTTAGGAGCGCCAGCTCTCTGCCAATTTTTTTTCCTGCTGACTCTTTCCCAATGTTTTCTGTCTGCCCCCAGGAATCCCGTAGAACATGATGCAAAGGCTAGTGGCAGAGAGAGATGCTGAGAAGCAGAAGGAATCAGGCTCGAGCAAAAAGGAGGGAAGATATGTGGTGTGGTGGACAGTGGGCAGATGGTAATGGTCTGAGCTGTGTGACCTCAGGCACGTTCTTAACCTCTCTGGGCCTCTGTGCTTTTATCTGTAAGATAAAAGAGTTCCTGCCTGGCAGGGTGGCTGTGAGATCAAAGACACATATATAGAGAAGAGATGCTCCCGTAAGACTTCAGTAAGATTCAGATCATTTCTATGGCATAAAATGAACCACACTCAGAAGAAAAATTGTCCCTCAACTTGGAAGATTACCTATAATGTAAAATATTAATGTGTTCTCCCGGATTTTATTAATTTTTTTTCTGGTATGTGTAGGTGTTGATGGGTGGTTTAAAAAAAAAATCTGCTTCCCTAAGTAGACAGCACCGGATGTCCCAATTTCCACAAATAAAACCCTTCATTTCTTCCAGGTTTGAATAGTCAAAGGCTGCTTCCCTAGAGACAGTGCTGCTAATTTTTTTTTTTTTTTTGCAGACATTAGAACACTATTTAAGGAGAGTATATTTTCCAGTAAAGCAAATGATGAAAACCTTTTCCCCGGCGATGTGGGAGACGTTGGCAATATGGAGAGGTGGGGAGAGACAGGATGCTGTGGACCCAGCAAAAACACCCTCTGTTGTTGTTTGCAACAACATTGCAGAAATATATATATATATATATATATATATATATATATATATATGATTTTTTAACATGTTGGAATCTAAAGCAAACTTTGTGATGATAATCCCAAGAAGGGTGATTTTAAAAGCCCAAACTTGGTGCAAATAGAATCCCTGGGCCAGCCCCTCCAGCTGACGGCGCCAGCACAGGCAAGCCCATTTCAACAAAGTTACTGTGTATCTCTTGTCTGCTGTGCCGCTAACAGCTACTAAGAGCTCACTATTTGCCAAACATTGAGTCCAGTGCTTTGCATTATCTCATTTAATCCTTTGAAGGAGATACTATTACCGTCTTGATTTTATTGATGGAAACTAAGGACCAAAAGAAGTTCGGTAGCATCCCCAAGGTCACACAGGTCGTAGGTTAACAGAGACGAGACTTGACCTCAAATATTATGCAGGAACCGAGTCTGATCTTTCTGCTCTGTACCCTTTTGGAACCTGCCCAGGCAACTAAGTGGAACCATTCATATTAGGGAGTCACTGGAAAATAAATCCAGCCAACTGTTAGCCTTATGGAAACAAGATGACCAGAGGCACCTGTCCCCTAATAGGTCAGGAACAAAAACACTCGCTCCATTGCCCTCTGTGGGACATTTCTTAGGTTTATGTGAAATGCTGGCAGGCATTTCCACGGCTGACCCCCGTACATCTCAAACGGCAACTTATCTTTGTAAAGAACCCTCAGCGTGGCTCTGCTAGAAAAGTATGTATTTCGTGCTGTGCAAATGAATTTTAACACGCAGAGTCCAAGGAGAAGGGGCAAAAGTCTGTATCCAAGCCAGCAGCAAGTCCTGTCAAGTTCATGCGATCTCCCCAAGTCCATCCTTGGTAGCTGGCGTCAAATGTTAACTTTCCTATGTCCATGGCGCTCTGCAGGGTCTCACTTCTCCCCTAAAGCACCCCGAGCCCCGTTCAGTCCACCTGTTCCCTTCAGTTACTCCAAAGAATTGCTCGAATAGGCAAGCCATTCCATTGCTGTTCTATACCGAGCACAATTGCATACATATTCCTCAAAATGTGGGTTCAAAATATTCACAGCACCTTTGCTCTTACTAGCTACAATAACCCAAATGTCCACCAGGAGAAGAGTGGATGGATAATGGAATTCATCAACGAAGATGACAGAGCAACACAGATGAGTCTCAAAAACCGTGATGTGGAGCAGAAGCCGGGCACAGAAGAAGGCACCCTGTAGGATACCACTGGTCAAGAGTTAAAACACAGAGGGTGCCTGGGCGGCTCAGTCAGTTAAGTGGCCGACTTCGGCTCAGGTCATGATCTCACGGTCCGTGAGCCCGAGCCCCGCGTCGGGCTCTGTGCTGACAGCTCGGAGCCTGGAGCCTGCTTCGGATTCTGTCTCGCTCTCTCTGCCCCTCCCCTGCTCGTGCTCTGCCCGTGTCTCTCTCTCTCACAAATAAAACACTACAAAATTAAAAAAAAAAAAAAGTTAAGAACCCAGTAAGAAGTTCAAAACCACTTCCCTCTCCGTTGATAGAAGTCAGGGTAGTGGTCAGGCTGGGAGGGAGGTGGTGCGGGGAAAGGGCGTAAGGGGGCCCTCTGGGGTGCAGGGCATGTTTTGTTTCTTATATGGGTCTGGTTACCCCGTGTTTATGCATTACGTGATATTTCACCAACAGGTGCATTTTCCTGCGTATATTCAACAAACTGTTAAAAAATAAACGCGCAGCTCTGCCTCCTGCCAAACGGCACACCCTCTTGACTCCACCTGGAATTCTCTACCCTCCCTTCGCCTCTCCCTGGTGAATTCCTGCCTGTTGTTCAGATGTAGCTCAGATCTTCCTTCACTGGGGAATCCTTTTCCAGTTGTATCAGTCAGTCTTGGCTGCGTAACAAACCACTCGAAAATGTAGCAACTTCTAGCAATCGTCACGAATTAGCTCATGAGTCTATGGTCGCCAGTCGGGGTGGGTCTGGTGCTGGTCTCACCTGGACTCCTGTATCTGCACCTTGGCTGGGCGGGAAGCTCTGGGATGGGCTCATTTGTGTGGCAGCTGGCACACTCTTGGTGGGGGCGCCTCAGTCCTCCTCAGTGTGGCCTCTCCAGCAGGCTGGCTGGGCTTGTCACATCACGGTCTCAGGATTCCAAGGGCCACTAAAGAGGGCCAGCCTCGATGCAGAAGCTCCTCTTAAGCCTCTGCTTGTGTCACACTTGCTACTGTCCACTGGCCAAAGCAAGTACAGAGCCAAGCTCAGATTCAGGAGCGAAAGAAATAAACTCCACCTCTGGATAGGAGGCATTATTGTGGGTACGGCTTCCAAACAATCCACCAGTGTTGCCCTCCTCAACCCCTCCCAGAGAACAGCTTCCCTCTTAGCACCCCCTGACACTTCCCCGTATGGCACCCCCCCACCCCCTGTCTATCTGCGGAGCGGGATGTTCATTATCTTCGTCCCTCGCTTTCCTGCGACTCACGTGCAGCTCATGCCCAGAAGGGTGGCCGGGATGTGATGGGTACCACGAAATATTTGGTGAAGAAAGTCAAAAGAAGAGGAGAGAAAAAAGGAGGGAGGGAGGGAGGGAAAAGAAGGAAAGTGGAAGAAGTCCTGGAAAAATGGAGGCACTTCTTTGGCAGGGGACAGGCTGGACCATCTCCGGGAGGCAAGGCACCCACACATTCCCCCCACTCCCCATTCGCTATTCTCATTTTGGCTTTTGCATCTTGGCTGTTCTTCCCACCGGGCTGCCCTCCCACCATCTTTCTTCTGCTTGCTCAGCCCTTGGATCCTTCAGTGGGCAGCCCAAAGTCCTCCCTTCCCACCCCAGCAAACTTCCCTCCATCCTAGATATCTGCATGGATATCTAGGTCCCAAGGGGTCCCCGGCGTTCATGGCCCACAGTGTGTCATGAACACATGCCCCTCGCAATTTTCAGTTGAACCACCCACCAGCCCCACGCGAAGTCTAGGTTGGCGATACCAACATTTCCGTTAAATGGATGAGAACTTTGTCTTGATGGGAGTGGCCTTTGGGGGGTGGGGGAGGGTAATGGGAGCCAAGAGACGCCCTGACGCCGGGAGGGGGTGGGGCACTAGCCGGTTGCCCTCATTGATGCCGGGGCCAGAGGATCCGGGGTTCTAAGCTCTGGGCAACAGCAGTTGGAGGGCGGCCAGGGGAACGAGGAGGAACTCGCCTTCTCCTGGCTAGCAAGGGGTTGTCCTGGAATGATCGGGCCCTGGGGCAGACCTGAAGCTGCCAGGGCGATGTTCCTGTGGGCAGCGCACCGCCACATCTTCCAAGGAATGTCAGGGCAAGCCCAGCCCACTTGCTCAGAGAAGAGATGAGCCCGATTCTCGGGAGGCGAAGGGACTTCCAAGGCCACATCGCAAATTAGGGCAACCTGAGGCTCCCAATTGAGGCCAGTGTCCTTTCCGTCTCACCCTGTCTTTCCTTATTGCCTTCCCAGCCATCCCCCTTCCCACCTCCACACCCAGCTTCCAGCCTGGTCTGTGACCCACCCAAAGGCATGAGACTAGTCACTGAGAAGGCCAGTTCCTGAGGCCCGGGAGGGAAGGGTAGTGGCCGAGGGAGCAGGCTGACGACGCAGGGGGTGCAGCCCATAATAAGCCTTCGCCACACGCCTGTCACCGTCTTCAGAATCGCGTTTCAGTAGAAACTTCTGAATGAGTGTGGGTGCATTAACTTTAACCTACACCCTTAGGGGCTGGTGTGTGAAGTAACACTATCATGAATTCCCTGGGACAGTACAGCGACCTTCAAATATGGCTTTGCTAAATTGGCACCAAAGGCTCTTGGCTAGTTAGCACGGGAGATGTTGCAAATGCTTTCTCATCGGTAAAACGAGCTGTGTGCAAGAAATGTGGTCTGCGACCAAGGCCACACCAGCCCTTCCTCTCTCTGTGAACCAAGTTCAAGGATCCTGTAAGCCCAGTGGCCTCACACCCTTCAGCGGAGCGCTCAGGGCACGGCTCCAACCTGGCCCTTGTCACCGCTGAATGGGGCCTCTGCGACCACAAGAAACCCGGGGAGCCTCTCTTCCTTTGGGGTCCCACCTTCACTGGGGTCCTGCTTTTGGAAAAGGGTTGACCTTGCCTTGGAGCAGGCTTCACCTTCGGGGTGCTTATCAGATGCCTTGAAGGACAGTGAGGGGTCCTCGCCGCATGCCTACGAGGTGCCAGGAACAGTTAGCGATGCCTTTCCTGTATCACCTTGTTGAAAACTTCCCACGGTAAGTGGGTAAATAAACTGTGGTACACCTGCACAACGGAATAGTGTTCCATGCAAAAGAAAAGCCAGGGAAAGTGGTAGCAAGTCGAAAAAGCCACGGGGGAAACTTCAACGCATATTACTAAGTGAAAGACGCCAATCTGAAAACAGTGCCTACTGTAGGTTGCAACTATGGAACATTCTGGAAAGGGCAGAAGTAGGTAGACGTTTAAAAAGATGAGCCATTGCCAAGGGTTAGGGGTGGGAAGGGATGAATAGAGCGCAGAGGACGGTCCGGATAGTGGAATCACTCTGTAGCCCCCTGTGATGGTGGATACGTGTCATTATACATCTGTCAAAGCACAGAATGTACCCGGATGTCAAGTATAGACACTGGGTAACAGACAACATGTGTCAACGCAGTTTCACCGAGGCTAACAAATGCACCACCAATGCTGGGGGATGTTGACTGTGGGGGAGGCTGTGTGTGTGTGTGTGTGTGTGTGTGTGTGTGAGTGCAGGGGACTTACTGGAAATCTCCATTTTCTGCTTAATTTTTCTGTGAACCTAAAATGCTAAAAAATTAAGTCTATATTCTTTTATAAAACCTCACTGGGACCCTATGGCCCCATTTCCCAGAGTGGGTAAGTCCCTTCATCAAGGCCTCGCAGGCAGGAAGCGATGCATCTGGGATTTGAGCCCAGGTTGTGTTGTCTGATTGGAGAACCTGAACTGCGTTCCTTCCGGCAGCTGGGGACTGGAGGCCAGCGGGCAAACGGGCAGAGGTGGCTGAGATCATCAGAAGGGGCCCACGAATGTCCTTCCCTTGCTTTGTCCCCTGTCTGGCTCCTGCTCTGGACCAGGCCCTCCAGCCTTGCCTCTCCACCCCCGCACCACCAAGCACCTGCTCCTGAGATCACCAGGTGGTTTCACGCTCAACATCCTTGCTCACCTGGCTGGCCCTCTGCTGCCCTTCCCTCCCCCTCGGCCACCACCCTCCAGGCAATCCCTCACTTCTCACGGCGCCACTCAGACCTCCCCACCCCTACAAAGTCCGTGAGACTGGATAGCCTATGCCCTTTACGACAGACTAACCTGAGGGCTATCCTCGCTTTGTCTCACTTTGCTGTGTGCCCTTGAACAAGTGTCTTAACCTCTCTGAAACCTCAGTTTCCCTCACCCACACAGTAGGACACTCAAGTTTCCCTCATGGTTGTCGTGTGCATCAGAGAAAACACATCAGGCCCCGGGCTTGACCACCGGAGTTTGAAAAATGGTACTTACTTTTTTTTTAATGTTTATTTTTGAGAGAGAGAGCACGTGCACATGAGAGAGAGAGAAAGAGAGAGAGAGAGCATGAATGGGGGAGGGCAGAGAGAAAGGGAGACACAGAATCGGAAGCAGGCTCCAGGCCCCAAGGTGTGAGCACAGAGCCCCATGTAGGGCTCGAACTCATAAATCGCGAGACCGTGCCCCGAGCCGAAGTCGAACGCTTAACCGCCCCAATGGTACAGCTCGACGTGAATGAAGCTTCCCAGGCACTTAGGCAGGACTCGTGGGCACCGGACAGCCTCTCCCCTTCTCTGTTCCTTGTTTGCTGGAGACCCATCCAGTCTCCCGCCCAGCCTCAGTGAATCTTTGGGAAAGAGGTTCGCCAGAGACCCTGGGGCCCGTTCAAACGTCCGACTTCTCCATTTTCATGAGCTGCAATTTGCGTGTCCCCAGTTTGCCGGGTTGCTGACCAGGTGCACAGGCATGAAATGGCACACAGGAGAAGACGGTTCGGGGAGGGATTATCCGATTTCCCAGGGTTTCTAGGTGAGGCCTCAGTCCCAGGAAAACCCATAACCCCACAACCCTGTAGAAACGACTGGGGTATACTCAGTACCTTGGTGGGATCCTGGCTCCTGTGAGGTGACAGAGGCAGGTCACCCAGTAGAAAAGACTGGCTCACCCTCCCGCACACTGGCGCCTAATTTGGGAAGGAAAGGAACGCAGACACTCTGGGAAAGGTGACCTTCCCAGTTAGGGCATTCGGCCAGGCTTTGGTGACACCTCCCCATTAAAATTGATGTTCCTTTTAATCAGCAGCGATGGCGGGGGGGGGGGGGGCGGGGGGGCGGGCAGGGATTGTTTCTTAAACGCTGCTAAATACGGTGACAGGTCCCAGGTGAGAAGGCAGGGCCCTGGCTAATTCTCCGTCGGGATGTCCCGAAGCCGAAAAGGGTTTCTGGGAGCCCCTCCCTGTGGGGAGGGCCTGTTTCCTGAGGTGGGTTGACGTGCATCTGGAAACCAAGAGTTGGCTGGCCCGTTGCCTGTAATTTCCTTTTCATTTCACGTGTCCTTCTGCCCCCAGAACCATTATTTTTGTAAGCAAAGCAGAAATGAAAGCTTCATATACCTCTCGGGCAGAGCGAGGGGGGAGGCTGTGTGCCAGCATCTGGCACCTCGTTCGCCCCCCAAATGACTTCAAGTGAATCCACGCGATGCCCTTGCAGAGGAAAAGCAGAACCATGTGTAGCGCTCAAGGGGCCTAAAGCTCACTGAGGGATTCCACGCGCCCTCCTGAAGGATGCAGAGTCCCCGGCGGATGCCAGCGAGGCGCTTTGGGTGTGCGGCACGGCCCCCACCCCGTGACCGCCGGTGTGACTTTGGGGCGACATAGACCTGGGGCCGGATTCGGCGGTGCCCGCCGCTGAAGGTATTTAGCGTCTCTGGGGCTTGGCCCCCATCTGGAAAACGGGCTGGCTGTAGGGTTACGTGGGAATGAATGCTGGTGTGGCCCTCCTCTCTTCCCGGAGGAGGAAACACCTTCCGGACTCACAGGAGCGGCCAGGAACATCCCGCCTTTCGCCAGTTCCGACCGCCCCACCGTCCAGCTGACCCGAGGGAGGGTCTTGACAGCGTGGGATGCCCGCGGGCTGGCACGTGAACAGCTGCTGTTTACCCGGTGCCGGGCACGCACGGGGGCACGGAGAGAGCCCCGCCTTCAAGTTCCACGGATGTCAACGTCTTCCATTTTACGGATGAGGAAACTGAGCCTCCGGGAGGAGGCGCCGGGCTAGACAGGTGTTCATTTTTCCCGTCCAACATCGATTCCCGCTCCTTCTGATAATAGTGCCCTGCCATCTTTGAGGGGACTGCCTCTTCCTCCTGATGGGCTGGATGGCGGGATTGTCCATCGAGGTGCCTGCATCCTTTGGCCCAGGGGTGGATCTGGGACCCAGCTCAGCCCGTCGGAGGCTCTGTCTCTCAATCCCTAGACCTCATGCACAGGGGTGGAATCCCTAAAGATGGCTGGGCCTGATTGGTTCCAGGAAAAAGGGTAGGATAGGGTGCTGAGAAGAACCCCTCGTTGTTTCCTGCCGCCTAGACCGGTCCTTTGCCCCATTGTTACCCCCAGGCAGCCTGATTCTACCTTCAGAGTCTGGTCGATTCAGAGGCTCTCTTGGGCCTGGCCTTTTCTGCTTAAGTTGGCCAGATCGGTTTCTGTCACCTTCTGTCACAGCAGAAGGCTGCTGGGTGGCCAGTGGTCTTTCCACCATGCCGCGTGGCTGGCCCCAGCGTGGTCCTGCCACGGGGAGAGCCTGCTGAGGCGGGGAGAACAGCATCAACACCGGCAGGCGACAGGAACACACGTGGCGTCATTGCCGTGGGGCCGGCTCGGAGGCCAAGGTGCTGGAGAGTTCTGACCCGAGGCGGTGTGGGGTGCAAGCCCCAGCCTGGTTTGCAGTCCCGCCCCCGCCCCTGCCTGGAGGACAAGTCACAGAGACGCCCGCCACCTCAGTGCGCCCTGGGCTGCACGAGGGCTGGGGCCGAAGCTTCAGAGTGAGGTCCGTCAGGTCCACGTTCTCGCCCTTGCACTGAACTCACGTCCTGTGTGATGCCAGACAAGGACTGAAAACCGTGTCTGTTCCCTACTCTGCGAAAAGTGGGATTAACGCCCCCTTCCCGCAGGCTGGGATGAGAGGGGGATGCTCCGTGTCTGGGAGCCTGCTTGGTCACTGCATAGTCTCCTGTGCCCGTCCTTTTGCAGGCCGATGGATCTGAACCCCTTACAGGTGGTGACCCAGCAGCCCAAAGCGGCTTTGAACGATTCCTACACTAGCCTGCGGCCTACGCCATTGAGGGTCTCCAGCAGCTATGGCCAGCCTCTTTTTTCCTTGCAGGAACGTGTCGTTCTAGAGACTCGCTTTCCCAGACTCCTTTGTGGCTAGCAGTGACCACATGACCAGCCCTGACCAATGAGATGACAGTAGAAGGGTCTCTCTCATCTTATTGGCCAAGGGGGGTGATAACTATTGCCCTGAAAAGGGGTGAGACAGTGTGGGTCAAGCCCCTTTTTTCCTACCTGAGGGTGTCATCACCGTGGGGAGACTATGTGCAGACAGGAGGCAGAGGCTGGCTTTGTGCCCCGAGCTTGGGATTTAAGGCTCTGGGGGGTCACTGTCCTAAAATCCCGAGTAGTTTTATCTTTGAATCTGTGTTTTGTAAGCCAAGTCCGCTGGGACGGCGGAGCATGGGCTGGACGCCTGGAGCCTTCTAGGCGTGGTTCTGCCCCCGGCTGCCACTCTACCTCCCCAGGAGCGGGTCTCAGCGGCCTGCTTCCCGCCCCCTGGTGCTCTGGGCCCCAGCCAGGTCACCACAGGTCAGTCCCGTGATTGGCGGGAGAGGACCCCAGCAGCCAGTGTTCCCAGTTGCGGGGTGAAACGCCGCTGGCCACCTGTGTCTCCTTAAATAGCAGATCAAAACACCATGACAGGTCGAGAAAGACACAAAAGAAAAAAAAATTATATTTTAGTGTTTTTTACAGCACTCTTATCCTGCTTTTCAGACAATGGGCCGTTCATTTTCATTGCCCTGGTGCTTGCACGCTGCGGAGCTGGCCCCGGCTGAGATGAGAGGCTGGAGGTGGCAGAGACAAAGGATGGAAAGACACTGGAGCCTCGACTGGTTGAGCTGTTAAGCCAGGTCTGGAAGAGCCCCCGCTCAGCTGTTGGCCAAGATAATGATCTTCACTGTTTAAGCCACCGTCAAGTGGGCACCTTGTTACTTGCAGCCAAAAGCCTCCTGACACAAAGCCATTTTATTTTTTGTTCTCAGGATGATGCGTTAGGGCCCCCACCGGCCGGCTGATTGATAGCACGGGAGACAGCAGCGTATGCGCACGTGTTGACCCTGACACGTGAGGACTCGCTCGGATCGCCAAGCAGCAGTTAGCCCGGGACTTTTTACTAACAGCAGTAACGACGTCGTGACTCCTTTTAAAGGGCCATCTTACAGAATTCTGATGCCGGTATTACTTTCCTCCCTTTTCAGATGTGGAACATGAGGCTCAGAGAGGTTAAGTGGTTTGTTGAAGGCCACACAGCTCCTAAGCGTTGGAGGCGGAGATCAGATCCATATTTCACGGCTAGAAAGATGAGGATCTTTCCGCTACGTCTCAGTCTCTCTTGAAGGAACAACTGGTTCCTTTACCATTTTGTCCTCTTATCCTTCCCCGGTACCTGCCGGAATTGTCATATGCATACTATGTTGCTCTGGGGGGGGGGGGGGGGAGGTCACTCTCTGGCTGCCCGTCTTCCTCAGCGCCCTTTCCCCAAAGTTGCTGCGGGGATAAGAAGGCAGTGAGTGGCCAATCAAACACCCGCGGGGCCCTGTCCTTTGGCTCAGGGTCCAACATCCTGTCAAGATTCCCTTGGTTCTCATACCCGAAGGAGGTGTTCCTCTGACACACCATTGGCATCTGCACCCCCTAATCAGGACCCGGAGGGCAGAGGGCTGATGCCCACCTCTGTGCCAAGGCACGGCAGCAGCCAGGGTGGGAGAGCCCCAAGGCCACCGGTCTTTCCCTTACGGGTCTCCAGAGCTCAGTTTCTCTCCCCGCACGTTTTCCAGGACCCCCGCTTCCTCTTTGCCCAGAGACCCTTCCCAGACTCCCCTTTTGCTTGTCTCTTGGCCAGTGGTAATCCGTGCTGAAGCCTGAGTCGCGGTCAGTGGAAACCCTTGGAATGCTCTTTGCCCTCCCACCAGCCCCGTGGGACCCGCTCACCCCCGCTGTCAGGAATGCGCCTCGGGGGCACTTTGGGGGAAGCCAGGCAGCCCTTAATGGTAATAGTCCTAACTGCAGCCAATTTTCGGTAATTGATGGCATTTGCCAGGGCATTCCTGCCTGTCGCAGCCGCTCCTTTATGCCGGCTTTGATCTCCACCAGTCTCCACCGAGAGACAAAACACTGTTGTCATTTCCAATTACTGCAAGGGGCCGCGTGGCCTTGACCCTGCCACCGAAAGTCCCCAGCCTGCATGAGGCAAGCAGCAGCCAAGGAGGGAGGCTGGGTGGCAGGTGAGGGGAGTCTCCAGGTCCATTCCTGGAGGCCAGGCCCTCTGGAAACCCAACTGACGTTATATGAGCCGGAAGGCCTTCAGGGCGGAGGGCCAGGGGGAATGTGCTAGCAAATCCTAAAGAGTACAGACAGGTTCCCGAGCACCGGTTTCTGCCAAGCACCTCTCTTCTCTCTAGAGCTCTCAGTGTGTCCCCTGCTAGGACGTACAATTGTCCCCATTTTACAGAGGAGGATGCTGAGGCTTAGAGAAAAGCCATGGCTGGTGGGCGGGGGTGGGAGGGGGTGGGAGGGGGCGTCGGGGGAGGGGGCCCAGCCCAGGTTTGCCTGTCTCTGGCCAGAGGTCTTTCCACATCACACAGCATCTTGGGTCTGCGGGTGAGAGGCAAGTTCCGTCTCCCCGACCTCGAGGACAGGAATGGGGTCTCCTTCAAATCCGTGCCTCCCACAGCGCCTAGTACAGAGCTGGCCGGGGTGTGAACCCTCAACCAGGGGGATCCAAGCGTGGGGATGGGTCCTTGGCTTCTTTTTTCTACCACACTCACTTCTCAGGGGTGTCATCCTGTCCCATGTATCCAACTGCCTGTGCGATGTCCCCGCTGGATGTCTGACAGACACCCCCAATTCACTACGGCCCCGACTGACCCCCTCAGGCTCCTCCCACACCGGCTTCTCCCGTGGTCTTCCGGCTCCCGGTCTTTGGGTTCTCTGGGATATTCTGTGGGTTTTACGTTTAAAACCAATTCCGCAACCCGACGATGTCACCCCACCTTCACTGCCAGCGTCACCTCTCGCTGAGATCATCGCAACTGCGCCCCGACTAATCTCCTGCCATCTGTCCCTTGCTCCCCCGCTGCACTGCGGGCTCGGTCCGGCAGCTGGATGGATCCTGCGAATAATTCAGATGTCATTGCTGTTCTGCTCCCACCGCCCTGCTGCTCGTCACTCCTCCCTGGGGAGATGCGCTGGGCTCGTTGACTTAGCGCCTGGGGTCCCTGAAAAGCCACTGCCCTGCTCCGTGGAATGATGAGGGCCCAGAGCTTGGGGCCATGGAAGCGCAGGGCAGGGGGATTGATTCTGACCGCGGTATATATGGGAAGGCTTCTGGGAGGAGGTGTCATGGGTGCTAAGCTTTGAACCCTGAATCTATCTGTGGCGCCGTCCTGGACTTGAGATATGCAGAGAGCAGTGGCTGCAGGTGCACGCTGGTGAGTGTCGCTGAAGGCTGATCCCACCAAAGGCTCTAACCCAGCTTCCGGGCGTGCACGTATTCGCACCGCGGAATCTTCCCCAGTGCTCCTTCGGTGCGCTGACACTGGGCGGGCTCTTGGGATTCAATATCCTTGCTCCCTTTATGAAGCACGTATTCCAGGGGCGCCTGCGTGGCCCCGTTGGTTAAGTGTCCGGCTCTTTGATTTCGGCTCGGGTCGCGATCTCACAGTTCGTGAGTGCGAGCCCCGCATCCGGCTCTGCGCAGACAGTAGGGAGCCTGCTTGGGATTCTCTCTCTCTCTCTGCTCCTCCCCCGCTCTCCCTCTCTCCCTCTGTCTCTCAAAAATAAATTTAAAAAAACATATATTCCAGTGAGGTAGACAAGGAACAAGGATGCAAATGAGAAGGCTCTTTGGGAGTAGGACGAAGATTATTATTATTTAGTATGCAAAAATAAATGCCGGCAAGGGTCTGCCTCCAAAGCAAGAATTCCAAGTCAGCAGCAGCCCAGCCCTAACAACCATGCTCGGCTTTGTGAGCCCGGAGACAGACCCATGTGTGTTTCGTGAAGATACCCCTTCCTCCCCACGTGGTCCTGCAGGGCAAATCCTATTTTCCAGGCCCAGGGAGGGGTCAAAGGGTCACAGGGTCACAGTACCAGGATTCATACCAGATCCGTTTATCACCCCGGCGCCCGCTCTCAGCCTCCGCACGGGGCCACCAGCCTGGGAGGCTTGCAGAGCCGCAGAGAGATCACATGCGGATTTCCTTCTTTGGGGACGGAGTCAGGACCCATGGCCTCCCATCTTCGAGGTGGGTGAGCACCAGCCTGACCCGAAGGGCTTGTCCCCGCGGGTTTGTCCCGCCCTTCCCCCACTGCATTGCCTGCTGCTGCCATCCCAGCTGCAGGGCACGCTCCCAGAGACCTTTGCGCTGCACTCGGGAAAGTTATTCACCAAGAAACTTTTTGCATCTTTCTGTTTCTCTTGCCAGAGGCTTGTGCATACGTAATTCTGCAAACTGCTGCGCCAGTTCCTTGTAGAAACCTAAGCAGTTTTTATTCTTATTCTTCCTTCTATTTCAATTCCCTCTAAGTATTTCTGTGGCTACTTCCTCCCCCCCCCCGACTTTTTTTTTTATAATTTATCTTTATAACTATGCCCGCACCTGTATTTATAGCTGTATGTAGGTGCGATTCTCCTGCCTTTATTTCAAAGGAGGCAGCACTCTAAACTACAATTGAAGACTGTCTGTTTATCCACCTAAGAAATCTCAGAAGTAATTCACAGCAAGCAGGTCAGGTTCAATGCGATGCCTCCCCCCAAATCAAATTCCAGACCCAGGAGCATGAGGTAAGACTCGGAGTGCTGGGGAAGCCTGGGGGTGGGGGGGTGGGGGTAAGTGTGGCCCTGACGGCCCCCAGCTCTGTACGTGTCCGCCCACCCCTCTCTGTGCAGAGGGACGGGTAATGCGGTGGAAACCATAAGGGCTTCGACATCAGCAGGACTGGGATTCAAATCCTGGCTCTGCCGGTTCCATGGGCAAGCTCCTTAACTGCCCTGGCTGCAGCTTCCTTGGTAAATAGTAACGATGATGATGTGTACCTTGCACGGGCGTGGGAGGATTGATGTCATAAAGCCCACGAAGGGTGGAGCACAGAGCCGGACACATAGCTGGCACTCAGCCCCCTCTGTGGACTGCGGGTAGACTCTGGAAACATCAGGTGTGTGGGTGGCTTTTGGCAAACACACAACACTGCACTGAAGGGTTCTGCTCCCTGCCTGGGGCATGTTCTCTGGCAGCGAGGCCCCAGAAAGGGCTCCTGGAGGGATGAACTGAGCAAGTGTGCGCTTATGGGCACACACTGGCTCACACCCAATCACCATCACGATGGAGAAGTTTTCCCAGGGGCTCGTGTGACAGCTTGTGGATTTTGCAGATTCCTTGCTTCCGTTTTTTTTTTTTTTTTTTTTTTCCTCCCCTCCAGCAACTTAGGAGCTGGTCACTCTGCGTTTCTGTGCCAGCCCCATCTTGGTAAGCAGGGGAAAGGATGTGACCTTTGAGTCAGTCTTTTCCTCCGTGTGCCAGCGACACTGTGCGTGGGGATGAGGGCAGGGACACAACAAGTATTTACTGAGTTCCTGGTTAGTGTCAGACACTGTGCTAGACGCTGGAGATCCAGCAAAGACAAGATGTCATGGAAATATGGAAGACGGAATGAACAAATGCACGCGTAGTTAGTAAGATGGCCGTGGCCGTAAGAGCTATAAAAAAATATAAAGCAGGGCAAGGGGATAAAAAGGAATGAAAGGAAGGTGTGGAACTCTGTTGATAGAGTGGCTAAGCAAAGACTCTGAAGAAGTGACATTTGAACAAAGAAGAGAATATTTAGGGGGAGAGCTTTTTGGGCCGAAGGTAATGATCCAGAGGTGCTGAATTAGTCAGCTATTGCCCCACTAACGCTGCATAACAAGCATCCCCAAACTCAGTGAGCTTAAGACAACAACTCTTGATTCTTGATGATCCCGCTGCAGGTCAGTTAGTGGTTGGCTGCTCCAGGGTGGTCCAGGGTGGTCTCGGCCAGGCTTGGCTCCATGCTGCAAATCTTTGTTTCTCATCTTCTTTGGATCCAGCACACTAGGGAGAATGTGTTCTCAATTTGGAGGCAGGAAGGCAAGAGGGGAAGCAGAAAGAGGGGCGCTATCGTAGAGCGTAGGCTTGGACCAAGCGCACTGAGGCTTCTACTGATATTTCGCGGACCAAAGCACATCACACAGAGAGGGGTGGTCAAGCTTAACACCAATGGGGCAGAGAAGTATGCTCTACCCCTAGCAGGTACAGCTGTGAAGTGCATAGACAGAAGGGTGAAGAATTGGGAGCATTGGTGCTATTTACAAAAGATGGGCACCAGCTTCGTGTGTTTGAGTATCCGCCCCAGGCCAGTGTGGCTAGAGCGAATGAAGTACAGAACTATAGGATTTGAGGCCAGTGACCTGGGCAGGGCCATATCATATATGGCCTTGATAAGAATTTCGATGAGTGTGATGAGAAGCCACTGGGGAGCTATGTGTCTTTCTTTTAATTCTAATCGAAGCAGAGCGCACTCGATAAAGTACACAAAAATTAAGTATACACATCAGGGATAAATGTTTCCATAGTGAAAGGTGAGTTTCACCTCTTTTGAACCATATATAAATGGAATTAGCATATATTTCTTTGTGCCTGTCTTCTTTTGATCGACCCTATCCGTGAGATTTATCCACATCCTTACATGCAGCAATTAGCTTCTTTTCTCCCTCACCACTCTGTAATGGTCCATTCTATACTATCTCTTAAACTGTTTATCCCTTCTATTGTTGATGAACATTTGAGTAGTTTCCAGTTTGGGGCTATTAGTAAAAATCCTGTTAATATTTTTGTTCATGGTTTTTGACACACGTATGGAAGCATTTCTGTTAGATACATACCTGGGAACATGTATGTATATATTCATTGGATATATGTATGGTCTAGGTTGGTAGGTATGACCAAAAATGTGATTACTGGGCATATGCATTACAAGCGTCTTCTCGTCCTTTATGGCTTGCCTTTGGGCTCTTTTTAAAGGGTCTTTTGGTGAACAGAAGTTCCTGATTTAAATGAAATTCAATTTATCAGTCTTTTTCTTCGTATTCAGTTAAGGAAATCTCTGCTTACACAAAATCATAAAGATATTCCCCTTATGTTTTCTTCTAGATGCTTTATTATATTGTTTTCAACATTTAAGAACTTGTATTAAAAATATTTAATAGGGGCGCCTGGGTGGCTCAGTCGGTTGGGCGTCCGACTTCGGCTCAGGTCATGATCTCACAGTCTGTGAGTTCGAGCCCCGTGTCAGTCTCTGTGCTGACAGCTCAGAGCCTGGAGCCTGCTTCGGACTCTGGGTCTCCCTCTCTTTCTGCTCCTCCCCTGCTCATGCTCTGTCTCTCTCTGCCTCGAAAATAAATAAAAACATTAAAAATATTTAATGAACTTACAAAATAGTTAAGAAAAAGACAGACACACCTATTTTTTTAAATGAGTAAAATTATTGGAGACGATCTTCGCAAAAGAGGACATCCAAAGGGCCAATGAGCACATGAGAAGGTGTTCAACATTATTAGTCATCAGGGAAATTCAAATTCAAACTCTTTGAGATTCTACTACATATTCACCAGAGTGGCTAAAAAGAAACAAAACAGAAAATAGCAAGTGTTTATAAGGGTGTGCAGTAATTGATGGCAGAAGTGCATATTAAATATAGCTTTTTGGAAATTTCCAGGTGGTTTCTACTGAAGCTGAATATACCTATACCCCGTCCAAATACATCTCAGATGGGACCAGGTTGAGGGTCATCCTACAGATTTGTTGAAGACATGGAAGATAGGGAAAGAGTAAGAATTCATCCCAGATTGGAGGAAACTGGAAAGACATGAACACAAAATGCAAGTTGATATTTCTCATGACCAGACTCTATTCTGACAGTTTTGCTTCTTCTCGTATACTTTTAATATTTTTTCTTGCTTTATTGCATTGGCTAGGGCATCATGTGAGAATTTTAAGCGGATGAGTGGCATGATATGATTTGCTGCTTTGAAAGATGACTCCCGTGGCTGTTTGAAGAACCAATGGGGCAGAGTTTGGCAGTAACGGGGCCAGTTAGGAGACCGTTGCTCATCCGGGCAAGAGATGATGGTGAGATGAATCAGGGCAGGAGCAGAGAGGAGAGAAGTAATCAGAATTCAGAGGTATTTCAAAGGAACTGCCAATAGAATTTCCAGCGTGAGGTACGAGGAGGAGAAAAGGGAGGCAAGAACGATGATGCTAGGTTGTTGACGTGAACATTTAGATGAATGATGCTGTCATTTACTCAGGTGGATGAGGCCAGGGGGCTGGGACAGGCTTAAGTGTGATGAGGTGAGCAGTGGGAATCAAGAATCTAAAGTGTGAGACATTCAAGAGGAGGGCAGGGTGTCAAACAGGCAGTTGGGTTTGTGAGTCTGAAGCTCAGAAGGGAGGACCAGCCTAGTGATAGATATTTTAGAGTCCTCAGGGCAAAGTGATATTCAGTGCCTTGAGAATGGACAAGGTCACTAATAGAGTGATTGTAGGAGGAGAGGAGGAAAGGAGAGGAGAGAGGAGACCAGAGGAGGGCAGGATCTAGAACGAGCAGCCAGCTAACGAGAAGGAAAACCAAGAAAGTGTGGTGGCCCAGAAAGTAATGGAAGAAAGTGTTTAAAGATGGAGGAAATAGTGATCAATTGTGTTAAATTCTGCCAAGAAGACGAGGATGAAAGTTGCCCATTGGATTGGGCAAACTGGAAGTCTAAAGACTATTGACTCCAAGTGAGACTGGGCAAATGAAGCCCCTTCATAAACTGTCAAGGGCAGGGCTTGGTCTGTCAGACACAGTGTTCATGACCATGGTTACCAGTACTGATAGGGAGCAGGTCCTTCGCACCTCTTGAATCTCTGAAATGGCGACCCCAGTGAAATGTGAAGGAACAACCACTGTCACTCAAAGTCCTGGTTTTAATGGCCTCAGAACCCCAGGGTTTGTCAGAGTCGGGGCCCTAGGGTTCTTGGCCATGAAGACCCAAAGGGAACCACATTCTTGCTATCACTCCCCAGTCTTTATTTTTAGGGGAATACCGAAGAAAACTCTAGATAATTTTTTTATGCAGAGCCAGCCCCCAGCTCCGTTTTAGTCATCAAGGCCTCATTGAAATGCTCAGAGGCTTGGTCGCTTCGGGCAGGGTTGACTGAGAAGGATTTCACTTCCTTTACTAGCACGTTGATTGGTTGATTGGTGCGTTGGTGGGTTTTTTTATTCTTCATCGATTCTTCATTGATTCATCGATTCATTCACTTATCACTTATTTATTCAACAACACTTGCTGGATACAGGTGCACTAGGGCTATGTAAAAACCTAAGGCCTGGTTCAAAGTCATATGTTGGTGGGGGGGGGGGCAAGATAGCATATAAAGGCCATGCAGTGGGTGGGATTATGCCAGGAGTGGAGGCAGGATAGTTGCTGCAGGGAGCACCAGAGTAAGAGAGGGGTCAGCTCCCTCTGGGGAGGTTGAAACCGCCAGCCAGTGAGGCCAAGGGCTGCCTAGGGCCCGCCTCGGGTCCCCCAGACCCTAGGGTCCCCCTGGGAGGGGGATAGGGATAGGGAGGCGTCCAGAGAGAATGAAGTAAGGCAGGAAACTGCAAGGCATTTGCAGAGCTTAGACCATAAACGGAGAGAAGGCCTGTAAGAGCCGAGGCTGGACAAATAATGATGGTAATTATTGTTAGTAAAAATAGCACTGCCTAACATTTATTCAGTTAGTTGAATAGCAACATTTATTGGGTGGTTGAGAACACTGTATCCCGTAGTGTTTGGGCGGAACGATTTTATTCTCCTTTTCTAGCAAGGCCCTGAGATGGTGGCTCCAATGCTTAGACTCCCACCTTCTAGAGCGGATACCACACCGCCTGGGTAGAACTTGGAAGGGAGATGGCCCATAACTGATTTCAGGACCTCTGTCTGTTCATCTGCCCCAGAACGCAAAAGAGAGGCCAGGAGGTGGGAGGGTTCCTTCAACGAAGGGGTCCCTGGCGGTGAGCACTTCCCCACTCCTACCTTTAATCCCTCCTCCAACCGGGGACACACGGGTGGTGCTTTTGTCTCCAAGGAAGCCTCAGAGAGACTGTCGTGTGTCTTCCACAGTTTCGGAGGCACAGTGGCCCGGGGCGTGGCTCACCCTCAAGAGGGCTCAAGGGCTATTTAAGAGGCTGCTGGAGCGGCTTTGGCGGGCGAGGAGGGAGCAGCACAACAGTGCTTGTGTTGATAATGGGACAGAGCGTGCAGAAGTGTTCCCCAGGGACCGCGATGCTTCTAGCCGTTCGCTTCCTGGCCGAGGGAGGAGAAGCTTTAACTCTGAATGAAGTGAAGAGTTTTGATCACTGTACTGAATGAACCCCATATGTACTCAAATGAAACAGGAGACCACTGTGATTCTTATTATCAGTGGCGTTGTCCCCCAGTGAGCAGGTAAGCCAGGTGGGGCTGCGCAACATTTCATCAAGGGGCAGGAACCGGCCCCCAAGAGCCGTGGAAGCCATGGTGCAGTGACCCAGTACTCACACACTTTTCAGCCCTGCCACGTGATGGGCCAGGTACAGGCCTTCCAGCTGTCCAGTGAGGTCAGTCCTAGTATTCTCACCAGGCTACAGGTGAGGAAACTGAGGCTCAGGGTGTTGAGAGGATAGATTGGAGGGGAGGCTTGTGGCAGCCCCAGAATCCCAATGTCAGAGAGGCGGATGGGCCTCCCTGCCAGTGGAGGAGGAGATCGGAGACGGGTCATGAGGCTGTTGCCTGTCCCCAAGACCAGCAGGCTGTCCTCCTTGATGTTACATGGAGTGGCTTGGGAGGGCGGAGGCTGGTAGAGACTGAGGCTGGAGATGATTAAGCACCCCCACCCAGAGTTGGCTTTGGGGCTCCCCCTGGATGAGATCCAGGGCACCGCAACAGACCTGGGTGTGCGGACGGGCCCTGCCCTTGCGACGGAAATCCCAGATGGAATTCAGGAGACGCCAGAGGTCAGAAATGAACCCCAGAGTGGGGCTGTAGAGAAGACAGCTTGCGGGAAGATGCCCAGAGTTTTGCTTCTGAAAAGAAGCAAGTTTCATGCAGGTGGGGAGAAAAAGCCTAACAACCATGGAGCAGGGGGCCTCAGAGAATCGGTGGGGGGGGGATGAGGCATCTAGAAACCTGAGCCCCCCGGGGAATGGAGACTGGGCACCGTTGTCCTCTGCAGGGCCCGGGCCGGGGAGGCGGGGGTGGGATTGAGCTGGGGAAGATGACACAGTGGGAAAACCTTGGCCCAGAACAGCTCCTCAGCACCCCCTTCTCCTGGTACCAGTTGCCTTCCGGTTCCTTCTTTGTCTAGCTGTGTCGCCCTGGGAAACACCTCTCTAGCCTTTAGACACCCTTCAGATGTTGACACAGGTTTGGAGAGTAAACCAAGGGCCCATCCCTAGAAGCTCACCGCCGCCAAAGGTTGTTTCGGGCCCCTTTCCACAAAGGGGGTAGTCCCGCCCCCACCCTCGGCCCCCACCACACCGGCTTGGCCGGGACTCCAGGAAGCAGCCTTTAGATTCTACATGATAGCCCTTATTTGTTTAACATTTTACGGGCCCCACCTGGCTCCACGGATATTTACAAGTGTCCATTATATGGCCAAAAGGCCCCAGCTAAGCCTCCAGCATCCGCAACAATTTTGCACATCAGCCTCCCTCACTGGCGGGAGCAACTGGGCCCTTTACAGCCCAGGGTGCAGAGGACAAAGATTTGGACATGTCTGCCGTCCCAGCCTTGCCAATCACTGTGGGGCCTGGGGCACGTCACTATGTCCCTCTTATGAACAGTTTTCTCTTCTGTGAAACGGGGGTGTAATTCTTACCCGGGGGTCTTAGAAGATGTTTCTGAAGATCAGAGGACACAAGAAGTAGGGCTTCACTAGAGGTAAAATCCGTGCGCGAGCAAAGGCCTGGGTGTTCTTCTAAACCTACAGACACGTAGGTCCTTCTCCTCTTAATATTTTACTGTGGTACTTGGGTGGGTGTGAATGGATTCTGAGCTGTGTATGGGTGTAGGATCAGAGAACAGTGCGGGGTGGGGGGGGGGGGGTGGGCAGTGTTCTCGGGACCCTTCTGGTCCCCCAGCCTGGTCAGAGAAGGTGGCCGGGTCAGCACAAGCCACACCCAGGGCAGATGTGACTGATGCGGCTTTTCATCAGCCGCTGGGACCTGAAACCCTCCAACACCCTGGGGGTGGGTGTTACATGTGAATTGCCTGGTCCAGACTCACGCAGCTGATGAGTAGCAGAGCTGGGATTTAGAGGCTGCCCACCTAGGTGCCCAAGCTCCTTCCCCTACCCCCCATTTTCCAGCATCAACAGCACCCCCACTCCGTCACTGTGTGAGGGACGACACCTCGGCTGGTGGCGCACAGGAGGCTGGCAATCCAGAGCCTCTTGTTCAAGAATCAGAGTCTCTATGGATACTTATTTCTTGGACAACTGACGCTTTTTTAAAAAACCTTGATCACTTTTTAGGTTTTTTTGCTTAAAAAGCTTTCTTTTAAAAAAAATTTTAAATGTCTATTTATTTTTGAGAAAGACAGAGACAGAACATGAGTGGGGCAGGAGCAGAGAGAGAGAGAGAGAGAGGGAGACACAGAATTGGAAGCAGGCTCCAGGCTCTGAGCCGTCAGCACAGAGCCCGACGCGGGGCTCGAACTCATGGACCGTGAGATCATGACCTGAGCCGAAGTCAGAGGCTCAACCGACTGAACCACCCAGTCACCCTTGGTGAAGAAGCTTTCTAAATCATATTATACATGTCCCTACCCCCTCAGCAAAATACAGACAACCTCCAAGTTTGTAATAAATTTGATTTCCAATGCAAAGATACTGCACTGAAGTACCATCAAACAAATCTCATTTTTCCATGTAAATGGTGTCATAATGATGGGCTATGTCCCTCACCAAGGATCCGAGGCCCCGTTTTAGTAACAATGAACACAGTTTAGCTAACCATTAATCAATATAATTAGCTGTTGTATCCCTAATATCTCATACAGCGCCCTCACACCTAGTAGGTGCTCAGTAAACCTTTGCTGAATCAATAAAAGAATGAATATGTATTCGATGACACAAAGCTATAAAATAAAATATAGCAATCAATAACAATACTTACTTACTATGTCCCCCAGGAGAGGGGCCGGGTGCCTCTGGCACCCTGAGTTGTAAGATGTGCAGGGGCTGGAAAAATTATCTGGAGCGGGAGGGAAAGGTAGCTGTGTCTGTAAGCAGGACCCAATACTTTTAGGTTGTCTGTTTCCTCTTGAGTCAGTTTTAATAGGTGGTGCTTTCCAAGTAATCTGTCCATTTTATCCAAGTTGTCAAATATATCGATCAGCATAAAGTTATTCATTATTATCCATTGAATCTTTGTAGCATGTGCAGCAATGATCCATCTTTCATTCCTGATAAGCTGTGTTGTTCTTTTCCCCCCTTTCTTTTCTTTGTCCATCCAGCTGGGGATTTATATGTTCTCTTCATCTTTTCAAAGAAACAACTTTTGACCTGCCTGATATTTGCAACTGTTTGCTTTCGGTTTCGCTGATTTCTGTGCATCTTTATAATCAACTTTGTTCAAGTTCAGTCTGCTCCTTTTTTTTTTTTTTTCTAACTTTTAACAAGCTTAGATCACAAACTTTAAAACTTTATTCTTTTTAAAGTATAAACATTTAAAGGTACACCTGTTCCTACAAGAAGTGTTTTACCTGCATTCTACATATGTCCTCTTGTTACCTTTTCATTATGATTCAGGTTGAAATATTTTCTTATTCCCTTTGTGATTTCTTCTGTGACTCATGGGTAGAAGTTCTGAAGAAAATAAAAAAAAAAAAAGGTTAACTAAAGAAGGATCAGTATTGCTGCTGCTCTGATCCATACTAGAGCCTGAGGTAAAAGGAAAAATCAGAAATACTGATTCCGTCTTTATTTAAAATTTGGGTGTTTGGACCTTCATGGATTTTTTGCATTAACTGTGATTTTTTTTAAATTTAAATTTTTACTTTTTTTTTTTTTTTTAAAAAGGCAATTTATTGCTTTAAGATATTAATGATCTTGATTGCAGAGTTTGTTGGTGAAGCTTTACATTTTGTACCCAGGGTGAGCACCTCACTTGCCTTACACTTATCCTGGCCCTGGTTCTATCAGTTATTGATGGAGTGATTGTCAAAATCTTCAACTGTGATTGTGAATTTGCTTATTTCTCCCTTTAATTCTGTGAATTTTTGCTTTACCTGTATTGAAGCTCTATTATTCATACATATATATATATTTTTTTTAATTTTTTTTTCAACGTTTTATTTATTTCTGGGACAGAGAGAGACAGAGCATGAACGGGGGAGGGGCAGAGAGAGAGGGAGACACAGAATCGGAAACAGGCTCCAGGCTCTGAGCCATCAGCCCAGAGCCCGACGCGGGGCTCGAACTCGCGGGCCGCGAGATCGTGACCTGGCTGAAGTCGGACGCTTAACCGACTGCGCCACCCAGGCGCCCCATACATATATTTTTTAAGTTGTTGTGATTTTGAAAACATGAATGGATCCTCCTAACATTATGCAATGTTCCTCCTTGTCTTTGGCAATATACCTTGACTTGAACTCTATGCTGTCTGATATTAGTATATTGACAATAGCCTTTTTATGCTTAGTGTTTCCCTGTTATGCATTTTTTCGATCATTTGAATTTCACATCGGCTTCCTTCCTTATGGTGAGAGTTCTCTTTTGTCAACAACGTAGAGTTGGGTCTTGCTTTAATTTTTTATTGTTTACTCTTTGATCCAGTCTGACAACTCTATCTCTCAGCTGAAGTGTTTATTTTAACGTGTAAAGGCATTACTGATATGGTCGGGTGTAGGCCTTCATTTTCTATTTGTTGTTTTTTATTTTTTGTTCTTTGGGTTTTTTTTTTTTTTTTTTTTTTTTTTGTCTTTTTCCCTCTGTTTCTTTATTTCTCATTTTGGCTTTTCTTTTGAGATCACAGAATATTTTTCAGTGTTCCGTCTCCCCCTCGTCTATTGACATTTTAGTATTTGTCTCAGTTCTTAGTGGGTACTTCAGGTTCTTATTACACAAACTCTGAATTTATCATGGCTCACCCTGAATTAACATGACACCATTTCACGTAAAACACGAGAACTACAGTGAATGGCGGAAATCTGTTTACTTTTCTCCCGTCTTGTGTGCTTTTCCGTCTTGTGTCGTATAATTTACTTCTTCACAAGTTATAAACCCTACAATACACTTAAAATGTGTTTGCCTTGTGTGCTTAAGTGTCTTTTAAAGACATTAAGAAAAATAGTCCTGCTATTTACCTTCATACTTAACATTGTTAGTATTCCTCTTTCCTTCCTTGAGATTTGTATCTCTATCTGTATCAGTTCTCGTTAGCCTGAAAAACGTACTTTAAGACTCTTTGTGAGGTGTGGGTCTTCCAGCAGTGAATTCTCTCGGCTCTTGTGTATCTGAGGGTGTCTTAATTTCTGTGCATTTTAAAAATATATATATTTATTTATTTTGAGAGAGAGAGAGAGAGACAGAGCACGAGCAGGGGAGGGCAGAGAGAGACAGGGAGAGAGAGAATCCCAAGCAGGCTCTGCACTGCCGGCACAGAGCCCAGTGCAGGGTCAATTCCACGAACCAGAAGATCATGACTGAGCCGAGATCGAGAGTTGGACACTCAACCGACTGTTGAGTCCACCGAGGTGCCCCCATTTCCCTAGATTTTTGAAGAAAACTTTTACTGGCTGCAAAATTCTAGGTCGGCAGATATTTTCCTTCACCCTTGTAAAGCTGAAAATCCGTGGTCTTCTGTCCCTGTTTGATTGAGAAGGCAGCTGTCACTCCCATTAGTGTTGCCCTGTGCTTAATGTATCTTCTTTTTAATCCCGGAGGCTTTTAAGTGTTTCTCTAGCTTTCATTTTCAGACATTTTGATCGTGACGTGGACGTCTTCACCTTTTTCCTGCTTGGGGTTTGTTGACCTTTTCGGGACTTGTAGTTTATTGGCAATCGGAGAGGAAAAAAATGTGGCCGTTGTTTCTCCTTGTATTTTTTGTCTGTCCCCTTACCTCCCTCTTCTTAAGAGACTCTGGTTGAACATACGGTAACCTGCAGGATAGGTCCCAGTGACTATTCATCCAGTCTGAATCGTTTCTATTGTGTTTTCTTCAAGTTCACTGGTCATTTTTTCTGTTATGTCTAACCTGCTTTAAGCCCGTTCAATAAATTTTTACAGCTTTATTGATGTGTAGGTGACATATAATAAATTACACATATCTAAAGTGTACACTTTGAAGAATTTTGACATAGGTAACAACCCTAAAACCGTCACCGCAGTTAAGAAAATGGATTTATTCATTGCCCCAAAAGTTTCTTTGTGTTTCTTTGAAACACATTCCCATATCATGCCCTCCGTCCCCAGGTAGCCACTGACCTGCTTTCTGTCACTACGGATTAGTTTGCATTTTCTAGCATCTTATATAATCGGAATTGGGCGGTATTTTTTTTTTCTTTCTGGATCTTTCTCATGGCACGATTATTTTGCACTTCACCCATGCTGTTGCAGGGGGGCAAGAGTACATTCTTTTTAATTGCTGCGTGGTATTCTGCTATATGGATACGCCACAGTTCGCTTATCCGTTCATCTACCGATGGACACGAGTTGTTTTCAGGTATTGGCTATTACAAAAAAACAAAAAACCAAAAAACCCCGCTGTGAGCATTCATGTATCGGTCTTTGTGTGGAAGTAGGCTTGCGTTTCTCTTGCATAAATTCCTAGGAGAAAGGCTGGATCACACACAGGTATGTGTTTAGCTTGAAACCACCAAAGTGTGGTTCCAAAATGGTTATACCCTTTTATAGTCCCACCCACCGTGCATGAAGGTTCCTGTTGCTCTGAACCCTTGGCCATGCTTGGTATAGTCAGTATTAAAGGAATGAAGAACACCGGAAATGATAAATACGTGGGTGATTGTAATTTTTTTTTTCTTTTGAGGAATTCCTTTATTTTATTTTATTTTATTTGTTAACATACGGGGCAATATTGGTTTCAGGAGTAGAATTCAGTGATTCATCACTTGCATACGACACAAAAGTGCTCATCATTATAAGGGCTCCCCCCTTAATTGCCATCCCCCACCTAGCCCATCCCCCACCCCCTCCCTCCAGCAACCCTCTGTTTGTTGTCTATGGTAAAGAGTCTCTTATGGTTTGTTTCCCTCTCTCTTTTTTCTTTTTTCCCCTCCCGTGCGTTCATCTGTTTTGTTTCTTAAGCTCCGCATACGAGTGAAATCACTCGGACTCTTTCCGTAGTTTGGCTAGTGTTGATAATGCTGCTGTAAACATCTGGGTGCGTGTACCCTTTTGATTCTATATTTTTGTGACCTTTGGGTAAATACCAAGTGCTGCAATTGCTGAATCGTAGGATAGTTTTATTTTTCACTTTTTGAGGAACCTCCGTACTCTTTTCCAAGAGTGGCTGCCTCAGTTTGCATTCCCACCAAGGGTGCAAGAGGGGTCCCCTTTCTCCACCTTCTCGCCAACACCTGTTATTTCTTGTGCTGTTAATTTTAGTCATTCCGAGGTGTGAGGTGGTACCTGAGTGTGGTTTTGACTTGTATTTCCCTGATGATGAGTGATGTTGAGCATCTTTTTATGTGTCCGCTGGCCATCTGGATGTCTTCTTAGGAAAAATGTCTATGCATGTTCTCTGCCCATTTCTTAACTGGATTATTTCTTTCCTGGGTGTTGAGTTTGATAAATTCTTTATAGATTTTTGGATACTAATTCTTTATCACAGAGGTCATTAGCAAATACCTTTTCCCATTCCGTAGGCCGCCTTTTAGTTTTGTTGATAGTTTCGCCTTGCCACGCGGAAGTTTTTATCTTGATGAAGTCTCAACAGTTCATTTTTGCTTTTGTTTCCTTTGCCTCCAGCAACGTGTCTAGGAAAAAGTTGCTCGGGCCAAAGTCAAAGAGGTTGCTGCCTGTTTTCTCCTTCAGGATTTTGATGGTTTCCTGTCTCACATTTAGGCCTTTCATCCATTTTGAATTTATTTTTGCGTATGGAGTAAGCAAGTGGTCCAGGTTCACTCTTCTGCATGTTTCTGTCCAGTTTTCCCAACACCGTGTGTTGAAGAGACTGTCTTTTTTCCATTGGACATTTTTCCTGCTTTGTCGAAGATTAGCTGACCATACGTAGCTGTGGGTTCGTTTCTGGGTGTTCCATTCTGTTCCATTGATCTCTGTGTCTGATTTTGTCCCAGTACCATCCTGTCTTGAAGCCCCCAGCTTCGTAAAACAGCTTGAAGTCTGGAGTCGTGATGCCTCCAACTTCGCTTTTCTGTTTCAGGATTACTTTGGCTGCTCAGGGTCTCTTGTGGTTCCATACAAATTTTGCGGTTATTTGTTCTCTGAAAAATCCCTTTAAAAGATCATGGACTGGGGCACCTGGGTGGCTCAGTCGATTAAGCATCTGACTTTGGCTCAGGTCATGGTCTCCCGGTTTGTGGGTTCGACCCCTGCATTGGGCTCTGTGCCAGCAGCTCAGAGCCTGGAGCCTGCTTCATAATCTGTGTCTCCCTCTCCCTCTGCCCCTCCCCTGCTCACATTGTGTGTGTGTGTGTGTGTGTGTGTGTCTCAAAAATAAATACACATTAAAATAATTTTTTAAAAGAAGATGATTGACTGTGGAGAACCTGCCTGGCTCAGTCAGTAGAGCATGTGACTCTTGATCTCAGGATCATGAGTTCAAACCCCACATTGAGCATGGAGCTTACTTTTCCTAAAAAGATAATTGCTTAAAGTAAAAATACTACACTATGGTATGTGGTTTATAACACGCATAGAAGTAAAAACGTCTGACACGTTAGCACACAAAGGCCAGGAGAGAGCAAATGGACGTTCACTGCTCTATGGGTCTCATAGAATATGTGAAGCAATATAATATCATGTGAAGGGAGCCTGTGATAAGTCAGACGTGTGCTACCGCCCGAAATCAACCACGAAAGCAAACAAAGAGCTATAGCTAAGAAACCAACAAAAACTGTAAAATGGAATCCTAAAAACACAATCCAAAAGAAGGCAGAAAAAGAGGAAGAAGGAACAAAAAGCAAGTAGGACACCCTCAGCCAGCATGGCATACTTCACGTTTATAGAAGGCTTCACTCGTGGATGGAAGACTACACGCCCCTTTCAAATGCACGCAGGACGCATGCCAAGGCAGACCACACCGGGTTACAGACCAAGTCTCAATCCATGTCTACGGATTCTGTGCTGGGGCAATTAAATGCGATTAAATTGGAAATACCCAGAAGATGTCTGGAAAATCCCACAACATCAGAAACTAAATAATGCACTTCTCACTAGCCTACAGGCCAAAGGGCAACTCAAAAGAGAAAACCAGGAACCGAATGAAAATAAAAACACAACACAGAAACTTTCGTAAGACGCAGCTAAAGCGGTGTTTAGGGGGAAATTTATAGCTCCAGTTGCCGCTAGAAAAGAAGAAAGTTCTCAAAGCAGTGACCTAGGCTCTCACCCGAACAAAGAACAGGGAGAACCAATTAAGAACCAACCTAGGCTTTCACCCAAACAAAGAACAGGGGGAACCAATCAAGCCCAAAGTCAGAAACAAAGAAATAATGAAATAAATTAGAAATAAGCGAAATTGAAAACTGAAGGGAGAATGAAATCAGAAGGTTTTTCCTCGAGAAGATCGATAAAATGATGTTTCCTGTTTTTTCAAGAGTTGGATGTCCGCCCATTTTTGGTTGCTTTCCAGTGCCTTCAAGTGGTTTTTAAAAACGCGTTGTCCATGGGGCGCCTGGGTGGCTTAGTTGGTTAAGCATCTGATTTTTGATATCAGTTCGGGTCATGATCTCAGTTCATGAGTTTGAGCCCCACATTAGGCTCCATGCTGACAATGCAGAGTCTGCTTGGGATTCTCTCTCTCTCTCTCTCTCTCTCTCTGTCCTTCCCCACTTGTGCATGCATACACACTCTCTCTCTCAAAATCAATCAATCAATCAATCAACACTTGGTAAGCGGTGGTCGCAGGCTCACTCGTGAGTAAAGTCTCTGAGTCTCAGCTCAAAAGCCTCCTTTGCTGACTCCTTGCGAGGCCACGTGATTCCACGGAATCGACGTGGGTCACAGTCTGACTTGACCTACGTCCCAGCCCCTTAGCTGTTTCACAACCTTGGGTGATCGCCTCGCAGGCGATCACTTTACCCCTGTAAAACGGGGTGAATATGAGTCTCGAGTTTGTGGCAGGGATAAGAGGGCACAGTACAGTTGTAAGGCCCTTGCACTGCCTCTGACACATTGAAGGTACTTAGCGCAAATGACCTTCACTCCCCATCTCTCTTCTTTACTGTCTGGAGAGCAGCTGTCGACCTAAGGTACCACCAGAGAATTAAGTTAGGATGTTTCTACGTTTCAACACAATCTGAGCCAATTTGCTTTTTTTAAATGTTTATTTATGTACTTTGAGACAGAGAGAGAGCAGGCAGGGGAGGGGAAGAGAGAGGGAGAGAGAGAGAATCCCAAGCAGGCTCCGCACCGTCAGTGCAGAGCCCAACGTGGGGCTCGATCTCACGGTTCGGGAGATCATGACCTGAGCCGACACCAAGAGTCGGACACTTAACCGACCGAGCCACCCAGGTGCCCCTGAGCCAATCTGCTTTCTAAGTTTTCTTCAGTTGTGTATGTCCTCGTGGATCGTAAAGGCAGCCAAGATTATATCCCGTATTGCAAACACTTAACCTCTTCTACTTCGCGTTATATGCTTAGGAGGAACGGCTAAGCGCGGGCCAAACGAGCGAAGCAGCGGGATCTCATTAAAGGGTTTGGTCGAGTCCAACCATATACTCTCAGCAGATTGTGCAAGGGCTGGGGCACCAGGAGCTAACATCCTTTATAGGCAGCTTCTGGGCACGTGTGTGGAAGACTCACCTGCCTTAGGTGAAGCGTGTCCTGCAGCAGGCTGGGCTTTGTCCAGCTGCCTTCTGCTAAACAGCTAGTCGACTCAGCAAAGGAAAACACCAGACTTCCCAGCTTCTGGCCTCAGAGCCAACTCCCCCTCACACCTGCCCCTGAAATCTTAATTAAAATCGAGCAGGGCTAGGGAGTCCCTGCTCCCAGAGCTCTTTCAGGAATTATCACGAGCCCTGTTCAATGTGTACCATGTTCTCGGACAGGATGAGGGGGTTAAAAGTCTGTGTACTCTAGAATCCAGGCTCAGAAACTGTTGAGAAAAGAAGAGCTGTCTGGGGGGAGGAGGGTTCAAATGCTATGGGCCGTGGCAGGTGTCTCCAGAGGCTGACACGCTGCCCGGTCATTGTCCAGGCATTCATTCACTCGTTCGTTCACTCATGCATGCATTCATGCACCCTTATTCTCGCGACTGTTCGATCGTTAAACAAGTATTTCTTGAGCACCTACTATGTGCCAGACATTGAACGAGGCACCGGGGTTGCTAAGCTCAATGTGATAGCCCAGCTTTGCCTGCTCGGGACCCACTCCCCATTCTTTTGGCGTCACTACCTTGGTTTTGTTTAGGGGACGGTCCCACCCCATGGACACAGCCTTGGTGGGCCTGTCCTTCCGTGGCCCAAGAATTTCCCCCTGGAATTTGAATCTCAAGCAGAGTGACATGAAATGACAGAGTGGTTTGTTATTTGTAGGCCTAACACCTCAAAAGACTCTACCTGTGTCCCCGATACCTGGATCCCTAGAGTTCCTCCCTCCTTTGTGAATCTAGTCTCTAATTTTTATTGGAATTCTTCAAGCTCCTCCAAAGTCTCCAGATCAGTTCTGTGTTTTGCTTAGGTAAACCAGTGTTTCTGTTGTTAGCAACCCCAGAATCCTAACATATTCTCTTCCCTCTCAGATCTCACAGTCTAGTGGGACAGACAAGTGATCTTGGTTCAAGATACTCTGCTTGTGATCACATTTGGAGGCCGGGGAGCCCAGAGGAGGGGTTCTGATTAATATTTTTTTTTAATTTTTTTTTTTACATTTATTTATTTATTTTTGAGAGACAGAGAGAGAGACAGTGTGAGCAGGGGAGGGGCAGAGAAAAAGAGGGAGACCCAGAATCGGAAGCAGGCTCCAGGCTCCGAGCGGTCGGCACAGAGCCCCGATGTGGGGCTCGAACCCACGAACTGTGAGATCATGACCTGAGCCGAAGTCGGACGCTCAACCGACTGAGCCACCCAGGCGCCCTCCCCGGTTTTCTTTAAACAAAGAGCCTTGAAAGCTCCCCATAGGTGTTGCGGTTATCCACTGCTGTGTGTAATGAACCATCCCGTGTGGTATGTTATGCACCATCCACAGCTTCCAGCTTGAAATACTGATGCTTCAGCGTCTCTCAAGCCTTGGTGATCTGTCTGCCCGAAGCTGGTTGGTTCATGCTTAGGGTTTTCAATGCTGTTTGTGTGTCGGAATTCCCCCGGGGTTGGAATCATCTGAAGGTTTTACCTTGCAGGTGTCGGAGATGACTCACACCGCTTGGTGACATCCTGGTCGTGAGCTGGGAGAGAGCTAGAGCTGTCCACAGGATCACCCACAAATGGGGTCTCACGCACACTTCTTACAGCATGCTGTCTGGGTACGGAGAGAGACCGTACCCGGATCAACCCAAGAGAGCCCAGGGCACACCGCACGGCTTAGTATGACCTAGCCCTAGAGGTCCCAGAATATCAGCAATGCCACTTTCTATTGGTCAAGCAAGTCACCAAGCCTGCCCAGACTCAGAGGAATAGGACTCCCGGTCCTAAAAAGTCACACTACAGAAGAGCCTGGCGGATGAGAGATGCCGCTGTGGCCATCTTTGGAAAATGAGATCTGTCTCACCAGGCGATCCCCCTAGAATATTCCCTGGGCCCCTAACATGCCCCAGTGGGTAGGTGGAAGATGCTCGGTGTTAGATCCTGTCTTTCTCCGATGTCAGACGTGACTCATTACTTTGGAAACGCCAGTCCTCAGCGTTTCCGGGCACCATCACAAAGCTCTGTGACCCTCTCAGGCCAAACCTAGACGTTTTCGCTCCGTGCTCTTTCTTTTCTTTACTTTTTTTAAAGCTCATTTATTTATTTTTGAGAGAGGAGGTGGGGGGAAGGGCAGAGACACAGGGAGAGAGAGCGAATCCCAAGCAGGCTTTGCACTGGCCATGCAGAGCCTGACGGGGCTCGAACTCACCAACCGCAAGATACGGAAACTGCAAGGGCAGGTGGTTAAGGACCATTTGGGCTTAGGGTGGGTGCTCCATAAACGTTAGCTGAATGAAAGGATGACTGAATTAATGGGTTCATTCATGAACAACCTGGCATTCTACTCAGGACACCTTCCAGACCTTGGGAAACCCAACTGCACATCTTAACTATTCTCAGATTGCTTACTTTCCTGCAGTTCGGGTAAGTGAAATTCAGGTTTGCGGATTCGGACCGCCGGGAGACTGAGCTGCGCCTTGCAGCCCTGGTCACCTTCTCTTAGGGTCCCCACTCCCCCCACCCCCCCAGCTGCCCCATCTTCCTTCCACCGCGGAACAGGTTGAGGATCTCCACGCACCAGGCGGTGCCGCGCTGGGAATTGCGCGCTGGCGCTAAGAATGTGGGCGTGGCCACCGCTTCGTGACCATGTCGTCGCGTCTGTTTTCTGCAGCTGTGACAACTTGAGACGGACGGCACGTCTCACCCCTGGCGTATCCCCAGTGCCTCGAACTGTGTCTGACCCATAGGACAGCGGCCAGTGAAATGTTTATGAGATGAGTAAACAAATGCACAAACGTTCCGAGCGAATGATTTTGGAAAGCACGCAAGTGTTGTTCCGGTTCAGGGAAAAGACCAACATCTGGGGGTTCATCCCTTTTTGGGTTTTTGGGTCATTTCAGTTCAGGGCTTCGTTGAGGAATCTGGGGTTTTGCCCGGGTGGGGTTGGGGTGTCTGTCTCAGGTCCTAGAGCAGTTAGCCCAGAATGGATGCCTTTCTTGGGGACAGAGAAGGTGCCGGGGGAGGCTCTCTTTCTGGATTCGGCCATGGCCCAGGCCCTGGGACAAATCTATGCGTTGTCGAGGCTGTGATGGAAGCAGCCTGTGTGCTGTGCGCGCCCCCACCCCCTTCACCCCGCGTGACCTTGACCCAGGACCCTCCCTTGGGCCGCTGTGCTGGTCTCAGACAATACACAATGCGAGCTGGCGCCGCGACAGGCTCCATTGAGCCAGCGCGGAGGGTCCCACGGAAAGTGCTATGAGGACTCTTTGTTCGGGGGCTCCCGTGGGGGCTGCTGCTTAGCCGCCCACACAAATATGCAAAGCCCACCCGGTCACCCTAGAACTAGAATTGGAATTGCAAAGAAGGAGGGCTGGGGAGAGGGGACCGACCCGGGCTAGGCGGCCGTTGGGGAGGGACCCCCTCTGGGTGATCTCATTCCACGCAGCGGCCCTGCGCGCGTAGGTGCTGTTTCCAGGTGGTAAACTGAGGCTCGGAGAAGTCGGGGCGCTTGGCCAAGGCCAGGGGAAGGGCAGTGATCCTAAGAAGCACTGCAAAGCCCCCACACCGCTGGAGCATAACGACTGTAACCATGAGAGCCATGGTGATAGAAATCACGGAAGGCTACTTCTGTTTGTTTCCAGAAACAAGGTCGCATGTGTTTCTGATGGGGGCTTTGCGGGAGGCAGGTCAAGTAACAGAAAGAATGTGGGCTTGGATACCCACAGTCCCAGGCTCTGATCCTGGGTCTGTTGCCTATAGCTGTGTGACTCTGGGCGGGTTATCTACCCTCTCTGTGCTTGGTATAATAGTACCTCGCTCACAAGCTTGTTGTGGGGATTAAGTGAGATCGTGTGTGCCCAGCCCATAAGGAGCCAGGCTCCTGGCCGCCTGATCATGGTTTTGTCCTCGCTGTTGCCAGGTCACACGGGGGCTCACCAAGAGACCCTCAGAGTTGTAACATGGGCGGGGGGGGGGTGAGGTCAGCGGAGCTGGGTCAGCATTTCCCTCTGTGGGCTTCAGTTTCCCCATCTGTTAAATGTTAGGAGGCAGAAAAGCTGGGCTAGAACGGGCTTCTCCCCCGCAGCATGGCTGACATTTGGGGCCGAATAGTTCTGTGCTGGGGGGGGTGGGGGGGGGGCTGTCCTGTACATTGTGGGATGTCCCGCAGCATCCCTGGCCCCCACCCCCTGGAGACGAGTAGCATGCTCCTCCACACCTGCCAGTGGTGACAACCAAAACTGTGTCTGGAATTTGCCAGATGTCCCCTGACATCCGAGCCGGTGAGCAGAGGTGTGCTCGGGGCTCTCCTGGGGACGACAGGTCGCATGACCCTGCCCTCGAGGACTCATCTTCACATGGGAAACAGTGAGCTTTCACCCGAGAAGCAAGTTCTGTGAGCCTTCACCGATGCCTTTCCAGGCCAGACCCTAGAGGATCCTGCTGTCCAAGGCGAGGCATCACCCCCTCCAGGAAGCCGTCTGGATTCTTCCTGGATAGGTTAATGCCTTCCTCTGTGCTTCCGGACATCACCTCCCCTAGCCTCCCAACAACCCTTGGAGGTGACCTTTTTTTTTTTTTTTTTTTTTTTTACAAACGGGGGATTTGGGGCTTAGTTAGGGGTGGGGAGTGGCTCACCCAAGGTCATATTTCAACTTAGACCCAGCTCTCTTCCCACTGGGGTCCAGAATCTAGATCCAATCAAGGAAACCTTGGATCCTAGGGGAGAAGCTGACGTGTTGGAATGACAGGACCTGGGATATAGGGAAGCCAGCTCTGGTGTGTACTGACCCGACAGCCTCTGAGCCTTGCTTCTCGTATCTGTAAAAGGGAGATAGTGACACTTGACCCACAAGGTTCCAGTGAAGTTTGGGTGCTGTGACGCAGAACGCCTGGCACATAGTAGGTGCTCAGTAAACAGCAGCCGTAATGATTGCTGCTGTCATCGCTAAGGATGTGGAAAGTGGCTGTCACACAGTGCTGCTAGGTAGGCTGGCCTGGGAGGCCTGCAGACGCCAGAACCCTGAGCCTGCTGCGGGGCTGGAGACTGGCCTCCGCTCCCAGGGCGTGCCTGGGGCAGCGGGCCACCGGAAGATTGGCCGGTATTTGAGTTCTGTGGAGGCAACAGTGCCCCCTACTGGACAGTCTGCAGAGTGGGGAGAGGGGCCCTGTCACCTTGCACCCTTGGGGCTCCTGTAGGAGGGCCCCCCACCCCCCACCGCCTGGCTGGCCTGACGGGTCCTTCCTGCTAAGGAGCCGCAGGCAAAGATTGTCCTGAGCTGGCCCCTTTCCCAGGTGAATCCTTTTGTGTCAGCCAGAGGAGCCACATCCTGCCAAGGACTACCTTTCTTGGTTCAGCCGAGTTCATTCTTCTGTTTCTCTGACTTAACTCTAGCATCTCTCCTCTCGGGGAACACAAGTAGAGGGAACTCTGGGCAAATTAGCTGAGTTACTGTCGGAAACACGCCCCCTGACTTCCTGGCTCCAGGAGAGGGCAAGGCCGCTCCTTGTAGCAGAGTGATGGCCTCCACGGTGAGCCGCCCTCCCGGGGCACCCGGCAGAGGTCTGTGCACACGAAAAGCCTTTTCTGCTGCGAAGTTTTTCCATCACAGAAAGGGGCAGTGTTCATCTTTGTCCGGGTCCCTTTCAGCCAACATTTACTAAGCTTGCCACGGGGCCGACGTGAGCCTGGGCATCCGGGACTGAGAGAAGCCTCAGGAGGGGCAAATATCCACCCGGGTAGAATTTCCACTAGAAGTGATAAAACCTCCCCAGTCCTCTGTTCGTTTCCATAGAAGGAGAGGGTGGTGGTGAGGCTCCCCGTCCATTCGCCCTGGCGTCAGGATGGCCAGTCGGGAAGACGCCGCGGCTCCTTGAATGCCATTGAATGAAACCAGCAAAGTTCCCGTTTGCTCTGGGAGCCCGGCATTATCACCCCAGCATGGCTCAAAATACTGAGATGGGTGTCCCGGCCCAAGGAGTGATGTGCGTGTGATCTCCGGCTGTTCAGCTTCGAGGGGCTGGTCCGTTTCTCTGCAGCCAAGCAGGGAGGCGTTAGGCTGGAAGGAGAGGGGGAGGCAGGCGAGAGACCCGGTGGTCTCAAATGCCCTCATCCCAGTTCTGCAGAGACTGGGACCCGGTGACAGACATCTGCTGGCTCCCTTGCTCTCTCGCCGCTCTCCGGCATCCCGTCCGTGCCTAAATGAAGAGAAGGGCTCTGTGGTTGAGCCAGAGTCCGGAGCAGAGGGTGAAGAGATTGCCCCTGTCCTGGTGCGGTGACTGCTGGGTATGCACACTGATTTCTGGTTCCCCGATCCTGGAAGGAGAGCGTCTGCCTCGTGGGGCTCTTGGGAAGCTTCAAGGAGACAAAGAGCGTTCGCTCAGGGTATCTCTCTGCTGGCTTCTTGATGACAGGATGGGCTGTGGTCGTGGTCAGCCGAGGGCCAGGTCCTGTCACTCTCGGGGTTTGGGGAGGCTGGGCCAGCTGGGCTCCGAGTCCCGCCCCCCCCCCCGGGTCCTGGAACTGACGCTCTCGTCCTCTGTCCCCACTCACGGAAGGCGGCATGAGCTCCCCAGCTCTGCCGTCCCCTGCGCACGACCTTTGGGATCCTTCCTTCCCTTGCAGGACTCTTGACGTTGAAGGGGACAAAGGGTGTCCAGGTTCTGGCACCCGTGGCTGCTCAGTAAATGGCTATTCTTTCCTTCCCTCCTTATGTCCCCTCCCGCTCCCTTCTGCCCTCGGGTCCATTAGCTTTTAGTTTGGCTCAAGTGACATAAATAATAAATGACCTTTCCCTTTCCAGGGCTCATCAGTCCTTAGGCAGCTTTTAAATAAATAAATATGACTCGCAAATTTCTCATCCTTTCTCTAAAACTTTTTTTTTTTTTTAACCCCACTAATATTAGAATTTCCCCCAGGGACTAAAAATCACATTCATTCCATCAAAAGCAGTGTTCTCAAACGGGGTGGGGAGGTGTTTGCCCCCCAGGAGGCACCGCTGGGTCAAGGCCAGGGATGCTGCTGAACACCCTGCAGTGCCCGGGGCAGCCTCCCAGCGACACGGGATCTGGCCTCAAATGCCGTTAGTGCCAAGGTTGAGAAACCCGGCTCTCAGTCGGCGGCCACGAGGGATGTGGATCTCCCTCGTGGGTGGTGGCCGCATCGCCCCACTCCTGGGAGGGTCTCTGAGAGAAAAGTCTGCCATCTGCCGAGTCCGGAAACAGAATTCCTGAGCAAGCAATGGAGATGCGTCCCTCCCCGGGCATTTCCAGACCCTCGGGGCCACGGGAACAGCCGGCCTTAGTGGTCAGACGCCGCCCTCGCACTGTGTGCCCGTGGGCAGGCCACTCAGCATCCCCAAGCCCTAAGTACGTCCACATCCATCCGTGGTTCCCCAAGAGTGTGGTGATTTTGGAAGCCCAGAGGTGATTTCGAGGGCAGAGGGGCTGTTGCTTTATTTTTATTTATTTATTTTTTTATTTTTTTTAATTTTTTTTTTTCAACGTTTATTTATTTTTGGGACAGAGAGAGACAGAGCATGAACGGGGGAGGGGCAGAGAGAGAGGGAGACACAGAATCGGAAACAGGCTCCAGGCTCTGAGCCATCAGCCCAGAGCCCGACGCGGGGCTCGAACTCACGGACCGCGAGGTCGTGACCTGGCTGAAGTCGGACGCTTAACCGACTGTGCCACCCAGGCGCCCCGGGGCTGTTGCTTTAAATAACAGCAGACCACAACGTGCAATAATCTTTCCCTTTTCCATTTGCTTCTACACCCCTGGTTAAGTCCAGAGAGAGCCTCTGCTTGGTGCCACTGTGTGTCCGACTTTGACTTTGGCTCGTGGCCCTCCATCACTCAGTGCCGGCGGGCCCCAGATTCAGAGCCGTGGCCCCGTGACCCCCTCCCCCCCCCAGCCGGCTGGGACTCAGTGCCCTGGGCTTACAGTCGTCAGGTTCACTGTCGAGGCCGCAGTCTTACATGACAGCTGGTTTCCCACTTTTGGTCGTGAAGTCAAGCATCCTTTGAAAATGAAATTTAGGGGCGCCTGGGTGGCTCAGTCGGTTGAGCGGCCGACTTCGGCTCAGGTTATGATCTCGCGGTCCGTGAGTTCCAGCCCCGCGCCGGGCTCTGTGCTGACAGCTCAGAGCCTGGAGCCTGTTTCAGATTCTGTGTCTCCCTCTCTCTGACCCTCCCCTGTTCATGCTCTGTCTCTCCCTGTCTCAAAAGTAAATAAAACATTAAAAAAAAATGAAAATGAAATTTAGGAAAGAAACCAAGTAGATGTAAAGATGAGTGCACTAAAACCTTGGTTTGCGAGCGTAATTCTTTCCGGAAACGTGCTTTTCATGCAAAGTACTTGTGTATATCAAAGCGGATTTCCCGGTAAGAAATAATGGGAACTCAGATGACTCATTCCATAACCCAAAAATATTCACATAAAAATGATTACAATACTGTATTATGATACAAAATAATAAAGAAAATACTTTAAGAAAAATAAACAAATGAACCTGCACTTGCCTTTGAAAACCTTCGTGGCTGGTGTGAGGGAGACGAGAGAGAGGAGGGTTGTTGTATAGGACGACGTTCACGATCACTAACAGAATCACTATCTATTGGCTCACTGGAATCTTTTTCTTAAATTTTTTTTTTCAACGTTTTTTATTTATTTTTGGGACAGAGAGAGACAGAGCATGAACGGGGGAGGGGCAGAGAGAGAGGGAGACACAGAATCGGAAGCAGGCTCCAGGCTCTGAGCCATCAGCCCAGAGCCCGACGCGGGGCTCGAACTCACGGACCGCGAGATCGTGACCTGGCTGAAGTCAGATGCTTAACCAACTGCGCCACCCAGGCGCCCCTGGAATCTTTTTCTTATCATCAACTTCAACAAGGAACGTATCCAATGAGCCAGAAGGAAGCAAAGCACTCCTAAGCTCACTCTCGTAAGGAAAAGCAAAGGACTGTCCATAGGTGCTCGGAAGTGACAAGAAACACTCTAGTGCTAGTTGTGGGCGCCTCCCACATTCTGAAAAATCGCCGCTGGTCGCTTCCAGACACCTCGCCTGAGCCCCCACCCTCTGGGAGACGATCGTCCACAATCCCGCAGAGAGAAGGGGGCAGGGGGCGAACCATTGGCTCGGTCATGATCACGTGACATCCGGTGTCATGCACTCCTCGTATTGCAAGACATCGCCCGTTTATCAAGTTAACATTTATTAGAAATGTCTGCTCGTCCCTGCGGAACCCTCGCAGAGCGCGTCGCTCGCAATCCGAGGTTTCTCGGTGCTTCGTAAATGGCGCGGGCAAGTCTGTGACAAGTGTTCAAGCAGGCCGGGGGTTTGGAGATCAGTTCGGCTTCCTCATAGGAAAAGGGAGTAACACCTGTCCTCCCGGAGAGTGAGGCTGGGGTAACTATCAAGCAGCAGGGTGCAGGGAAAACCCTCGTCTACGACACGACTGCAGGTGTCATGCGATGACCTTCTCTAGAGTCAGTCCCCTGCCTCAGGGGCTAGGGCCACACCTGCCTGCTTAAGCCATCAAGCTTACACCGTCATCCTGGCCTGGGAGTCAGAGGATCTGTGCTTCAGCCTTGACGCAGGGGTCAGTCCCAAGCAGGAGGAGACAGGTAGTGTGTATAACAGTCAATCAATCCTAAGATCAGCGTGGGTAGAGGGTCCCGGGTGAAAACGGGGGATGTGTGCCCTGCCTATGAGCATTCACATTCAAACACCTAGAAGATACTGTGAGGGGTGCCTGGGTGGCTCAGCCAGTTGAGCTTCCAACTCTGGAGCTTCCAACCTCCGTTCTCGGGGGGGGCGGGGGGGGCGGGTGGCAGGAAATACAAATGCACCACTTACATGTATCACTTCTCTCCCTGCAAATCTCTGCAGACGAACTTGCAAGTTAAATGCATTGAGGTTACACCTAAGACTGGTATATCCAGTGCCCGTGGCTTCAGACGCGCACACACACACACGCATGCATCTCACCCTCCTCCGTCGCTGGGCACAGCTGGGTCCCCAGGGTGTCCTCACAGTTTATTTTCCCGTCCCGGGGTCTGTGGCTGCTTCCTGAGGCCGGGTTCCTCCCGAGTCTCTCTGAGAACTGCATCCGCGGGGCGGTCGTTACGTTTTTCTGCAGTTCCCACGGATTTTACAGCTCTGGCCTGGTTTTGGAGCGGAGGCCTGGGCCGGGCAGGCGGCTTCCCCTCCGGTTCAGCCGGCCTCGGCCTCCGTTTCCCTAACGGCGTTTCCATTACTTGCTGGCCTGCAGGCCGGCTGGCTGGTGGGCTTTCTGGGAGCAGGCCTCTTCCCTCCCCGGCTCCCCAGCTGCTCATATCCTGCTTTATGGCCCCAGGGCCGCGCCGAGGGGCCTGCAGCCTGGATGTTCGGAGGTTTTTATTGGCGTCTCCATCAAGACGAGGGCCGTGGGGGTCCTTCAAGGCCTTCCGGAGCCACTTTATTGGAGCCGGCCTTCCAGACGCGCTGGGGCGCGGCGATTTCCAGGGGAATCTGGTTTCTCTGCCGGGCTCGCACCCCGTTTCCTCTGTGTTTGCATTGGCAGCTCCTGGCCTGGCCTGTTTTGCTCCGCACCTCGTGCTGGGCTTTTGTGGCCTGTCTGTGGCCGAGGGGGTGCAGGGTCGCCGTTTCCCCACAGCCGCAGGGACACAAACAGAGCTTTGTGTCTGAGGGCAGCAGGTGGAAGGAAGGCACAGAGCTCACGGCTTTCCAGTGCTTCGGGGAAACGCGCTGGGGTTTAGAAGACATTAAAACACAAACAAAAACCACTCCACACGGTCTACACCTTGGGAACCCAAGCTCGCTGGCGAGAGAAGGTTGAGTGGCTGGGTCTCAGTTCCCGCCGGGGGGGCTTTGGGATCCCGAGTAGGAAAAGGAAGCGGGCGGCATCAGTATTCTGCAAGGAGATTTAAATTAAAAAACGCCAAGGGGGCCTCCAGTTCACGCTCAGCTCCAAAGGCGCCACGGACGACAGGTGTATCCTCGGCGTCTGAGTCGGGGGAGGAAGCGCCGTGGGAGAAGCTGCCGGTCCCAGAGCGTCCCAGGTAGCACGTGGCCCTTTCTCCCCTTGGGGGCCCCCAAACTGGCCTAATTCATGTAGAAGAGTCAAGGTTAATGATATTTATTATGGACTGGATCGCGTTCCCCCAAATCCCTGTGTTGAGGTCCTGCCCCTCCAGCACCATAGGATGGGACTGTGTTTGGATAGGGGGTGTTTAGAGAGGTGATTAAGGTAGAGTGGGGTCACACGGGGTGATCCTGATCCGATCCGACTGGGGTCCTTATGAGAAGGGGAGACTGGGACACAGACACGCACAAAGAAGAGGCCGTGTGAGGGGACAGGGAGGAGACAGTCACCTCCAAGCCAAGGAGAGGGGCCTCCGAAGACACCAGCCCGGCCAACGCCTGGGACTCTCAGCCTCCAGACCTGTGAGGAGATAGATTTTGGTTGTTTAAGCCTCCAGTCTGGGGTACCTTGTTACAGCATCCCAGCAAACAAATACAGTTAGCAACAAGAAGGAAGTGATCAGTAGAACCTTTATTTTATTTTATTTAAAAATTTTTAATGTTTATTATTTATTTTTGAGAGAGAGAGAGAGAGAAAGAGAAAGCATGAACGGGGGAGGGGCAGAGAGAGGGAGACACAGAATCCGAAGCAGGCTCCAGGCTCTGGGCTGGTCAGTACAGAGCCCTATGTGGGGTTCGAACTCATGGACCGTGAGATCATGACCTGGGCTGAAGTCATACGCTCAACCGACTCAGCCACCCAGGCCCCCCTCGTTTTATTTTTGTACCTGGTGGATTGGAGGGCCAGCCTCGGAACTGAGGGTGACAGCGGAGACACTGGCCATCCCCTGCTCAGGGGTGTTCCTTTTCCCCACGAACAATCCAGCACTTTCCCTGTTCACCCCAGCTGCCCTGTGCTTTTCTCATTCACTCGCTCATGGTTTGGGCTCCCGGGAGAAGTGGAGCCCCGCGACCCGAGTGTAAGCGGCTTACTGGGATGTGGTTCCGGGAGGCATGTGTGCGGTGAGGAAGGGCGTAAAGCCAAACAAAGGTGAACCACCCAGGGAGTTACCGTTGTGAGCAGTGGGTGCTCGGTCCCGCAGAGGACCTGGGTCAGCACAGAGCCCGACGCAGGACTTGAACCTATGGACTGTGAGTTCAGGACCCGAGCTGAAGTCGGCTGCCCAACCAACTGAGCCACCCGGGCGCCCCACCTTTGACCTTCTTGATTCCACACTTAACCCTTGGATCTGCTGACAGACTCCTCTGGCATGCCGAGGGCCTTCTCCCTTCTGGACCCTCTCTCCCCCAGTCCCCTGCAGCCCCGTTTGGCTCCCGCTGTCTCTTCTGAGGCTGTGACGTGGTCTGGGGACCTGCCGCCTCTTAGGGGTAAAGCTTTCCCTCCCTCCCTCCTGTCTTTGTTGAGAATTACTATGCCATAGACACCAAGCACCTGCTTTGTGCCTGGCAACATGCCAGGGGATGCTGAAATGAGTGACTTGGGGTCCCTGCCCCCTGAGAAGCTCCCAGTCTGATGGCAAGGGCCGGGTCTGCCTCACTTCCTCTGAAAATGCTGACCAACCCAGGCAAGACCACTCCGCCTTCTGAAAGTCCAGATCTGCCCTGTCACTAGTACTGTGAGGCCGTTTGGGTGCCTCTCAGAGGGTCCACGCGATGGGGCCCCCATGCCTACTGCAGCAACCTCCATTGTACCCCCTCGTATTGGCCCCTCCCTCACCCCTGCATCTCAACCTCCTGCCCCCTCACCCCTGCGTCTTGGGATCGGCTCCCAAATAAGCTACTTATTTAGCTACATCACACCGGTGGCGTGTCCCAGAGCGTATCCGCTTTGCCAGCTTTGGCAAAGGAGGGGACGTATTAGGGACCCCAGCCGTGGTCACATGGCTAAGCCATTTTCTTTAATCTGCCATTTCAGTAATAAAGCTTTAAAAAAAAAAAAAGAGCTCTATTTTAATATCATTATTTTCCATTGGTGCTTTGTTTCTCTTTTGAATCAAACGAAAATCTCTTTTGTCAACTTTTCTATTTGTCTTCTTTTATTATGGTTTTTGAAAAGTGCTTTGAAAATCTAGGTATTCATCCTTTGTTTGTTATATAAGCTAAATAGCTTCTCCGAGTATGTGGCTAGTACTTAAGCGTGTTTATGTTATTTTTCTCATAAAGATAGTTGAAATAAAAAAAATAAATGAAGGGGCGCCCGGGGGGCTCAGTCGGTGAAGCGTCCGACTTCGGCTCAGGTCATGATCTCGCGGTTCATGGGTTCGAGCCCCACGTCGGGCTCTGGGCTGACAGCGCAGAGCTTGGAATCTGTTTCGGATTCTGTGTCTCCTCCTCTCTCTGCCCCTCCCCTGCTCATTCTCTGTCTCTCTCTGTCTCTTAATAATAAATAAACATTTAAAAAAATTAATTTTTTTTTTAATTTTAAAAATTAAAAAAGAGCTACCATCTGTCTGGTTCCTGGATCTGCTTCTTAATTGTCTCTGAACACAAAGAAACAGAAAAGAGGTGCGATTACTTGGCATTCACCAAACCCCGATATTTACACCAATGAATATATGACTATCTTTTTACTTTTTTTTTAATTAAAAAAAATTGTTTTAGGGGCGCCTGGGTGGCGCAGTCGGTTAAGCGTCCGACTTCAGCCAGGTCACGATCTCGCGGTCCGTGAGTTCGAGCCCCGCGTCGGGCTCTGGGCTGATGGCTCAGAGCCTGGAGCCTGTTTCCGATTCTGTGTCTCCCTCTCTCTCTGCCCCTCCCCCGTTCATGCTCTGTCTCTCTCTGTTCCAAAAGTGAATAAACGTTGAAAAAACAAAACAAAACAAAACAAAAAATTGTTTTAATGTTTATTTACTTTTGAGAGAAGGAGAGACAGAGATGGAGAGAGACAGGTGAGGGGCAGAGAGAGAGAGACCCAGAATCCAAAGCAGGCTCCAGGCTCTGAGTTGTCAGCACAGAGCCTGACGTGGGGCTCGAACTCATAGGCTGCGAAATCGTGACCTGAGCCGAAGTCGGATGCTTAACTGACTAAGCCACCCAGGCGCCCTAATTTATTTTTTTTTAAGTTTATTTATTTTGAGAGAGAGAGAGAGCAGGGAAAGGGCAGAGACAGAGAGAGAGAGAGAAAGAATCCTCAGCAGGCTCCACACCATCAGCGCAGAGCCTGATGTGGGGCTCAAACTCATGAAATGAGAGATCATGACCTAAACCAAAGTTGGACGCTTAACCAACTGAGACGCTCAGGTGTCCCTTTGCTTTATTATTTTTAATCGACTTTACTGACGTATCCTTTGTGTACAATAAAGCGTGTATGTAGTTTGACAAATTTTGACAAATTATGTGTCAAGTGATCACCACTCCAGGCAAGACAGAGATGATTTCCATCACCCTAGAAAGTTCCCTGATGCCTTACTCCAGGCAAACATCCACACCCACCCCAGCCAGGCAGCTTCCAATCAATTTCAGTCGCTATAGAATAGTTTGCCTACCTTGCGGCTTCCTGTGTTTGGAAGCATGTAGAAGTTCTCTTCTGAGACAGACTTGCACAAATTTCTTTCCTTTCTATTACTGAGTTGTATTCCATTGCAGAAGTCTTTATGTAGTCCTGTGTTTTCATTCTCTTGGGTACATACCTAGGGGTGTGATTGCTGAGACTTACGGTAGGTTTATATTTAACTGTGTAAGAAATTGCCAAACTGTCTTCCAAAAGCGTCTCTCCATTGCACTCCCGGTGTTCTACTAGAATTCCGGGTACGCCCTGTTAACTTCCAGCACTTGGCAATTTCCAAATGTTTTATTTTAGCTCTTCTGGCGGATGCATAGTGTTGTCTCATCCGTACTGTACATTCGTACCTTCTTTTTTGAGGCATCCGTTCAAGTCTTTTGCCTATTTTAAAAATCAGGTCGTTGAATTGTAGATGTTCTCTGTGTATACTGAATACAAGTCCTTTGTTGGGTAGATGCATCGCAAGTATTGTCTCCCAGTTTGTGCCTTGCCTTGTCAATTTTTTTTTTGTATTCATTCGTTTTGAGAGAGACAGAGACAACACGAGTGGAGGAGGGGCAGAGAGAGAGGGAGAGAGGGGATCCCAAGCGGGTTCTGCGCTGCCAGTACAGAACCCGATGTGGGGCTTGAATCCACAAACTGTGAGATCATGATCTGAGCCAAAACCAAGAGTCAGATGACCAACTGACTGAGCCACCCAGACGCCCTGTTGCCTTTTCAATACCTGAATGGTGTCTTTGTTGCTGTTGCTTTTACAATTAGGAAAAAAAAAAAAGCTCTATTCCCTTCTAGCATTTTTTTAAAAATTGTCAACAGCTTTATCATAGTATACATATCATGAATTCACTTCTTTTTAGTGTAATAATGGTGTGGGTTTTTTTTTCTTTTCAGTATTCAAAAAGGTTGGGAATTACTTAGAGATCCAATGCAATGTTCTTACCAATACTTGCTTTTTCTGGAGGAGTGGGAGACAGCTAGCATTTTTAACGTGTGATTTTAATAGAAATATCTGTTCAAAATTATAAAGAAATACATGCTTCTTATAAATAAAAATCAAACATTGTAGGTAAGAGTAAGTTGGCGACACGCTGAAGGTCAACATCAGCTTTTTGGGAGTGAGCCAAAATCTGATATTTGACCTCAGCTTTGGCTTGACTTTTGGAAGGTCAAATAGTTGATGCTAACTTCAATGTCATTTCTGGAATCCCTGAACTTGTGTGATCAACAATCATACGATTGTCTCATATCTAATCATAACAAGAGCAGTGATAGGAACAAGGCATGGCATTCAGATTTCTTAACAGCTAACCATCCACCGTGAAGTATTAGCAAGCCTTCTTGATGTAACTTGGAGTGGGAATCTCTTTTGTGCTTTATATGCTGGAATTTTGTCAATCAGTTGAGGTAAAAATGTGCTTTTGTTATTGCATAAACGTACTGCAGTAACTGTGCGTCAAAGTTGTTCACTCTAGGCACAAAAGCTATCACGAGCTTTCAAATAGTTAAATAAACAGGGCGATAGCTGACAAAATAGTGGTAGGAAAGAGTGTGTGAGCTAGACAACCTTAGGAAAGACATTATATCCTTATATCCTTCTTGGGAACCAAAATATTATAAAACCGGACCTTGCTTGGAAGTGAACATCTCTTCCGTGAGAGAGGGCCCCTCAGCAGAGAGGCCACAAAACGTCCCATCAACGATGGCCCCAAACTACTCTTCCTGCACTGTCGGCCCTTAAAATTTCACTATTGTTTTAATACAAAATTGGAATAATAAAGTTTTCCTATAAAATGATGCCAAGCTTTGGTCTCTTCTTTGACTGAAAACTCTTTTAAAAATATACTTTACATTTTGGAGCAGTTTTAGGTTCCTAGCAAAACTGAGCAGGTGGTGTAGAAATTTCCCATCCATCTCCTATCTCAGTGGTATCTTTCAAAAAGCAGAAGTTTTCAACGTAGTGAAATCCAATTGATCAATTATTTTTTTCGTTGATGGTTAGTACTTTTTGTATCCTAAGAACTCTTTCCTACCCTCGAGGTCAGAGATTTTCTTCTATGTTTTTTGTTTTTAACGTTTATTTATTTTTGAGACAGAGGGAGACAGAGCGCGAGCGGGAGAGGGGCAAAGAGAGAGACACAGAATCCAAAACAGGCTCCAGGCTCTGAGCCGTCAGCACAGAGCCTGACGCGGGGCTCGAACCCATGAACCGTGAGATCGTGACCTGAGCGGAAGTCGGACGCTTAACCGACTGAGCCACCCAGGCGCCCCTTTTTTGTTTTTTTTTTAAAGGACTTCTACAGTGTTAGCTCTTACATTTAGGTCTAGCATTTATTTGAGCTAATGACTGCAGATGGGCATTGCTTCTCTGTCTTCTCAGTGAACAGGGCTGGGAAATGGACAATATGCAGACAGTGCCTCCTGAGTGCATACTGATATTGCTATGCCAAAGCAAAACCACAGAGTGTTTATTTTTGTCTGAGTGAGTTACCTTCTTCTCTACCACATCCCTTCTTTCTTCCCTAGTAAGCGTCTCCCCAAGATCACACGGATGTTAGCGTTCAAATATCCCATAATCCTTCCTTTACGTGATCTCATACGCACGCCAGCCACGATAATAGTCACAGCCAACCACCAGCTCTGATTACTGACCACAGTTAAAAGCGTTTCTACATACGCTTCCCCCTCTTTTCCCCCTGTTCTGTGGTTGTTGGTCTAGAGCTCCGTCGTCAGAACATAATGGCCGGTAGGTCGATACATACGCATCTGTTCGATGTTCACCACGTCCAGCTGTGGATGCCTCTTGACTATTTTGATCATCCCCCACTCATTCTCCAGTAGGTTTCTTCAGAAGGAATAACGGGGCAATGTTTTCCGATTCATGCACGTTGACGACAGTTTCTGTTATCTTTATACACTCTGCGTTTGAAAATCGCTTTCCCCGAATGTAAAATCTTTAGCTCACATTGTCTCCTCTTGTGTATCCTATTACATTTTCGGGTATAAATCGTTGATGTTTAAAAAAATTTTGCAGCAATCCCGTTTTCTTTACCTTAGACGTCACATGCGCTTTGTCTCTAAGCTTCCAAAGGACTTTTCCTTTTTCTTTAGCGCCTGTGGTTTTAGTAGACTATGCCTTGCTGTTGCCTGTTCTGGTTCATGTTCTTGGGCCCCCGTGTCTCTTTCAGTGTGGAGCTTCAGGTATTTTTCTTTCAATTAAGTGGTCTTGAATTATGTCTTTTTATATTTGTCGCTGCCTTCCACATCTTCTTTGTCTCTATTTTTTACATTTAGTTAAAAACATATTGTAAGTTTATTTATTTCGAGAGAGAGCGAGTAAGCAGGGGAGGGGCAGAGAGATGGAGAGAGAGAGAATCCCAAGCAGGATTCCATTCCATCAGCGCAGAGCCCCTTGCGGGGCTCTAACGCACGAACCTTGAGATCATGACCTGAGCCAAAACCAGAGTCAGAGGCTTAACCGACTGAGCGACCCAGGCGTCCCTCCATTTTTTATTTTTCAAAATGTATCTGCTTTTCATCTTCCGTTTCTCGTAGGGCGTTTTCTGGGCTGCTTTTTCTTCTAGTTCTGTCTTCATGTCTAAAATGATTGTTTCTTCTATTTCCAATTCTTGAGTTCTGTCTCCTCACTTTGTTGGGGGGGGGGGGTTGAGACATACTTTGCATGTTTTTGTGTGCCTTGTATCATATTCTTGACTTTCAGGGTTTTTTCTTTTTTAATGGTCCATTTCCACTTTGATCAACTTGCGTGAGTGTCCTTCTGGTTTGCCTTGTCTGCAGGTTTACGATTCTGCTCCTTATTCTCTTTTGCCTTGTAATAACTTGATATAGGATTGCCCCCTGATAATTTGTGAATGCTCATTTGAACGTTAACATCATTTTCACGAACCTTTCCCGGGAAGTTCGGTTCAGACAACCCTTCCGACTTCACAGACCTCCTTCTTCTGCCGTTCTCATGCAATATTTAAAAATACAGTGTCCGGCTGTCCGAGTGTCTTGACTTCCTGCCCGTAACTTTCATCTGCCTTTCTCCTTCCGTCACTTTGATTGACCAGTGTTACTCAGGTTTAATTCCCCGTCTAGCAGTCCTGTACTCTTTCTTTATTTTTATTTTCATTATTTGTTTGTTTGTTTATTTATTTATTTATTTATTTATTCTAGAGCCAGCGAGAGAGCAAGGGAGGGGCGGGGGGGGGGGAGAACAGAGGATCTGAAGCGGGCTCTGTGCTGACGGCAGACAGCCCGACGTGGGACTTGAACTCACAAACCGTAAGATCGTGACTTGAGCCAAGGCTGGACGTTTCACCGACGGAGCCACCCGGGCGCCCCGGTCCTGTGCTCTTTCTAATACTCAGCTGAAAGTGCATGGCTCCCTTGACTTTGAAACTCTTCCTAGGAATTTAGTAGACATTTCTGCAGACACGGTGCCTGGAGATGTAACAGACAAAGAATTAACTGAAGGCACCTGTGTCACTGAGTGTGTGACATTCCTCAAATGAGAAGGGAGAAGACAACTAGCCCACCGTAGGGAGGCAGCCCCCACCTAGCTATGGAAATGGGAGGGTCTGAGCACCGTGCTGGAGGCCAAGGTCGGCTCTGAAGCCCACACCTACTGCACTTGAGTTGTTCGGGGCTTTCCTTCTTTCTTTCTTTATTTTGTTTTTAACGTGTATTTATTTTGACAGAGAGAGAGAGAGATAGCACGAGTAAGAGAGGGGCAGAGAGAGAGGGAGACAGAATCTCAAGCAGATTCCACACTGTCAGTGCAGAGATCCACGCAGGGCTCAAACCCATGAAACCACAAGACTGTGGCCTGAGTCAAAGCCAAAGAGTCAGCGGCTTAACCGTCTGAGCCGTCCAGGTGCCCCTGTTTGGGGCTTTCCGTTGACACAGGGACGAAAGTGCATTGTGATTTTTGCCAAACTGATCAGGAGGGTTGTGGTAATGGCTTAATTTCATCTCTTGGGCAAATTTTGGGTGAGCGTCAGTTAGGGACCAGCCTTGTGCCAGGGGCTGGGATCGAGCCACAGACAAGACAGACGGTGTGTGCTCAGGGAGAATTCATGTCCCCTCTCCTGCTCATAAAACTGAAACTTTATGTGCATCAATAAAAATATTTCCAGAGTGCCTGGGTGGCTCAGTCGATTGAGCGTCCGACTTCAGCTCAGGTCAGCGTCTCGTGGTTTGTGGGTTCGAGCCCTGCATTGGGCTCTGTGCTAACAAACAGCTCACAGCCTGGAGCCTGCTTCGGATTCTGTGTGCGTGTCTCTCTCTCTCCCCCTCCCCGGCTCATGCTCTGCCTCTCTCTGTCTCTCAAAAATAAATAAATGTCGGGGCGCCTGGGTGGCGCAGTCGGTTAAGCGTCCGACTTCAGCCAGGTCACCATCTCGCGGTCCGTGAGTTCGAGCCCCGCGTCGGGCTCTGGGCTGATGGCTCAGAGCCTGGAGCCTGTTTCCGATTCTGTGTCTCCCTCTCTCTCTGCCCCTTCCCCGTTCATGCTCTGTCTCTCTCTGTCCCAAAAATAAATAAACGTTGAAAAAAAAATTAAAAAAAAAAATAAATAAAGTGCACGTACAAATCAAACAAACAAAACAAACCAAAATATCGCATGTGCGCCTTCATTTCTGGTTTTAATTTTCTCCTTCGGGGCCCAAATCAGATTAGAGTTTCTAAGGAAGTGTATCAGCGGGGAGAGTGCAGTCAGGATTCTGTCTGAAACCCTTGTCTGGAGGGGGCATTATCTTCTGCTTTTGAGCAGATGTTTCTGTGACCTCCAGACCGGCCCATCACTGAGGCCTGACTCAATCGTGAAATGTGATAAGCGAGGCCAAAGGGTCACTTTTATTGTTCAAGAGAATGCTAACGTTCCACAGGACGAACATTTATTAGCTGGGAACTTGTTGGCAGAATTTACAGCCCTTGGGGAAGAGGAGAGGCTCATCAAATTTCAATATCTTGGTTTCCCCACAATTAGGGAAGCCAGAGCCTCCCAAACAGGGTGAGTTTATCAAATCATGTTCTCCGGGGTGTTTGTCTCCCCGAGTCGATTCAATTCACCGAGCACCGTTCCGCTCTATCGCTGTCCTCCAAGGCCGTCCAGGCTTTTAAAGGCAGGCTGAGAGGCAGAGGAGACTAACAGGTACTGGTCACTTTCTCTGGGCCTGGCGGGACTTCTGCTAGCTCTCACAGTAACCCCGGGGGCTCCGGGGGGTTGTCTGAGGTCAAATATGGTGAAGACAGGTCTTGGGTCAGGGTATCTGCGGCATGGCCCCCACCTAGGAAAGGCGTGAGCAGGGGGACCACCAGATGGGGACCCACCCCATCGCCTCTAGTCTTGGCTGTCCACGAAAGCGTTGGGGACAAGTGAAACTCTTACAGCCGATCACTTGTCTTTGGCTTTAAGGAATCTGAACAACCCAACAGTTTTCATAGGATCAAAATAAATTGAGGGGCACCTGGGCAGCTCAGTCTGTTGAGCTTCTGGCTCTGGATTTTGACTCAGGTCATGGTCTCACGGTTCGCGAGATCGGACCCCACGTCGGGCTCCATGCTGAGCGCAGAGCCGGCTTGGGATTCTCTCTCTCTCCCTCTCTCTCTCTCTGCCCCTCTCTCATTCACATGTACACATGCTCTGTCCCCCTCTCTCTCTCTCTCTCTCTTTCTCTATTAAAATAAATAAACTTAAAAGATAAATAAATAGGGGCGCCTGGGTGGCTTGGTCGGTTAAGCGTCCGACTTTGGCTCAGGTCATGATCTCATGATCCGTGAGTTCGAGCCCCGTGTCGGGCTCTGGGCTGACCGCTCAGAGCCTGGAGCCTGTTGCAGATTCTGTGTCTCCCTCTCTCTCTACCCCTCCCCTGTTCATGCTCTGTCTCTCTCTGTCTCAAAAGTAAATAAACGTTAAAAAAAAAAAAAAGATAAATAAATAAGTTGAAGGTTAGGGCAGCACAGGAAAAGAATTCTTGTCCCCAAGTACTAAGTACTAAGAATTCTTTAGTACTAAGCATAGATATCCCTGTGGCAAAAGTCAGAGCGAGAACTGCTGTTCTAGCATCCGTAGTGGGACTGTGTGTGCCTCCTGAAAACCTACTTCTGCCTCCACCTGCCTCTGTCCCTAGCCCTGGGCTCCTGGGGGCAGGTCTCTATGTCCCCACCCTGCACCTCTCACAGGTGTTTTGGCTTTACCCCAGCCCCCATTCGCTCCCTCCACGAGCCCGGCTCTGCCCCGGGAGGGAGGCTGGTCTAGTGCCCACCTCTGCCCCGGAAAGACTGTCTGGGGGGGTACTCAGTGTCCCCTTCAGCTGGCCTGCGAGTCTGGCTCTTGTGCATTCAGAGTCCAAGATCCCCCTCAGTCCTCTCTCTCCTGGACTCCCCATGGCTCCCTGCTGCTTCTCGTGCCCCTACAACCTCTCCCAATGACAGCCAGAAGGGCCTTGTCAGAGCATAAAGCCCATCATGTGTACCCTGCTCAAACCCCTCCAATGGCCCAATTCTAGAATGTGGAAGAACCCAGCCCTCCTGCAGCTTACAAGGCCCCGTGCCACCTCCCGCCAGCCTCCCCAAGAACTAATCTTGGAGGCCTGGGATGTGCCAGGCCCTGGGCGAGGCTCTGGGCACTCTGAGAGCCAACCAATGTCCCTGTCTTCCCGGGGCTTACGATCTGTGGGGAAGATAAGAGTAATGACGGGCGAACCTGTAGGTCAAAGAAACCATGAGAAACTCTACAAACCAGGTAAAGGCTGGGGGTCTGTTGTGAGATGGGGGTCGGGGGGTGCTATGTGAGAAGGGCGGCCAGCAAAGCCTCTGGGACAAGGGCACAGTCGGGCAGAGACCCGGGTGAGGGGAGACCGTGAGCATGGCTGACCTGGGGACACGGGGCCCAGGTGGCGGCCTTCCCGCTCTTCCTCAGGTCCACTGAGGGGTCGTCCCAGGGCCTCGGTGCAGCCGCTCACCCCGCCCTGACGCCCACCCCCAGGACCCCGACACTCACACCCTTGTGTCATTCGAGTCCTAATGAATCGACACCCAGAGGGGCCTTTCCCGTTCACTTCCCCTGACCGAGGTGCAGATAAAAATGTTGAGACTCCAAACACTGGAGAAGCCAGCCCAAGCAAGGTCAGCTGGCTGCAAGGCATCTGGGCCGCAGTTTGGAGCCCGCCCTGTCTTCCTCGCCCCTTCCCTGGCCTCTGAGTGCTGTCGAAGTGTGATTGATTTCACTTGAACACCCATGGTCTCCGTCACCTGGGCCCCGTCCTCTTCGTGATCATCTGGGCGAATCTGGGTCATGCCCGACTCCTTGTCTTTCCACCTGCTCTCCCCGGCTTCCCCCAATCTAGAAACCCCCCTCCCCTCCCAGCCTCTCCATCCCAGGAGAAGACGTAACCACCAAGTCACAGACAGAAACAAGGGGCTCTTGGGTGTGTCCCTCATGCCTGGCGTGTTAGTCAAGGTTGTCCAGAGAAAGAGAACCAGTGGGACATAGATACGTAGCGAGAAGGAGATTTGCTGTAAAGAACGTGTTCGCGCAACTATGGAGGCAGTTGAGAAGCCCTGAGATCTGCAGTCAGCAAGCAGGAGACAGAGGGGAGTTGCTGGTGGAGTTCTTGGCCGAGTCCGAAGGCCTGGGAACCAGGAGGGCCTTGTGTCGCTTCCAGTCTGAGGGAAGAAGACCGATGTCCCGGTTCAGGCAGGCAGGCACGTGGAATTTCTTCTTCCTCAGTCTTTTTGTTCTATTCAGGTCTTCAACTACTTAGAGGAGGCCCACCATATTATGGAGGATCATCTGCTTTACTCCGTCTACTGATTCAAATGTTAATCTCATCCAGAAACACCCTCCCGGACACATCCAGGGTATTGGGCCAGAGGTCTGGGTGCCCCATGGCCCAGTCAGTTGACACAGAAGTGGCTGTCACTCCCAGCCTTTGGACACCTACAGCTTATGTCCAATAGCTCTCCCTTGTTCCTCCCTCACATCTGTCTTAGAAGAAAAGGCATCTGGCCTCTGGTCTGGGGCTGGTTCCTCCCCCTGTGCTCTGGGTCCGTCTCCAGAAAGGAAATCATCCGGCATTTCTACTCCCACATTACCTAAGACGGCGGTGTGGGTAAAGCTCGGTGTGGGAGGGGAAGGTGCTGGTTCTGGGAAGGAGTCCAGAGTGTGGGTTTGAGGCCTCGACTGGATGACCAGACAGGCATTCCTGTAAACCCCCCGACCTTGACCCCTACACCAAACACCCCTCCAGACAAGGCCCTCCCTGCAGGCACCGGGCGCGGGGGGGGGGGGGGGGGGGCACGTGGTCACTCTTTCTTGGGACCTCTTGGTGCCCGGGCCTGCTCTCTCCAGAGAGGTTTCCCTGTCCCTTCATGTCAACCAACCCTCCTGGCTTGAGCAGGATTTTCTCACTGTGGATGTCAGAATTCCAACTCAAAACAGTTAAAGTAAAAATGAGGATTTATTTAACTTTTTTTTAATGTTTATTTATTTTTGATAGAGAGAGAGAGAGAGAGACAGAGCGTGAGCGGGGGAGGGGCAGAGAGAGAGGGAGACACAGAATCCGAAGCAGCTCCAAGCTGTCAGCACAGAGCCCGACGCGGGGCTCGAACTCACAGACTGCGAGATTGTGACCTGAGCCGAAGTCGGATGCTCAACTGACTGAGCCACCCAGGAGCCCCCAAAATGAGGATTTATTGATTGATGCAACTGAGAGTTCATGAATGGGGCTGGCTTGCCGACTCTGCTAATACCGTTGGGCCTCAGTTTCCCTTTGCCACACACACACACACACACACACCATGCCCGTCTGCTGCCCTCTGTGTGTAGAGCTAGTTTTTCTTGCTGTAGGTGAGTTTCTCCGTGCAGTAAGGGGAGACAGTGTCACAGGCACAGAGAGTGCAGGTGTCTGTCACCCCAGCTCAGCCACCTTGAAGGTAGGCCTTCTCTCTCCCACCCTCCGTATTGGAAGTCCCCGGGTGACATTGGTCCTGATAGTCACCTGCATTGCCTGTACGACCACCTTGGTGTGGCCAGAGAGACGGGAGCTCTGATGGGCCAGGCCTGGGTCACGTGACCGCCCTCTTGGCCAAGGTACCAGATTGGCAGGTGTCCTGGAATCACATGGATGGAGGACAGAGCAGTTCAAGGAAGGAAGCACCTATTTTAAGTAGCAATGGGAAGGGAGGTAGGGCAGATAAAAACAGCAGATGACCTCCTCACCGCCTGGTCTGGGGGTGTATTGGATTGGGGCCCAACCTACTCTGTTGTGACCTCATCTTTTTTTTTTTTTTAATGTTTTTTTTTAATTTATTTTTGAGACAGAGAGAGACAGAGCATGAACAGGGGCGGGGCAGAGAGAGAGAGGGAGACACAGAATCCGAAGCAGCTCCGGGCTCCGAGCTGTCGGCACAGAGCCCGACGCGGGGCTCAAACTCACAGACTGTGAGATCATGACCTGAGCCGAAGTCAGACGCTCAATGACCGAGCCACCCAGGTGCCCCTATTGTGACCTCATCTTAACTAGTTACGTCTGCAGCGACCCGCACTCCAAATAAGGTCACGTTCTAAGATACTGGGGATTAGGACTTCAACCGTATCTTTTGGGAGGGGACACAATTCAATCCCTAAAACCTATTGGGTGGTGAAGCCAGCCTCAAATCCAGAGCTCACGCTTTCTGCCTGAAGGTTGCTGATACTGACGGCTGGCATTTTTGGGCGACTGCTTTGTGCAGGCAGTTGCTCATAGTTTGCCACTTTAAAATGACAGCAACCCCAGGGGCGCCTGGGTGGCTCAGTCAGTTAAGTGTCCGACTTCGGCTCAGGTCACGATTTCCCGGTTCACGGGTTCCAGCCTCGTGTCGGGCTCTGTGCTGACGGCTCAGAGCCCGGAGCCTGCTTCGGATTCTGTGTCTCCCTCTCTCTCTGCCCCTCCCTCCCTAGCACTCTGTCTGTCTCTGTCTCAAAAATAAATAAGCATTTTTAAAAATTAAAAAAAAAATCACAACAGCTCTACAAGGTAGGCTTTGGGTCCATTTTATAGGTGAGGAAATCAAGGCGTGGAGAAGTTAAGTGCTCAAAGGCACACAGCTGCTTAGGAACAGAGTCAGGATTCGAGCTGGTTTACCTGACTTCACATCCACTTTGCTCTTGGCCCCGCCTTGCTGAGTTAAGGGGCATAATATAAGCGTTGATGAAGTGCCGTGGGAAGCCCGGCGGACAGAGACCGCTGCTGCCTGTGGATGGTTGGGGACAGGGCTGGCAGACTGAAAAAAATCTGGAAATCCTTCCTGGAGGCAGTGACGTTTTAGCGGAGTCCAGAAGGCGGGGTCAGACTCAGGTGTGCAGAAGTGGCAAGAAAGGGCGTTTTGGGCGAGGCATTTAGCAGAAGCAAGGCCTAGAGGCAAGAAAGTGCTGGTCCAGAGTCCACACTCTCCCGGGGGTACAAAAGGAAAGAGTATCTCTCTAACTGGGGACAAAAATGGGGTATTCGTTCTCATCTTCCAGGTCCCCACTATTCTAGCGGAAATCGTGTCCAAAGCCGCTTTCCACCCAAGAACAGGGGACATCCCAAGAAGGCAGCGGAAGCCTGAATACACGGGACCAGCCGAGGGGGGCCCACTGCTTTTCTCCTCTTTCCCACGCGCCCACGGCCAACCCCCTCCAAGCCCAGAAACCAGAGAGCAGCGAAGAGGCCCGTCCATCGTCCGGGTCCAGAAGGCCCAGCTGAGATCTGTTTCAGCGCACCCACGTGAGAGGGTTTCCAGTGTGTTTCCCCAGTTGCCATGGCTTTTGCTTTCTGCGTCAGGCGCTCTGTCTGTCAGACACGACAATTGAATAATATTTTTATTTTTAGGCATGGGTCACCAAGTTTTTTCATTCCACCGTCAGGCTCGCCCCCACACTGGAGCTCCAGGGAACTGAGCCTCCGGTCGCCTGCGAAATGAATGGGTGCAGCCGGGAGCGGGGTGGGGGGTGTCCAGCCTGAGCTGGACACTGTCCTGGGGCCAGAAAACCTTGTCCCGGGGGGGGGGGGAGGGTGTCCTTCATGGCAGAACACGGTGAGGGTAGCTGGTCTTCGCCAAGACCTGGGTGCCGTCGGGCCCGAGGGGCGAGGTCGGCGCTGCGGGAGGGCAGGTGCGTGGGCTGGACCCTCTGTGTGCGGTGGGACGATGTCCCACTATGTGGCGATGGTGCCGGGGAGCAGGCGGGCGCTGGGGCGAGTAGTCAGCATCAACAGAGAGCCACGGGATGCCCAAAGGTGGGTTGCGGGCTTTAAGTGGAGGCCGACGGAAGTTCTCAAGGGTCGAATCAAAGCGGGGGCACTCAGGAGTCAGACCCTCACATTCGGGGCCAGATAAAGTCAGGCGGGACCTGTAAATAGAGCAGAGGTCCTCGCTCTGGCCACTGTTGACTTTCAGGGGTGATTGTCCTTGGTCCTGTGCTCTGTAAGGTGTCAGCAGCGTCCCGGCCTTCGCCCACGGGATTCCGGACGCACTCCCTTCCCGGTTGTGACAACTAAAAATGTCTGCAGGCCTCCCCCCGCTGTCTCCAGGGCAGCGGGGCTGAGCGCTCTCTGGTTGAGGCCTAGTGGGAACCAGAGGCTGAAGGGATTTGGGACTGGGGGGCAGACGCAAAGACCCAATCCCTGGGACCGGGAACGGCCCCTCAGCTGGCCTTTGGTGGCAAACGACACGTGTCAGTCCTGGCTAACACCCCCAAAAGGGAACGTGGAGGAAGACGCAACAGAGGTAGGGGGCACGTGTCGAAAATAACAAAAGGGCGAAGAGACGTCCTCGGGATTGGTTGCAAGGTCCGGTGGTGTTTAGAGAGTTCAGGTGGAGAATGAGTCTTCGAGCAGAAGGGCCCCGGGGAGACAGATCTCCGAGGAGGTGACGAAGTGCTACATGCTGGCGGGCTCTCCCAAGACGTGCTGCGTCGCCAGTGACCCCTTCGTGGGCAAGAGCGCCCCTGAGAGCAGGGGACGCGGCTGGGGCCCAGGCCGGAAAAGGCCCCGCGGGAGGTGAGACGCGGCCTTCGCGCCCCGTGAAGAGATGGGCTCCCTCGCTTCTGCGAAGGGGTGTGAGTGACGGAGAGAACGTTCCACGTAGTCCCTGAAACACCGCCCCGTCTGGGGGGCAGTGAGGAGCCGCCAACGGCCTGGGGAACGGGGGTGCTGTCACCCCACACCCCTCACAACGGGGGCGGCTGTCCTGGGAGGGCCCTTCACGGCCAAGAGGTGAGATTTTTCACGTCGGGGCCACTAACGGTGCCAGAGGCTGCGGCCAGGTACCTGGCCCCCTTGTCACCTGGGAGCGCCGCGTGCGGGTGAGGACACAATAAAAGGCTTCTCTTCAGGCCCGGAGTGGGGGCACTGGGAGGCGTGGGACTCGCACCCGGGCCTTGTGTTTATTTTAAGCCCGGTTCTTATTGACTCTGGACTCAAAGTTGTTCTGCAAAGAGTAGTCACGGCGGGTAATTAAACATTTATGTTCTTATTTAACAACAATTTCCATTTCAGGGAAGAGGCCCAACTTCATCATTCCCCTGGCACTTCTCACCTCTGCCTGGAGCAGGCCCAGCTTCAGGGGGGCCCAGAACGACGTGCCCCCGGCATCGCCAGCGGCGGCCCCCGGAGTGTCGGGCAGAGGGCGGAGCCTCGTGGGGCCAGCCCCGGCCACCGCGGGCAGCGTTTGGTGACCGACCCAGAGCTTGTCTTTGATTATCACCCATGCTTGGGGGCGAGTCGTGGCCCCACCTCCAACCAGCGAACTTATTTCTCTGAGCCTCACTTTCCTCATCTGTAAAGTGGGTGTGAGGCTCTCTGCCTTACGGGTGGGCTGCGAAGCTGACACGTGAGGATGAGTGATCGTGGTTCCCAGAGGTCATGGTGCCCAGGAGTCAAGGGAGAGATGGCTAAGATGAAGGTTCTCAGGCCCCTCCAGCTTTTCTGATTGCGTGAAGCTAAGCTGGGACGCTGGGCCATTGCGACAAGCTCCTAGGTGATTCTCACCCGAGTGATTCCGTAAGAAACACTGGTGTCTACAAAGGGCTTAGTCCTGAATCCAGCATGTAATAAGTCCCCAGTCCATGTTGCTGCTAGCGACTATGACTTTTATTCTAGACCGCTTGTCTCTTGTAGCAATAAGGGTACAGACAAATCATCCCCAAATCTAACCACTTTGCTTCCAGACCCCTGCTCACCATCACATTTGCTGCCAACCCAAACGAGGTCACCCGGCTAAGCCCAGAACCATCCAGAGGAACCCACCCAGAAAGGGAGGGGATAGAGAGAGGAGTGGGGCAATGAATGTCATCAACCCATCTCTCACAGGTATTGTTTTAGAAAACAACGGAATCGCACCGTCTTTGTCTACCAGGTTTGTTTCGATAAGCACGCATTGCATTTAAAAAAAATTTTTTTTAACGTTTATTTATTTTTGAGACAGAGAGAGACAGAGCATGAACGGGGGAGGGGCAGAGAGAGAGAGGGAGACACAGAAACGGAAGCCGGCTCCGGGCTCCGAGCCGTCAGCCCAGAGTCCGACGCGGGGCTCGAACTCACGGACCGTGAGATCGTGACCTGAGCTGAAGTCGGACGCTCAACCGACGGAGCCACCCAGGCGCCCCTGCATTTTTAATAAAAAACTCCTTGGTTATTTCCCTGCCCCCACAGCACATCAGGACAGTGGTGACAACAGAGCAAGAGCCGTGACGGTTTCCCAGCACTTCCTCTGTGCCGGGCACTGTGCTAAGTGCTTTGAAATATTAGCTCATCCGACGCCCGCCGTGACCCCGGGAGGTTGTGTGTTGGCTTCCTGTTGGGGCTGTAACAAACTGCCACACACCGGGTGGCTCGAAATAGCCCAGATTTATGATCTTAATAAGATTAATAAGAAGGCTAAAAAGGGGGCTAAAATTGAGGTGTCAGCAGGGCTGTCTGTCTTCCGGAGGCTCTAGGAGAGGATCCACTCCACGCCTTTTCCAGCTTCTAGATGCCAGGTACACCCCTTGGCTCCTGGGTGCCTTCCAACAATGGGGCTGAAAGAATGGATGGCCGGATGGGTGGAGGGACATATGGACAGATGGATACGTGGACACACGGGTGGATGGACGCCTGCGTGGGTGGATGCATGGATGGGTGGACAGATGGACAGATGGACGGACAGGCAGAAGGACAGATGGATGGATGGGCGATAGCTGGGTGCACCCCAGAAAGTCTTGTCTCCCAGGCGCTCATCTCCATGGCTGAGACAACTGAAAAACATCTTCCTCACCCCCATCCCTGGAGCTGTCATTTTTGTCTCTCCATCAGCATCAGGACACTTCCCACTCAGCTTCGTGAGTGAGAGCCTTTCTCTTTCCAAACCTCCCGCAGAACCAGTCCCCTCCAGTTGCGAGAAAATACGTATGTTGCTTACTCACCAGCCATGCCAGTCAAGGGAACTTAAAACAAAGAGATTAGTTCTGCTTTTATTTGTTGGTACAATGGAGAGCATGAAATATTTAACAGCATCGTAATGCGGAACAGATGGGAAAGATACTGCCTTTCAGGGCCTCTCGATCTTCCACCAACAGCCAAAACCTGGCAGCCCTTTAGGACAATTTATGGGCTGGAAGTCAGCCAAGGGACTGCTTGCCTAGGGGCCTCAGAACTGGCCCAACCCTGATAACGCCTACTGGGTTATCCATCAAAGAGGATCGAGTTACAATCTTTTGAACCCTGGGCATGCCACAGGGGATCGAGATGCTACATCGGGTGTAAGTCCTCATCGGCTTTATGCAGTTATCAGCGTTCAGAGAATCTTTTTCCTCTAGTGCTGATTATGTCATGGAATTCCACCCACAAAACCCGAAAGCTTGCAAAATCACCAAGGAGTACATTTTGATTGGGTTTTGTGCTGTGCAACCTTGGGCAAGTCTGTAACCTCTCTGAGCCTGTGTCTTTAGCGGCATGAAAAACGAGGAGAGCCAGCTGGAAGTCCCTGTGAAGCTTGAGTGAGACAATGTGTATAAAAGTCTGGTGATGGCACATCGTAGGTACTCAAACTGCTCTCAGGCCAGGTGGGTGAGTGCCCAGGGTTTGAACGATGGCTCTACTGAGAAACATATCACGTCAGCATGGTGTCTGGGTCTGCATCCCACATAGAATTTAGATTTTTTTTTTTTTTTGGTTTATTTATTGAGAGAGAGCAAGGGAGGAATAGAGAGAAAGGGAGTGAGAGAGAATCCCAGGCAGGCTCTGCACTGTCAGCACAGAGCCTGACATGGGCTCGATCTCACAAACCATGAGATCACGACCTGAGCCGAAATCAAGAGTTGGATGCTTGACGCACTGAGCCACCCAGGTGCCCCAGAATTCAGAAATTTTGAACCAAAAGGAACTTGGGGGATTATTTAGAGTAAAGGATGCAAAGCAATCCTTTGGGTCACATCCAGCCTAAAGACACACACACACACACACACACACACACGGCACAGGTATTTTTTAATTATTCAAATTAGTTGCCACGTAAAAGACTTTCTCTCAACATTAAAATCTGAAATCTTGTGTGATCTAAGAACTGTCAGACGTATGACCCGGAGCGCCCACACCCACCTGGCAACGACTGACAGGGCCCCCAAACTTTTTTCCGCAATGTTTTTGCAAGTGACCAAGTCTCTCATTTGTGTTTCCTACCTGGGTTCTGTGAGCATGGGAATTCGTAAACCCAGCTGGAGAGCAATCCTCTCCCTTTACAAGACAAATAAGGTAAAGGGAAGGAATCCAAATATGCACCCCCCACCACCACCACCACGGCCATGGTGGACACCCAGGGATCTTGGAGCTCTTTGCTTATTCAGGCCTCAGGGTCCTCAACCCAGTGCTTTGGGGCAGTCACCCAGGTGAACCTATCCGGTACCTCTGGACTGAGTGATTTGGTTCAACATTCTCCAGCCCTGCTGTATTCTGCACCTTGAGGCCTTTCTTCTCCTTTCTTTCTTCCGTACCCAAGACATAGTCTTGGGGGTTAGATACAATAATGCCTTTGACATCTATTGTGAGAACCAAAGGAAATCATGTCGGTGGAAATGCCTAGCAAACTGTGAATATTGCGTTATCAGGGTATTACACCTCGAATGCATTACTCATAAAACAAATGGCTCCCTCCCTGGCTCCCCCCCCCCCAACTCCTGCATAAACTCGGGTTTTGATACATGTTGCTTGTGGGAGGTGTTCTGGCATCCCAGACTATACACATTTTGTGTTCGGCCCCCTGGGCCTTTGGTCAGGGTCGGCCATGCCTTTCAGCCAAAACATGATTGTAAGAAGATGTTTGTCCAATTAAATGCAATCTCTTTCTTTATAGCCCCCGCATTACTGACCCCCTTCCCTGACCCCAAAAGGCAAGACTTGCTGCGTCTTCAGATGCTGGCTCTGATTGCTCCGGGCCCCACCTCCTCCTGACCTCACCCACCAAAAGGCTCATTACCCCACACAACAGCCTTTTTCTTTTCAAGCTCAGTTAAAAAAAAAAAAAAAAGAAAGAAAGAAAGAAAGAGAGAGGGAGAGAGAAATGTCCATTCTCTTTTCCTTGCCCACAGTAATCCTCAAATTATGCCCAATATCCGGCACAGAGAAATGACCCCGAATTTAATTTTCTGGTTCCCGAGGAGACTTCGTCAGGCCAAGAGTCTAGGAGGGAACCCCCAGGGATGTGCCCCTGAACTCTGGTGGGGCTCTCAGCCACAGAGGCTGGACGGAGGGCTGTGTGCGTCCGTCTGCGATGTGGGTCTGCACAGAGTGCGTATGGGGCGCAGGTGTGTCTGTGCCCGTGACGCGTGTTAGACGTGGGCACGCGCGTGTGCACGTGTGTGCAGTGTGTGTTGCAAGCAGGCGCACGCATCTGTGGGGGGTGGGGTGCACCTCTGTGTGCGTGTGCACGTGCACCTGCAGGGCTCATCACGGGAGGCCCCAGCATGAAGGATTAACCACAGGCACCCTGAGTCCTCCGCTCCGCCTGTGTCCCTCTCTCGGTGTGTCCCTGGTGGTCACGTGGATGACAGTCCCAGGAGGATTGGCACGGCTCTGGGAGCTTTGCAACGCGCTTCATGGCTCATCCCCCGCTTGGCAGCGAGGGGCTCAGAGGCAGAGGGGGCCCTCGAGTTACTTAGAGACACAGAGGGAGCTGGTGGCCACCGCTGGGACTGGAAGCAATTTCTCCTGACACCCAGTCCGATGTTCTTTCTGCCTGGGCCCCCTTCAGGGGGGTCAGGGCCCGCCTGCAGGGAGCTGGTCTTCCAGAAGGACCTGGCTGGGATCCAGGGGTGAACAGCTTGGATACAAGGGGTGGCTGGGCCAGAAGTTGTGCAGGCGACAGCCCTGAGCAGGGTCTGACAAATGCTTCTCGAAAGGGCCCAGTAGGAAATGGTTTAGGCCTTTATAGGCTAAGAGGCAAAACTGAAGATGTAATGTACGTACTTATATGACCACCTAATATGTGATCGTTTTGTTAAAAAAATTTTTTAAAGTGTATTTATTTTTGAGAGAGACAGAGCGTGAGCAGGGGAGGGGCCAAGAGGGAGGGAGACACAGAATCCAAAGAAGCAGGCTCCAGGCTCTGAGCTCACAGCACAGAGCCCGACGCGGGGCTCAAACTCACGGACCGCGAGATCATGACCTGAGCCGAAGTCGGACGCTCAACCGACTGAGCCACCCAGGCGCCCCTAATTCGTGACCACTTAAACATGGAACCATTTTTAAAAATTTTAAATCCTGTTGGTCATCTTGGGCTACACAAAAGCAGGTCGCAGCTGGATTTGACCTGCAGGCCAGCCCAGTCCTAGAGGATGGAAACATCAAAACAGATAGCTCTCAAGTGATGGAACCAGAAACTGGAGAGACTCAAGAGAGTCAAGGCCAGGGAATGAGAGAACGGAGCAGATATCAAAGAAAGAGCGATGGAGGGGGAGAAGGAGCAAACCGATGGTCACAAATTGGCTTTGGTGGGGCAGGGGCATGTCAGAGTCCCAGATGTTGTCAGAGAAGGGTCTCCCAGCAGCACCAGGAGGGGTGGATGGAGAGAAGTCCATGGCGAGGGCAATGCTCAAGTGGTCGGGAGTCATGGCGGCCAAGAGGACCTCACCATCTGCCTGTGCAACCTTTCCATGGGCGGGAACCCCACACAGCCTGATCCCAGTGCCGTGTCCAGTTCTGGCTGAGTGTCCAGGCCTGAAGTCTTTGCCAGTTCTCTCATTTGGTCACCCGGTGATTCACACTCCAGGTCACCCACACCTGCTGCACAGTCCCCAACCCCTCTGCCTGCCCCATGGCCTCACCCTGAGGCTCCATGACCCTTGTCTTAGAGGTAAAGACTCTGAGCCTGAGTTTCCACCTGGCCTTGGATGATATGACAGAACCAGCCAGAAGTTCAGTGCTATGGGATCGAAGTCCTCCTGAAGGCTGGTGATGAAAGGCAAGGGGAAGGGAAGTCCCCCCAGGGGCCAGCTTTGAGCTGTCCATTGGTAATCCATTTTGCCCGATAACAGAAGTGACTGGGAGTACAGATCTACGTGGACTGGTGGGCAGCGACCAGCTCCAGGAAGGAGGCTCCATGAAGGCAGGAGCCTGGGTTTGTTCTCCTTCACCATTTTGTTCATGCCTGACATACAGTAAGAACTCAGAAATATTCTTTACTTAAACATTCTTGACTTAAGGATGGTCAAGGGCTTGAAAAGTTCAAGGTTAGGGACGGATGACAAGGAAGTTTGAAGGAGAGGTTTGTGGGTAGTCCTCTTGGAGTAGATCTCGGGTGCCAGGCTACGTGGGGCTGTCTGCTCACCAAAAGCCCATCTATACAAAGGAGGCTCCTGAGAGTCAGCTGGGCAATCACACGGCCTCTTTCCAGCCACTCCGGTGCCTGTTCATGGACAACGTGGGCGTGGTGGCGGGGACTGGGTCGTTAACCGTGTGATTTTCATTCACAGACTTCAGGCTATCAAGTTAAGACTGCGAATGAACCCAAGGGAAACTCACGGAGCACGGAAATGGATATACTGACTAGTAAGACGTGTTGCTAAGCGTGCACCTGTTTGTACGAGCGGGAGGCGCATTGCACAGCGTGGGAGCTGAGTGTTTCTGCTGCTGTTTTCATTTGGAGGTTTAGATGGGGAAACAGGGGTGTGCGTGAATATTAAGCATCCAAAGGCGTGGACTGTGGGGTGCTCGGTTCATCACCCAGTAAACCCCTTGCAAGACGCCCTCCTGTGATGCAGAGAGGGTAAAGCTAAAACGACATTTCTAGACTCCTTTGCTGCCGGGCCCTGGATGTGACCTAGGCTTTGCCCGCTCAGGTTCTCCTGCCACGATACGCGGTATGGAAGGGAGGCCCATGAGACGGCCTGACGTGGGACACCTGGGTGGCTGCTGTGGGTGACCGGGGGAGACAACAAGAGTCTTCAGGCAACCGCGGCGGCTTCCTGGCTTGGCAGCTTCTTAAAGTGGTGGCTGCCTCTTGTCTCCGCCAGGGAAGAGGCCAGAGTGGTCCTCAGGCTGGGCTTATTTCTGGAATCTCAGACTAGAGGTCGACTCCTTCAACCCTGCCAGCAATTTTGTGAGCCACCCAGCACCCTGTAATTAATCTTTCTCTCCTTAAACGGGCTAGAGTGGGTTCTGTTGTCTGCAACTGACCCCTGGCTGATTCCAGAAGCCCCCTGCTCAACGAGGATCCCCGGGACACTTGCGAAGCGCGTAGGGGGACGCCGCAGACCCCTGGCACAGTTGCAAGGCCGTACTTTGGGGTCGGCCTACGTAGCCCACAAACCCCAGGTTCAGAGGGCTGAAACAAGACGTGTCTTCCGAACGTGCTGAGCGCGGCCGAGGAGGCGGCTGGGATGGGACCAGAACACCGGCTCAGTGTTCGCTACGTGCCAAGCGCTGGGCATGCTGGCTGCTTTCGCTCCCGGCCATACCCCTTTGTGGTAAGTATCATTCAAGAAGACTGGAGAACTTTCCCAAGGTTGCTACCTTGGAGATGCGGTGACTGGGAGGCAAACGTGGATGGGGCTGACTCCAAGCCTGTTCCCAGGACAGATCCAAGCCCGTTTTTAAGGGAGCAATTTAGAGGCGAGAGAGAACTCTCACCTTTTCCCCAGGGCCATAAAAGTCTCTACTTAAAATAAATAAATAAATAAATAAAATTTTTCCTCGGGATAATTTTAGAGAAGGTGCCAAGATAGCACCAAGTTCCCGTCGCCGGGTCTCCTCTGACGCGAACCGCTCACGGAACCGTGGGACTCTCGTCAAAACCACGACGTGAACACCGGCGTGACATTATTCAGGAAACCACAGACTTCATTTGTGTTCCATTGAGTTTTCCACTAATGTCCCTTTACCGTTCCAGGATGTGATCCAGGACGCCCAATCGCAAGGAGCTTGCTTTTTTCTTTTCTTTTTTTAACTTTTCTTTTTGTCATGCCATCACCTTATTCCAAAGCAAAAGGGCCTCAATTATTTGCACATGGTCAAGGACGGGAAACCCACACTCGCGATGGAGAGAGACTGTCGCGGGACAATTTGGAGCAATTTCCCTTGTTGTCCGTTGGTAGCAGAGGCCTCCTGTTAGAAATTAGCAGAAGGCCACGGCGAAGACCAAGGAGGAGCTGGAAGCAGGGACCGACCAGGACGCACGCCAAAGCGCGACGGCAATCCAGGATCCCCACGGCGGAAACCCAGAGCGGGCCGGGGGCGCTCCCCTTGAAGCGTAATCGAGGGAAGCAGGGTGGCGAAAGGTCACCGCAGAAGCGGTGGGGAGCCAGAGCCGGCCAGACGGTGACAGGAAAGGCCAAGGCCAAGTAGCTGAATAGCGTCTCACCAAGGGGTTTCCACGAAAGATGATGAATCTCTCCAATTAAACATGTCACGGCCAGGCTGGGAAGCCTCAGATGAAAACAGAGGTAAGATAATTACTTCCATGACTAGGGCTGGTGGGGGGGTGGGGGGGGGAGGGGGGAGTGGAAAATCACATAGTCATAAAAATGACTTAATCACCCAGTCAGGAGTATGAGAGCTCCGTAAGGATTCGGAACCTGTAGTTTTCCCACCGAAGCGATGTTTTAACGCCGAAGTTCCCAACCCCAGGTCGCTAGAAACAGCACACACTCTACGTGATGCCTGGCCCACCTTCACGTTATGCAGATGAAAGCTTTTTAAAATCAGCTACGTAGGGCCGACCCCACGACCTCCATACACCTCAAGGGTAGAGTGTCCCAGCGGACGAAGTTCTGTCTTTTGTTTTGTTTTGGGAGACGGCTAATCAGGAGTCGAGGAGCCCCCTGACCGCAGGTCACAAGAGTCACGAGGGCTTCGGGTACTACTCTTAAGATGTTAGCCATTAGGTCCCAAGATACCTGATGGACTCACGTCTTTCTTCTTTTTCTTGTAATATTTATTTATTTGGGGGACAGCATGAGCAGGGGAGGGGCAGAGAGAGAGGGAGACAGAGAATCCCAAGCAGGCTGTGTGCTGACAGCGGTGAGTCCGATGCGGGGCTCGAACTCACGAACCGTGAGAGCAGGACCTGAGTTGAAGTCGGACGCTCAACCGCCTGAGCCACCCAGGCGCCCCCGGACTCACTTCTGGAAGTGAATTCCTTATAGAGAACAAGCACTACTCTTGTTACGGGCTGATGGCGGAGAGTTGTTCTGCCCTTTGACACCCAGAAGCGACCAGCTGGGGCACCGAGGACTCCGCGGTCTCACCTGCCGTTAAGGCTGACCTGTGGAAGCCGAGGACCCCCTCCTAACAGAACAGACTCTCCCATCCGAGGCTCAGCGACGGGAATGGTGCTGGACTCCAAGGGCACGTGCCAGGGAACCGGTTCCTGCATCCAGAAGGTTCCAAGTCCTTCACACTCACAATTCTGGACACCACTTAGTTTTACCCAGAGTCTAAAACCCGGTCTCTCCCTTTTACCAGTCACTTAAGGGTGAGGGATTAAAGACACGTTTTTCTCACCTAAGAGGTCCTTGTCTCTCTCTTCTTAATAAGCGACGAGGGTGTCTTCAGAGAACAGAGTAGGAAAAGGATTGCGTGCGTTATTAAAATAACAGATTTGTAAAATTTGGGAATGGGCGGATAAATAATGCAGGAGTCCAAGCCTTTCTATTTTAAAACCTCATGGAAAGTGTTCGAAACTGAAGTACATACGCTTTGGGAGCGGAAGATTCTGGACACACATTTCTCCTGGCAAGCCAGGGCCATTGCCAGGAGACTTGACTGACAGGCAGTGGGTCTGGGGTTCGCTGCTGGTTTCTTCGACCTCTCCTCGAACGTGGGATGGTATCCCCCCTTCTCTTGTACCTCTGCTCTCTCTGGGTACAGCTTCCAAAACCCGGTGGCTTTGGAAAGCAGATTCTCAGACCTAAGAACGGTTTGTTAAACAAACCATCAAAGTGGGGCTTTGATCCAAGGGCCTTCTGTTATCTGCCTGGTGCCTGCCTCTGTTTGGGGCCGTCTGTCTCCTCAGAGCGCATTTGGAATTTTCAAACTCCGCTCGGTCTATCCTCCAGATTGCAGCCCACGAGGTCTGGGGAGATGCCGGCAATGACTTTGAAGATGCATCCCAGGTGATCCTGACGTTTCCGAGGAGCCGAGAACCGCTATCGCCCTGAGTTCAACCTCTGCATAAACCAGGCGTTGCTGCTGCCTGGAGGCCAGAATTTAAAAATCAGTCAGCCTTAGCCCCATAACCCTCTTTCTCCTCATAACCTCTTCAGACAAAACCCCTTGACTCCAGAAAAAAAAGATTTTCCGAACCACACGATGCTTCATAGACCAAAATAGAGATTTTTTTATTTCCAGACATAAAGCGATACATTTTTAAATGCAAAAAAAGCAACAACAAAAACATCCAGCCGTCTTTGAGAACACGGCTACTTCCAACTCCAGCCACAGAAAGGGGCTGTAAACTTCAAGGTGACTTTGAAACCATAGCACTGAGAAGCTAGAAGAACCCACGCATCCCTCCCTCCCTCCCTCCCTCCCTCCCTCCCGAGCGGGGAAGGCTCTGGGCTGGTCGTGGACTTGATATGAACCGAGATAAAACACACATGTTCCAGGACACTCATTTGGCTCTGTTACTGCTTGCCTTCCCAGAAAGCTTAATTTATTGCAAACGCATGTTTGACAATCACCAACTAGTATGACGGGAGTGGATATGGTCCCTGTAAATACTGTTTACATAACAGAACATTTTAAACACTGAAGTTTGCTTTCGACGCCAAAACCCACTTATGTGGCATCTACACACACACACACACACACACACACACACACACCCACCCCTATTCCACCAGACCGTCGCCTGCGTCAACCAGACCAGACCAGCAGTGTAAACAGCCAGTCTTTGGACTTGGCTGAGGGTAGAGAGAGGGCAGGAATGTGGCCAACGCCTCCAGGTGGGGTTCCGCAGAGGCCTGGACCCCTCTGGTTCCTGAGCCCTCCCTTGGGAGAGAGGACAAGGCAAACTAACAAACACATCAGGCTCACATGCTTTGGCACAAGAGGATTGGCCTCTTGGACTTGAAATGGGCTTGCAAAGTTTTCATTCCTCCAAAGCTGATCCTGGAAACTTGCCTTTTTCCTGCCTCTGGCACCTTAGGTACCCAACAAATTCTACGAACATCAGTGGCTTCTAAAACACAAAGACACAGACAGACATACAGAGCAAAGAGAGATGTGAAGGAATCTAGGACCCGTGGAGCTAAGTCCTTCTTCACCAGCTGGTTGTATGCTGTCTCGAGAAAAAAAGAGAGAGCATCATTTCCAGACCAGCGTATGGAAATTTCCAGATGGCAGAGAATCCCGGGGGTCGACTGACATTCCCTTTTGTGTGGAGAATGACAGGGGGACAAACAGCTACTTCCGTGAGAAGCATAAAATGCTGTTCTCAGGGGAAATGTCCTGGGTCCAGCATGGTCATCCTGAGAATGCCAGACCCTGTTGGTGTGTCTATTTTCCAGAAGCCCAGGGCTGAGAGCCAGGCTGCCCCCTCTGCTTCTGGGCCTTGTGTGCACACACTCCACTCACACACACACACACACACACACACACATACAACTTCCTCTGTCCATTTCTTCCTTGCCAATGAAACTTCTAGAACATGCATGGCCTCTGCCCCTAGAGAGAAAATGCCTCTTTTTTTCTCCAGGAGAAGAAATCAGAGCAGCTTTACAGGCAATGACACCCGCCCACTCTGTCCCCCACCCGCCCTGTGAGAGGTGGCCTCTCGCCGTTCTTTGTCCCCAACCTCTGGCACCCATGCTGCTGTTCCCAGTTCCCGATGCCGGTGGGAGGTTCAGGATTCCATGGAGGGGGCGGGCATGGGGGAAAGCCCTGCAGCCCTGCTCTGGAGCGTCACCCTCAACGAGTCAACCGGCCGCCACGGCAGCGGCAGCCCGGGGCCACCGAGAGAAGAAAGGTAGCTGAGGCTGAAGTTCCATGGAGAGGCCTGGACCCCCTCACTCCTGAGTTCAAGTCCCAAAGGGGCCACTCTCTGGTTGCTTGTAGGCAAACTGCTAACCACCACCCCCCCCCCACCCCCACCCCCCGTCGGGCTCCGCTTTCAACAGGATCATAACCCTGACACAGGCATTTAGAAGGAGTCAGGCCTGGGGCATCTGCGTGGCTCAGTCTGTTGAGCGTCCGACTTTGGCTCAGGTCATGTTCTCACAGTTGACGAGTTCGAGTCCCACGTGGGGCTCTGTGCCGACAGCTTGGAGCCTGGAGCTGCTTCAGATTCTGTGTCTCCCTCTGTCTCTGCCCCTCCCCCTGCTCATGCTCTGTCTCTGTCTCAAAAATAAATAAACATTAGAAAAAGAAATTTTTTTTTTTAAATAAAAAAGAAGCCAGGGACATCTTGTAGGCTCTGAATTGAGGTTTCTTCCCTCCCCTTGCATCAGAACAGGAAGAGGGGCTGGAGGCCTACAGCCTGATTGCTGACCTTGGAAGTAAGCATCCTGGAAAGGAAGCCCAGATCCTTTGGGGAAACAGATCCCTCTGTAGGATCACTGTCCCGTCTGGACAAGGTGGTTGGGTACCAACCAGTGAGCGCTGGTATGTTACCATGACAACCAACGGAGGTGGGGGGGGATGCTGAATTGGCTGACTGTTCTCTAAAGCTCTGGGTGCTCTGTTGGAAGATCTGTTTTTAGACGGCGAGGTTTGATTTTTTAATTCCCTTTTAAAAACAAATTCCCCCTCCTTCTCGCTTTGGAGACAGACAGAAGGCATTCATCTTGCAATTGAGACCGAGGGAGCAAGGACGGCTGGTGTGAGTCCTTTGAATCTTCCCTCTGCTGGAGGCACCCGTTTGCTCTGTCAGCCCCATGATGGGAGCCACCTGTGGCTGCATCCCTGCACTTTTCTGATCTTCCAGAAAGTGGGGGGCCGCCCAGGAAAAGCCCAGAGGGCCCCTCTTTCCAGGATTTGCACCCAGGAGTAAACTCACGTTCCGGAAGAAATTAAAGCAAATATGAATTTTCTAGGCTAATTCCAAACACAAAGGTGTTAAAAAGCTTGGCCCCGGGGCCGGGACAGGGGAGGGGCTGTCTCTGCTCGCTGTGGCCAGGCAGGGGCACCTGACTTACTTGCCTGTCCCAGGTCTTACAAAACGGTGGGCCTGGCAGCGCCCTCGGTGTGGAAGGAACGCCTTGGGGAGGGGAAGGGCTTCATGGACCCAGGGAGCCCTGCCACCTGGTGGCGCAGGGGGCGGGCGGTGGCGGGCGCGTGGCGGCGCGTCATGCTCTCTACTGACCGATGTCCTCCAAGCTCTGCTGATGGAGCTGGAGACCAAGACAGAGAGGGTCCACATATCAGAGGCACAGGCACCTAAGGGCCACCTGAATCCACTCCATCCTCTTTCTTGCTAAGAGACGCCCGTTTTGTCGGGGACCGGGGCGGGGGGGGGCATATCCCCGGATTCCTCGCGGATGGTGAGGCACCACGTGACACAGCCTGGCCAATGAGGGGGCAGCAGCAGTCTGTGGGCGGGGCTTCTGGGAAAGGGGAGGAAAACGAGGGCCACGAGGGCCGGTTCGGGAGCCCGTTCGCCCTCTTCCTGCCTGGAACGCAGACGCGACGTCGGAGATAGCACAAGCATCTAGGGCCATGAGGTAACCTCGAGGGAAGGGAGAGAGCTGCAGAAACCTTGGCAGCTGCCAAGGCTGCCTGGCTGTAGATTTCTCAGGCTCAGGGAAGAGCAAAGTCCCTGGTTGTTTACATCAAAGCAGGAGGGATTCTGCTACGTGGGGCTGAATCTCGAGATTTCCCTTCACACAGGAGCCCTTCACCACCTTCTGAGAGTATCGAACATCTCAGGCAGCACGGGGGATTCCAGGGCCAACTTCCCCTTTTGTGGTTGCAAGGACGGTGGCAGGGAAGTCGCCCAAGGTCACCCGGCTGTTAACAGCAGAACTCCCTCTGCAACCTGTCCAGCCCTGAGCACTCTGTCACCTGATGCGGGGAGCCCTCTCCCCACCTGTAGAACTAACTCACCCCCTGCATCACTGGGTAAACAGGAGCTGTCGGGACCTCAGCCTCCTCATCTGTAAAATGGGCACAGGTTGGAATAAGAGAGTCTATAAAAGCCCTCCAACCTCTGACAGCCTAAACAAAAAAAAACACACACACAGGCAATTTCACATTTTCTCCTCCATTTTGCTTCCCCTAAAAGTTCTATGCGGTAATTCCTCCCCTGCTCTCTGGGGTTACCTTGTATCCCCCATGTACGAAACTAAGGAGAGAGATTTTTGATCGGAAACGTCCTAATTTTATTTTGCTTTTAATATTTTCTTATGTTTATTCATTTTTGAGAGACGGAGAGAGAGAGGAGAGAATCCCAAGGGGGCTCTGAGCTGTCAGCACAGAGCCCCATGCGGGGCTCGATCTCCCGAATCGTGAGATCATGACCTGAGCGGAGACCAAGAGTCGGACGCTTAACGGGCTGAGCCACCCAGGCGCCCTGAGAACGTCCTAATTTTAAAATTTAAAAAAGCGGGGGGGGGGGTGGAGGCCAGAGTTGAGAGTTTGCTGAGGGAGGCTGGTATCAGGGACAAGGAGGTCAAACACGTATTTTTCACGTGACAAATAGGATTGATTGGCAGCAGCGGCCTGGGTGGTTTCCAGAAGGACTGTGAGGTCTGTGCAGGAGAGACAGGGGGAGGGGAACGGCTCGGTGATCAACTCTCAATGTCTGCCATGGATGCAGTAAGAGAAGCCCACGTATGTAGTGCTGGGCCTGTGCTGAGCTCACAGCTCACGGCCTCGCCACCTCTCCCGTGGTGCTGACCGGGCCTGGCGACCATCAGACTGGGTGACAGGAGCGGAGTCGGGGGAGGCCCGCTGGAGTGGCTGAGGTCCCACGAGAGAAAGAATTAGGGCACCGTCCTGGCTGGGCCAGGGATACGAGAGGCTCACTGGAGGTCACCGTGCCACTGCCAGCGAGAGCCGCTCCAGTAACAGGTTTCAAAGGAAGCTGTGGGCACCTCAGGACGCGCAGGACCCCTCCCCCGCCCCCTCTGCCCCAGGCGCAGCCTCCCTCCGGGGGCCGCTCAGTTCCCCTGCTCCAGGGACTAACAGTGGGTGGGAGGTGGGGGAGGGCATGATTATCCTAATTCTTGGCCAAACTGATGCCTGGAATGTACGCTACCAAGCCGGAAAACCTCCAGCGGGGAAGAGTGGGCTTCTCAGTTTGGTATCTCCAACCACAGACTTTTACCGTGACCCATGACTGCAGACGAGTAACTGTGCCAGTAACAGAAGTAACAATAAACACGCAGTGTTTGAGGGCTTGCACGTCCCTGGCCTTAGCCCTGGGCCTCGCCGGAAACTTCTAGAAGCCCTCTCCAAGATAAAGTACCGCCCACGGGACCACGCCTCCGTCCTGAGCCCAGGCCATCCGTTTCTCCTCCCTGCTCCTTCTGTCGTGCCTACGTCCTCTCCTCATCCTGCCACCCTGATCCTGACCCGCCCTTCCGCTCAGGTTGGCTCACAGCGGCACGGTGACCTCCAAGGGACGGCAAGGCACACGAGGACCACGTCCTCGGCTATCCCACTGCGTGCCCTACCAGGTTCGGTGACGGTGGGTCTGCCCCCCTGCTCCGGGAGGGCAGATGGGCAAGGCCAAGAGCAAGGACTTCACTTGGTTTGGCATCTTCCCCTCCCTCCCCTGGGCTGTGAGCTCCTGGAGGGCGGGCCTGGGGCTTTATTCACCTGAATTCTCCAGCACGACGAGGGACGAGGGACTTGAGAACACCTGTTGCATTGAGTTAAAGAGTGAGGAAGCACAGGGCATTTCTGCCCAGTTGGCCAGACAGAAAGCGACAGACACGGGCTCCTGAACGGCCATCGGGAGTGCCGTGCTAGCGGCCCTCCGTCCGTCTCTCCAAGGCCACAGCTGGCAGGCTCCCGGCCCCTCCTCGGCCCTGTCGCAAGAAACTGCACCCAACCCCCACCCTGTCCTCAGCCTGCTTCTCTTTCCTCCCTCCCTGAGAGTCCAGCCCAAGGCACTTCTCAAGCTGCGCCCCTCCCTTCTCCCAGCCTTTTCTGGCAGGGCTCTCCTGTCCTTCCAGAAAGAACACTGCATTTGGGGAAAACAGCAGAGAGTTGGCCATTTTTGTCTTCTAAAGACTCAGAAAACATGCCTACAGGAAGATACAGCTGTTCTCTCCCCTCCCTCGTTCCTAGAGGCCACGGGACGCCCAACAAGAGGAAGGATATACTCTGAGAATAAAGAGCCGGCACTTAGATGAAATAAAATCCTACAAAGCGCAAACCTCCAGGCATCTGCCCTTATTAGTACCGTTATTTTCATTCTGTCTTTGGGGAGTGAAAACTTGGCCACGGGTCCTTGTCCTCAGATAAAAGTCGAGACCTATAAAGGTACAGCTTGACGCCCCTCCCTCCCTCCTTCCCTCGCTCCCTCTGTAATTGTGGCGGAAGGCACAGAGCGTGAAATTTACCATCTTTGCCACTTTTAAGTGTAAAGTTTGGTGACGTCAGGTCTTCTGTCCCCTCCTGCCTTTGCCCCTCACTTGTCTTCTGCTCCTTCACCTGTTCCGTCCGCCCTCTCTCACCAGGGCAGCTTCACGGGCACATCCCCAAAGTTTCCGCAGGGCCGCTCAGCCTCCCCGGCTCAGGCCCCGGCTCAGGCTCCGGGAGAAGATTCGATCCCCTCCTAACCGCACCCTCGGGCAGCCTGAGCCAGTCCCCCCCACTCTCCCCTCCACCCCCAGCAGGGACAGACATCCTGGTCCCTGCTGCGGCCTGAAGCAAAGAAATCAGAGGTTGTGAGAGACAACTGAGTCCCATCCAGCAGGATTCATCTCCAATGTATCTGGGAGGGGGGTTGGGAGGGTCACCAAACACGCTCGCCTCTGGGGTTTTCCATGCAATGGGACAACCACAGCCGAGGCCCCCACCCTGTGCTGGGCACTGGGTTCACACTCGCGGCCGCCATGCCTGGACCTCGCAGGTGGACAGAGAAGGGCTCAGCCCCCAGACGGGCAGGAAGCCCCGCTTCCCTCTGCAGCGGGCAGTAACCGCTGTGAATGTGTGCGGAGGGGACCCTTGTGACTGTGCCCCTGGGGCGACTGTTCCCAGAACCCAGGGCGAGAGCAGCAGGGAGGCCCATGTGGGAGCTGGCCCGTCCTGCCAAGCAGGGGGCACTTGAGATCCATCTGCAAAGGCCGCACCCTGGCAGAGCCAGCCTGAACCGCCCCTACCCCCCTCCTCTCCCGCCAGTGTGGGCTTGGCCCAGGGCAGACCTGAGTTCGAATCCCACCTCTGCGCGGGCAAGCGTCTCTGTCTTTAGGTCTCAGCCTGCCCATCTGGAGAATGGAGGTAAAGTTCATGCCTCACCCTGAGAGCTGTCGTGGGGGTTAAATCAAGTATGGCTTCTCTGGTGCCCACGCAGGGGCCGGGCACCCGCAAGCACCACATGGAAGGCACTCTTGGTTTCAATGCCATTGTCCCTTCAGCTCCTCCCTGAGTCTCTGGGCCTCCTCTGTCATCGGCACCTGCACATCCCACCCCTCGTCTGGCTTCTTTAGAAACACCCTCGGGGCCTGTATGGGCCGGTCTGCAAGGAGGTCAGGCTAAGAGGAAGGGCAGGGGTGGGAGGCAGCCGAGGAGGGCGACCAGCGCCGCGATCATACCGTGTTCTCCTCTCTCCCCTCCTACTCCCCCCTCCCCCTCCTCCACCCTCCTCTTCCTCCTTCTTCTCCTCTGCCCTCCCCCTCCTCCCCCTCTCTCTTCCTCCTCCTCTTCCTTTTCTCCTCCCTTCTCCCCTCCTCCCCTCTCCCTCTGCTCTCCCCTCCCATACCCCCCTCCTTCCTTCTCTCCCTCTCTTCCTCTGTCTCTTTCACATACACACACACACACACACACACACACACACACACACGAGCTGGTGGGCCAGGCCGTGATCTTCCCACGTGTCTCCACGACTCACCCTGGGGCCAGAGGAAAAACAAACACACGCGGGTCCCACTGGGCACCCTTCTCACACGGCACTTTCAAGCTCTTTGTAGTTGTGCAGGAAGCTAGAAAGTCCTACAAATCCTAACCGTCTGCATCCACTGTAAGCAGGAGAGATTACACGTGAAAAGCACCAGTCCGTGGGCTATTTCACAACTGTATTTACATGAAAGTAATGAAAATACCCATTCTCTTTTTTAAAAAAGTGATGCAAACAGGCAGGCTCTAGGGCCTCGTTATCAAAATTTAAAAAATACGTACAGACGTTCCCACCCCCCCGGCCTGCGTATTGCAGTTTTTCTGCCGGGGGACGCGGGCTACACGCAGCACGGCTACCGACGCGACAGGTCACCCTACGGTGAGCCGGGGCTTCGGGGCGCCTGCCTCTCGCTGTGTGGTCTTGGGCAAGTTCCTCCCCTCTCGGGACCTCGGCCTCCTCGCCCGCGAAGTGAGAGAGTCGGAGATGCTCGAAGGCCCGGCCACAGTCTGACCTTCCAGCGCCGGACCCGCGCGGCCCGGGGAGCGCCTGGGCTCGGCCACGTGACCCAATGCCTGGGTCCTCCAGCCCTGATTTTCCAGGACAGTGGTCGCCTGCGGGGACCCGTCTAGTGGCTCCGCCTCCTAGTATCTGGAGAAAAGTGTGCTTTCTGAGTGCGAACTTCTCCGCAGCTGCGTTTTTCCTGCCCCGGGAATGTCCAGCTTGGCCCAGTCCTGGGGTGGGGGGCCTGGGCTCTGCAGAGGGAGGGGCCGTGTTTGCCGGAGCGCTGGGGGGCGGGGCTTGGTGCCGTCAGTCAGGACCCTCTTGGGTCCTCCGTTTCCCTCTTTGCAGGGCCTTTCTGAGGCTGGACACTTCATGATTCCAAAGGCCTGCAGGATCCCCTCTCGGTCTACTACTTGTAGGTGAGCGGACAAAATCAGTTTGTAAAGAGGGGCCACTAGGCGTTTTCCAAAAGGAAACTTAGTGTTTTTGTTGATTTAGGGAAACTGCGATCCAGTTATAATGCGCTCAGGAGGAAAGGACACGTTTCTGGCCTCAGGGCCCCGCATCCGGTCTGGGGGGGGGGGGGGGCCTCTCCTGGGGGTGCCCACAGGCAGCCTCCTTCGGGTCCCCTCGTGAGGACACATGTGGGACACTCTCAGCCCAGAAGACCCACCTCCCTCCGAAGTCCGTTCTCCAGGGAAGAAGAGGCAGAGACCCCTAGACAGGCTGACTCCAACGCCCATCTCTCATCTCTGTCTTGGACCCTCGATCCCTGGTCCCTGGAGGGCCACGTGCTCCCCCTCCTCTGACCCTTCAGATCCAGTCGTAGACAGTGGAAAACAGCCCAAGAGGGACGGAAGGACACATTTCCCCCGGCACAGCATGCTCCCCATTCTGAATGAAGACCTTGGCAAGGAAGTTTCCCTCCCCTTCTCCTTTCCCAGAACACAGTGAGCATGCTCTAACCAGACCTGCAGATCAGGGTCACGGCCACGGCCTTCTGCATTGCTCTGGGCCATCAGAGGCCAAGAGGAGGTGGGGCAGGGCGGGGGGGGGGGGGGGGGAGAGCGCCCCCCCCCCCCGCCCCGCCCCTGCACAGGGTGCCCAAAATTCTGTGCGCTGGTATAGTCCTGGGTCCTGCTTGTCATCTTTCTTTTCCTTCAGGGATAGCACGCTATCACTCGTCCCTTTTCGCTGCCGTCACTGGCCCTGCCTTCAAGCATCACCCTTTGCTTCTGACCCACAGCATCTAACCTGCTGTCGTTTTGTTCTCACTGTGTCTAGAGCGAGAGCGACTGAGCTGAGTGAGGGCTGGTGTTGCTCCTCTGTGTTGACAGCTCAGGGGCCTCTCCACTAGCATCTGGGGTTGGGACGTGGCTTCCCGCTAAGCGGTTGCCAGAAAAGTGACACGTTCCTGTTCTCGCTCCCCAGGGCGGGGTGGGGGGGGGGCCGCAGACCCAGGCAAAAATCCCACAGGACCCGCAAGCTGCTAGGAACCTTCCCACCCACAAATAGACGCCGTACGTGAAACTATACGGACTGAGCGTATCTACACACAGAGGATATAAACATTCTATGCATCACTCCCTAGTCGCACATAGGGCACCTTTAGGATAAATAGGCTAAGACGACACCATATAAAAAGTGGTTTTGTTTGGGGGGCATCAATGCAGTATTTACACCGAGGCAGCTGTGCCGGTCGCAGCCTGCCTCTGTTTCCAGTTTCCTGGGCCCCCTCGGAAGGAGCCCTGGGGCGGATGGAGGGCTGGAGGAGAGAGTCACCTGCGTGGCCCGGCGGCTTAGGTGGGCGGGGGGCCATCGTAGCGCAGCATGAACTTGAAGGAGCGGGCGAAGTTGTTGGCCAGCGTGCAGCTGCGGTTCTCTTCCCCGACCGGAAGCAGGAACAGCAGCAGCAGGAACAGCAGGAACAGCAGCTGCAGGGGGAGAGCCACACAGCACACCTTCCGGAAGAGGGGCCCGAGTCCTCGCCACCGCGGAGCCTGTGGAACCAAAGCAGGACGTGTGAGTGCGCTTGGGGGGGGCGGGGGGGTGGCTCTGAGCGGGAGGGGAGGGCAAGCCGGCCGTACCGGTCTCAGTCTTCCCGACTGTCAAGTGGGGCTAAGGTCGGTTTCGCCAGAAACCAAGGTGTCTGGTTTGCTCAAACCATTCAAGGCAGGAAGGGTAGGGAAAAACACACAGAGCTCCAGGCTTTGCCTGTTCTTACATAAATCCTTGCCTGGCGTGTGAGAGCCCCGGCTGTAAATCTTGAGAAGGTCACTCAAGTCCTCCAAAGATCAAACTTCTCATCTCTAAACAGGGGGGGGAACGGTACCTACCTGACAGGGTCTTTCTGAGGATTGCGGGAGATACGGCAGGCGCCCAAGGCTGCTGCCACGATTAGTACGATCACTCACACGATCCCTACCTAAGTCAGGGTCATCACCACCGTGCTCTTCACCATCGCTCCCTCCTCCTCCCCTTTCTCCTCCACCCTCTTCACCATCCACACCACCAGTATCACCCGAGGGCCAGACTCCCAGGTCCAAATGCCTAGAGTCCACGAAAGTGGCCAAAGGCCACTTCCGAAATTCCAGAGGGACCGGTGAGGTTGTGGCTTCATGGGATGTCCTCACCGCCAAGGAGTGCAGGAGAGGAGAAAGTCGGGAAAGGAGAGCCCCCCCCACCACAACCCCGGCCAAAACACAGCGTGGTGCAGGGCAGGGGCCTGACTGGGAGGAGCCAGGCTGACTCGGTCCCAGTGCAGACTCTGTCACACAGCATCTGTGTGCCCTGGGGAGGGTCGATAACCTCTCTGAGCCTGTCTCCTTCTCTGATAACTGGGGATAGAAGACCTGCCCCCATCTGTGGCGAGGACTCTGCTGGGCGCACGGATTTCAGCAGGGACTCAGGAGCGGGGGGCAGTAAGTCACCTGAACAGCTGAGTGAGCGTGAGTTCCCACGGCCACTGGGCCGGGCCACACCTGGCTGGTGCATGCTCCTGCCCACCTGCTCGGTTCATGCGGGGCTGCCTCAGCCTGTGTGGACTCTAACTTGACTCCTTGACATTTCACGCTGACGCCGCCTGATTCCAAATCTCTGACGCGTCCGGGAGAAAGAAAGAGCGACCACAAGAAGCTACAGGTTCACACTAGCCTGGCTTGGCACCAAATTGAAAAGCTGTAATCAATGGTCTCACAAACGGGGAATCTGTTTACAGGGTCCTTGTGTTTGCGCCTACATTCTCAGAGCTAACCCTTGGCTTCCTGAAGCCAGGAGCGGTGTCTTGGCCACGATCCTCTGGGGAAAACATCTCTGAAGGCCCAAAGCGTGTTTGCATTTACAAGTGTTGACGAGGGGGTGGTCTGTTTCAAAAGACTCCTGCTGCCTGCCCAGGGGCTGTTCATTTAGAGCTCACATCTTCACTTGGAGGGACCTGAATTCTAAAATGCTCTTTGAAATAAAAGACATGTTTTAATACGACCCTCAAATGCTTAGAAAACACACACACACACACACACACACACACACACACACACAGAGGCATGAACTACCTTTCAAGAAGCCCACGAAGAAGTCGACAATCTCAGCTCTTCCCAGATCTGGGAGCTGCTCTGTGCCTCGGTTTGCCCACAGAAAGGACTACGTGTGTTCCACCCAGTTAAAACTATCCAAAGAGAGAAGGGGCTTCCTCGGGAAGCGATAAACTCCTAATCCCTAAGGGTATGGAGGCAGAGGGTAGACAGCACATGCAGTGGGGCGGAAATAGGACACGTAATATTGGGTAACTAAATGCTTGGGGGTCCTTCGGGATCTCACACGAATCTGAGGCTCTAGAGTTTTGAGGAGTTCAGGCAAGATGAGTTTATCACGGTAAATGGGACCTGATTTTCTAGCATCTTCTACCATTGATGGAAAGAAAGGTGAGGAAAAGAAAAGGTTTGGAGTCCTGGTTCTACCTTGCTTCGATGGCATCCTAGCTGTGTGACCTAGGATAGGGCATTCAGCCTCTCTCAGCCTCGGTTCCTTCATCTGTTGGGGAAAAGAGGGAATGAAACTTGCCTACCGAGGTCATGAGGATAAATGAGGCAATGCACGCTACGCTCAATAAATGCTCACTCCCTTCCTCCTCTAGCCGATGGATACAGGGGCAGACAGGCACGTCATTGAGCCCCACAAGCTCCCCCCTCCACCAGATGCCAGGGATCAGACACTAGCAATCTCCCCAGGCCCTTCGGAAAGAAAAGCACTGCCCTCCTTCAATGGCAGCTCTTGGCCCCTCCAAGGCCCTCGCATCCTCCCGCCACTGGACCTTTGCACAGGCCATCCCTCTGTCTGAAATACTAATTTCTCTCCTTTCTCCAGTGCACCTGGTTAACTCCTGCCAAACACTCTCATTTCAGCTTGTGAGTGGCTTCCTCAGGGGGACCTTCCCTTGCCATAGACCAAAACAGCCCCGTTAACACATTTTCACAGCCCCAGTACCTTCCTCCGGATTACTGATTAAAGTCTATGTTCCCCTTGACTCCTCGGAGGCGTGGTCCACATTAACTTTGCTCATTGCTGTATTCCCAGCGGTGTCCGACAGGTATGTGCTGAGCGAAGGAAAGGATCCTTCCCTGTCTGTACTTCTGACCGTCTGCTCCCCGCCTTGGCGCCCATGGTGTAACCACACAGGTGCTCGCTGACCGCTCTCTCTGGCTGTTCTCGCTGTTTGGCTGTTCCACCAAACGCCCTGACCACAACGCCCAGGCCCAGACATCGGTTCTCCTCCCTGCCCACGGCCTCCCTGCTCTCTGGCACAGCTCCGGGACGTGGGCTCCCTGCGTCCATTTCACCAAGGATCTTTCACGAACATCGTCCGGTGCCCGGGCTCCGCCCACCATCCTGCATGGTGTTCTCACAAGAAACAACTCAGCAACAACACCGACAACGACAGTCACCCTGGGCCTGAGTTGTCAGTCAGCCTGGGCCTGTCGGATCTGGTCCCACCCTGACCTGGGGCCCCGTGGGTAGAAGTCACGCTGTGTCACCTCTGGGGCTTTCAGGGGCTTTCCTGGGAGCTGGCTGGGGCTCGTGTGCTGGGCCAGCACCCAGAGTGATGGGCAGGGGCCAGCTTTTCTCTGGCAATTCAAGATGGGCCAGTCCCTAGGCCTCCAGGAAGCCCTCACTAGCAATTTGTCTAGTCCCTGAAGGTCCCTCTTGAGACCCTCTTGGACTGCAGCGCCCCGTGCTGGCTGGCTTCCTCCCTGGGTTCCCCTCAGGAGGGGGCTGTGTGTGGGGCCCACTGCATTTCCCTGGCTGCACCAGTGAGTCTTAGGGAGACCAGGGTTTCCCCGGGCCAGGGCCCGCTCACAATGCCTGTGATAATTTCTTCACTAATGGCTCAGTCCTGGAGCCCAAGATTCACTCCCGTGAGAATTCAGAGGTTCTGGATAGTTGCCACATGGGGACAAGATGGCAGTGGCTGGGGTGGGGCTGGGTTCGTTGTATCTCCTCCCTGGGGTGGCTCTGCACGTGACAGTCAGGCCATAGAACTGTATTTTTTCCAGAACCTTGAGTTGGTTTTGGAGAGCGATGGGAGATGAGGCCGTCTGAGCTGGCCTTTTGGAGGTGGTTTAGGTAATTGATGGGAAGTTCCTCTGGATGGAATGACTGGAGATTTTGTTATTACTCAAGCAAGGACAGAGCCTCATTTGGGAACAGATGTATGGCCATATGGCTCATTTCTCTTCCCTTTCCCTCCCTTCCTACCCTCACGATTTCTCATCTAAGATCCATCATGACCAGGCTCTGAGCTTAGGACCAGAACCAAGGTCGGTGAGGGTCTAGGATGACCCGGAGGCGTCCGGCTTGGGAAAGTGGGTGGTCATGACGCTGTCCACTGATACGGGGACTGGGGTTTGTTCGGGTGCAGGGAATACAGTGAGGTCAGCTTTGGACATGCTGCGTCCGAGGGTCTAGAGGACTCCTGGGTAGACGTCCAGCAGGTGGTTGGGACTTTGGGGCTGAAGGCAGAAGGGAGACCTGGCCTGGAGAGATGGACCTGAGGGGCCCAGAGTCAGGGAGCAAAGCCACGGTAGCAGAAGGAACCATCCAGACGAGTCATGGGGAGAAAGAGGCTGCAGAAAACCCCATGATACATACAACCACTGAAGAAAGAGGCACTGTACTTGAGTGTTTCTAAGCAGCGCCCGCAGATTACTTGTTAATTACGAAAGAAATGACGGCGCTGTCCAGGGGACAAGCCCAGCAGCCACCCCCTTAATCACGTGCTCAGAGTTAGCATCAGGGATGCTGGGGCCCTACCGACACCGGGGGTCTCCCAGGAAGATGCGCCAAGAGCCCAACATCACCCGTGACGTTCCTGCCAGAAATGCACAACCTGACTCCAATCACAAGCACGTATCAGGGAAACATACTTTGAGGGACATTCCATCACATCTCTGACCCGTGCCCAAGGTCAAGAAAAACTGAGGGATACCTCTAGCCTAGAGGAAAGAAAAGGCATGTAGCAACTGAATGCAATGGGTGATCCTGGATCGGATCCCTCCCTGGGAAGAGAAGCCTATAAGAAAGACCCGAAATGGAATACGAAGACGATGGCGTATTACCCCGTGACCAAAGGAATGGAGTTCTCGAGCAACAAAGAAACCCGTGCAGGAATCTCAGATGCATGTGATTGAGTGAAAGAAGCCAATCTGAGAAGGCTACGGACTGATTCCAACCGTATGACATTGTGGAAAAGACGAAACTATAATGACAGTAAAAAGATCGGCGGTTGCCAGGGGATGGGTGGGTGGAGCACGGAGGAGTTTCGCGGGCAGCGAAGCTGTTCCGTGTGACACACCACGGTGGATACGTGCTATTACACGTTTGTCCAAATCCATAGAATGTATGATGCAAAAAATGAACCCCAGAAAACCCTAAACTATGGGCTTTAGTTAACAGTGATGAGCCAGTGGAGATTCATCGACTGTAACCAATCTATCAGACTGAGGCAAGATGTGAATAGTAAGGGAAACGGAAGAGGGGTGGAGGAGAGGGGCTACCTGGGAACCCTCTGTAGGATCTGCTGAGTTCTCCTTGTAAACCTAAAACTGTTCCAAAACCAAAATGCCCATTAATTTTTTAAAAGGCCATTGAGGCACCTTTGCAAATCTTGACTAGGGACTCTGTGTTAAGTAATCGGATGTCATCAACACTTAGTTTTATCCACACGGATTCTGATCACGGAAAAAATAAAACAAGGAGAGAGGCCCCCACGATGGAGTGTGAGGACGGCCAGAGCGGCTGTGGGCGGGGAGTGCAGTCACCCATCCAGGCTGCCCAGAGGCCAGTTGCATGGAGGGCAGAAACACAGCCACTGGGCCTACTGAACGGGCAGCTACCTCACGGGGGTGAGCTTCAGAGGAGTGGGGGGCGGGGAATCAGAAGGCAGGCGGGCTGGGTGACGGAAGGATAAAGACATAGAGTAAATACAGGTGACAGTTGTCTGGATTTCTGAAGTCAAAGACAAGTTTCAAACACTTGATGTCTGAAGAGTTAACGCTGATTCTTTCACACATCAGCGATGGCCAGTGGCTTCTAGGCTTGGCAGACGGACAGACACACAGGGCCCTGGGACAACACAGCACGTGGGTCGAGGCCTGTCCCGGGCTCTCTCCTGTGGGAGCTCAAAGACTGCACTGCCCCAGCAAGGCCCAGCCCTTTGACGAAGGAAGGGCCAAATTCAGCCCCCAAAGTTGCACAGTGAATCACAAGAGAAACAATGTCAAGTCACATCTCCTCTGTTCCAGTCCCAACTGGGCCCGCTGTCACATATGGAGAAGGGGGCAAGAGGCCGTGCTCCCACCAAAAAGGAGAAGGTGGTCGTGAGGGGCAAAGACCGGGCACATGAGTGTTCGAGAGCAGCGCCTGGCACCCAGGAGAGATTTTTTAAAAAATCATAGTCATCGTGAGAGAGAGTTCCCATCTAACCTGGAAAACTCAGTAAGGCTTCCTTAGAGGTGGTATCTGAATATTTCGCGTGATCGAAGGTACTCACTGTGAGGCGGGTCATGATTTCACACGCCGCTAAGAAAGGAAACAACCGTAACGGAGCGTCCGACTGGAGCCCCCCACAAAGCTGGGAAGCCGGGGGGCTGCGCCTTCAACATCAGGGAGATTGAGAGCAAGTCCCACCTCACGGAAAGGGGAAGCGAGGAAATGCGACGCGTTATCTTGGCACTGGGTGGAGGGAGGGGGGTAAGACTCTTCCCGGAGAATGTGAGCCCCTGGAGCTCCCAGGGGCTGGGTGTCGGAATCCACGTGGTCGCCGTGGGCCGAAGGAAAACACAACAAAATGCCGCCCTGCCAGCAAAGATTTTCGATTTCGAGAAATCTCAGGTGGCTAGTGTCCTCCTGGGTGGTGGAGGGAAGCAAACCCAAATCCTCACGGGAAGAACTCGATCGTAATAAGTCACCCGGATTCCAGAAATGTGAAAATGTGAAACGTCACGATGAGCCTTAGAACCTACGAAATGCGATCCAGTAAATAAAATGCTCGCCATCTGGGTCCCCATCCCGAGAGGCCACAGCGTGCGTGGGAGGGCGGTGTTTGCTCTCCACTCCTGCAAAACGGCACGCTGGCTGTGGCCCGGTTCACCCAGGCCGAAGAGACACATTTGCAAATCTGTGCTTGGACGCAAAGTTTGTCTCGAGTAGACTTGAGAGTGGCTTGGACGCCACTGCCCTGGGCGGATGCGGGAAGACGGTCCCCTCACGGCCCACTTGCAACTTAAAAAGCAATTACAGGGCGTCCGGGTGGCTCAGTTCGTTGGGCATCTGACTGCGGCTCGGCTCATGATCTCGCCGTTCCCAAGTTCGAGCCCCACATCGGGCTCTGTGCCAACAGCTCAGAGCCCGGAGCCTGCTTCGGATTCTGTGTCTCCCTCTCTCTCTGCCCTTCCCCCCCACTCACACTCTGTTTCTCTCTCTCAAAAATAAATAAACACTTACAAAAATTAAGAAAGAAAAAAAAAAAAAGCAGTTACATTTCATGTGCTGAATGCTGCAGGCAAACGTATCCGGGGGCACTGAGCTGGTGAGGGCGTAGGCAGGCTGCAAATTTAATAAATCTTAATTACCGTGTTTATACAAACAAACAGGCTGAAGCCATTGACGTAGTTGGAGCTTCCAGTGACTTTGTGCAGAGAGAAAAAAAAAAAAAAGTGCAGAGAACCAACTGCTCATAAATAATTAGCTTTGGGGCAGTTTTTGTTTTTTTTTTTTTCTTTTGGACTAAAAATAACATATGAAATGTTTTTTTTGTTTTTTTTTGTTTTTTTTTTTTTTAATTTTTTTTTCAACGTTTATTTTTATTTTTGGGACAGAGAGAGACAGAGCATGAACGGGGGAGGGGCAGAGAGAGGGAGACACAGAATCGGAAACAGGCTCCAGGCTCCGAGCCATCAGCCCAGAGCCCGATGCGGGGCTCGAACTCATGGACCGCGAGATCGTGACCTGGCTGAAGTCGGACGCTTAACCGACTGCGCCACCCAGGCGCCCCAATATGAAATGTTTTTTAAGGTGGCCAGATTACAGCCTCTGAAGACAGCACTGTCACCCGGTCAGCGTGTATGTGTATATGTGTCTGTGTGCACACACACGGGCCGCAGAAACAACACAAGAAGCACACCCAAGGGAGGGGTCTCCCCCCCCCACCAGGGGGGTCATTGTTCCCTTTGTTCTCCGAGGGATATAAGCAGGGGCGGCGTCTGCAAGGTCTTCAGGGTCCTCATTTACCTGGCCATCGAGAACCTACTATGCGCAGAGTTACAAGGACTCTGTTTACCATCAGCTTGGCGGACCCTCGTCGTGCTCCTTGGAGAGCGTGGCTAAGTGGCTCGTCAACAGTCACGCACGCTAATGGTGGATCCGAGATTCAAATCCGGTGCGTCAAGCTGTGGTTCTCGAAGTGGGGTCCCAGGCCAGCAGCGTCAGCGTCACTTGGGAACTTGCTAGGGATGCAGATTCTTGGGCCGTCTCCGCCCTAGTGGACCAAAAACTCAGGGTGGGACCCAGAAATCTGTGCTTAAGCTGTCGCCTAGATGAGCCCGAGATGGCCTCCGCACACGGCCTTGCAGGTTGCTTCTTTCCTCGTGGGCGGGCTTCACGAAAGCCAGGTGGCCAGCCGCAAACTCAGATTGTTACACATCTGATTATTTTATGTTACTATTATTTTTTTTTAACTTTTTAAAGTTTACCTATTTTGAGAAAGAGATGCATGAACGGGGTAGGGGGAGAGAGAGACAGAGAGAGAGAGAGAATCCCAAGCAGGGCTCCAACTCATGAACTGCAAGATCATGACCTGAGCCAAAATCAAGAGTTGGACGCTTAACCGACGGAGCCACCCAGGCGCCCCTACGCATCTGATTATTTTACACAGAGCCCGGATAAGCGTGTTTTTTAGCCATTTAGAGCCTGCCCGTTTCGCATACCCCACAAAGCCGTGCCCAGTATCTGCCAGCCGCAGACAAGACACAACCTGTAGCTATGAGGACCCCAGTCCACCTTTGCCCTTTAGAGCCCCGGCCTCAGAGACGTGCCGTTCCTCCCAGCCAGGACGCGTTCGCAGTCTACCAGGGCAGGACTTTGCTCTTGTGATCACTGATGGATCCCAAGTGCCCACATCAGTCCTTGGCCCGGTCAGCACTCAGTAAATACTTGTGGAACGAATGACGGACAGCAAATGAGCTGTGGCTGAGCCCCGAATGACAGGGCTGTGGACATTCCACGCTAAGCCAATCGCAGGCTGCCAGGAAACAGCCTGCTCGGGAGGCCTGGCCTCCCCCAGCCAAGTGTCCCCCGGCTCAGAAACATTTCGTGAGCACTCACTGTGTACAAGGGATCAGGGGACCCAGACATGACTCCTCCGGGTTCCCCCTGGGAGCTCCAGATGGGGGCTCCCCAGTGCAGGGCTTAAAAGTATGGAAGCCCCCGGAAGCCACCGGGCTGGACTGTGTGAGCCACCCTGTCCTTCCTGACGGTCTTGCACATTTCTCGAGGAGGCTCTCTGTCATTCTAAATGAGGGGGGATCCAGGGCTACAGTCTCCCTGAAGGACTTCTACAAATGACAGTTCACATGGTCTTCAGAATTCATTCACGACGAAAGTCGGCACTGATAATTCCATTTTACAGATGGGGAAAGTCAAGCCCCAAGAGGCAAAGCCACTTGCCCAAAGCCACCAAGCTAGTTGACGCTGGGCCCCAAGCACAGCGTTGGTCTCGTGACCGCCCGACCCAGTCCACAGGACACCCGCTCTCCTACGGACGTGAGACACAAACACCCGCTGGAGACCGAGAAGAAATCCCAGCGTGCAAAGCGCCTGGAAACCGATCCCATGGCATTAGGGACCTCGAGGAACCCAGGGCTCTTTGGAGCAGAGCCTGCTGAAGGCTCACTCTGTTCTGGGCCAGGGCTTGAAACGAGAGCTCCCTTGCAAAAGGAGACATCCATTCACATCGGGTTTTCCCGGAAGCAGGGACACCCGCCAGGCCCCAGGGATGCTTTCTCCAAGGCACGGTGTGGAAAGTCCAGATGACGGCCTTGGGGCCACAGCCCAGAGACCACCCGGAAGCCACATGCCTGTGCTGAAGGACTCATTCCGACCTTGCATCGCTCAGTTTCCCCACGCTTCCGTGAAGGCGGTGATGCCTCTTGGGTGTTGATGGTACCGTTAAATGAGATGCCCTCACCATGATTCAGCAGGATTTTCTGGCACACGGTGGAGGGACGACACAGAGCGTCTAAAGTAGTAAGGATTCGTGCTCAGGACTAGTGCCGCTCCCACGGTTACCACTTCGGCCTGCGAACGCCACAAGAGTGGCTCTGAGCGCTTCTCAGCGGGCGGAAGTGGAAACGCCTTCCTCGTAGAGCACGCGAGGCACAACCCCCCTTTTCCCCGTTACTCCCCCACTGGCCCCCGTGTGCCCGACCACCACTCAGGCGGCCACACGATCCAGTTGGCCTGGAGTGGTCCAGGTCTCCTGGGACAGTCCTGGTTGACACCTGTTGTCACAACGTAATCGTTAATAGCGTCCTTGTTCGCTCCCCACCGCATCCTGGCGTGCGATGAAAAATTCCAGGGTCCCTCCTCTGTCATGCGTTTGTCACAGCTGAGTACGCTCTGCGCACACTCCTGAGGCCTCCCGAGGACCCCGGGGCCCGGCACAGCACAACACAGCCCGCAGCTCATTCCCCATAAATGTTCCTCAGACCTCGCGGAACCTTCCAGAAAGCCCAGGAGTCTGGCTGCAGCGTCACAGGCCTACCCACCTCCAGACGCCCTGCCCTCTAGCGTGTGGAGCAGATGGCGGACGCCGTACCTTTTGGAATCCAGTCGGCTCCCCTGGAGAACTCTGTGTCTGTTATTTTCGGGAAGGAGAGGAAAAGGGGGGTGGGGGGGGGGAAGAAGTTAAGTGAGTGATACTCAAATCCCAGCAGAGCCTGTAATGGAATATTCATTTTGTCAGGGGAGTGTTTCTTTAAAACTTCTGGTCATCTGGACAGGCTGAACCAGCAGGTGATTCGATTTAATGAGCTTTTTAACGCACTTCAGGCCCAGGTGGCATTCCGTCTGGGAAGCCTGGGCCGGCAGCGGCCACCTGGCTGGGACTGCGCTGACACCTAGTGGCCACGGCGGCCGTGGCGGGGACGGCAAAGCTAGAGCGCTGAAGCTTGGCGTCTGGGGCCTGAGGGCCCCCTCAGAGGCCATCTCGACTGCCCCCCTCCTCGGGCTAACCCTGGTGCCTCAGTTTCCCCATCGCTTCTCTTCTCGGGGAATGACTACGGTGCCCCCTCTGTAGGGTTGCTATGGGGACACGGCATTTAATAAAGGCTGTTATTACTAGTTAGCTTTATCACCGTGTTGTGTGAGGACGCACGGGGACGCAAAGGGGGAAGGTGATGGTCCACAATCGCAGAGCAAATGGGTGGAGGAGTAGGGCTGGATCCCAGGGCCCCGGGCCCCAGTCCGGCGTGCCCCTCCATGGTGCCTCCCACGGCAGGGTGTGTTTGAATGCTGGCTTACTAGCGCCACGGCCGTGGGAGTTCCGGCCCTCAGTCTCCGCTCTCCCTTTGGAGACTGGTGTAAGGACATAAATGGGGTCATAAAGACTTCAGCTGAGCCGCTCCTCGAACGTGAACCGTGATGGTCACTGCTGTCATTACCGGAGCGCCAGCCTCACGGGGCGGCAGGATGGCCAGGTGACATGTTGGAAGTGAAGCACCTACGACCCGCGAGCCTCCATCACTCACTCCCCAGTTTAGCGTGTGGGGCAGAGAGGATGTGGCCCAGCTACGTCTCCCCAGACGAGCTTGGGCTCAGCCATAGCCCTCCCCCCGGGGCCTGGGAGCTGCACGCCCTTGGCACCTACCAGCAGGTGGCTGGAGTCCTTGAGCTTGGACTTGTACAACATCCACCGGTAACGCAGGTCCTCGAGCTCGTCCGAGGACCCCCTCGCTGGCCCGACATGAAGGAGGTTCTCGAAGAGACGCTGACCTTCTGGCACCCGAGCCTGCAGCTCCTGTGGGGACAGGCAGTGTCACGTGCACCTTCCAAATGGCCCAGACGGCCCCACCTGCCTGGTAAGGAGGAGCCAATCGAATTTGTCTCGAGAGGCAGCTGAAGGAACCTGTAAAGTGAGAAGCCCATCGTGCAAATTCAAGCCAAGGCCAGGCAGTCGCTCTCTGGAATGCTACAGAAGGAACTCCTGCCTGAGGGGGGCAGGTACGCTGCTGACCTCCGTGGTCACTTCCGCCTCTGACATTCTAGAACCAAGTCCTCGGAGGGTTTGACACAAGAGTCACCTTCAGGATAAGAGCCACCACGGTTGAACATGCTTTTATGTTGGCATTCTTAAGCCTGGCAGAGTGCTACTGGGAGCCGGCAGATTTTTCTATCACAATATAGTACTGTGTCACCCCAGGGTGGCACTTGTTATCCTCAGGACTCCTGAGAGGTAGTGATGTGGGGGTAGGAGCAGGGCTGCAAATCTGAGCGTGTGGGTTTAAATTCTGGCCAAGGATCCTGCCTCCACCCCATCCTGCTGGCGGTGTGATATGGGCAGGTTGCGCAGCTTCTCAGAACCGACTAGAACGTGAACTCTTTAAGAGCAAGGAGGCCTAAATGGGGGCAGCCGCAAGTAATCTCTGATACGGCTGGAGTTGGATGGTGGTGGCGAGAAATGAGCGTCACAGCCAAATGAGAGACCAGAGGGACGCAAGGACTTCCTCATCGTAGGTAATTGGACCAAACTTCTCACCGAGGGCAAAGTATTAGAAACACTTAAGAGTCATCAAAGAGTTAATAAGAGAGCAAGACGCATCAGGCTAAACCCTGGGAAAGGGTGAAACCCAAAGAAGTAAGGCCGGTGTTCAGACCGGCTTTTGTCTGCAGGACATTTGTCGATCTGGGAGAAACAGTTGTGAAACAGATCACGCTTTGGGAAACCTCATGGGGCTATGGAGACAAAGGTCAAGGTCTGGGCTCTGCAGGGATAGAGACTTTGATAATCTGCTTCCCCTTCGGCTGAGATTCCTAAAGGTGAATCAGAAGTAAACTCACACTTGGGGCACCCGGGTGGCTCAGTCGGTTGAGCGTCCGACTTCAGCTCAGGTCATGATCTCACGGTTTGTGAATTCGAGCCCCGCGTCGGGCTCTGTGCTGGCAGCTCAGAGCCCGGAGCCTGCTTCAGATTCTGTGTCCCCCTCTCTCTCTGTCCCTCCCCCACTTGTGCTCTCTCTCTCTCTCTCTCTCTCCCTGCCTCTCAAAAATAAAGAAACATAATAAAAAAAAAAGAAAAAAGAAGTAAATTCACACCTTGAGTGGACTAAAGTCCAGCCCAGGTCATCAGTGGTCCAGGGAGCCTCAAACTTTGAACTTGGACTCACTGATTTCAGAACAATAAAGTCCTCCTTGCCTGGCAGTCACAAACAAAATCCTCTCTGGAGAAGAGGTGATCCTGAATCTCAAATTACCCCTACATCTATTTCGTCAAATGCAATGCCCAGCACACAATCAAAGCAGCCTCATATATACAAGACACTGATAACAAGAACAAGCAGAAACAACATGCAAAAGAAATGTTCCTAAAATGACTTGAGAATTATTAGATGCATTATATAAAACAGCTACCGTGCTTGAAGAATTAAAAACCAGACTCAGCAGGGATCTGGAAGCCACAAAAAGTGACAGAGTAGCATTTCAAAAGAACAAGGTAGAAATTCTAGAACTGGCAAATACAATATCAAAAGCGAAAGGCTTAACAGACATGTGTAATAGTGAATGAGACACAGTGAAAGAGAGAATTAGTAAACCGGAAGGTAGTGTAGAAAAACTCTCCAGAATGCAACAGGAAGAGAGAGGATGAACAAAACACAAGATAAGGTAGGAGACATAGAGCCCACAGAGAGAAGGAATAACATGTATCTAAGCAGCATCACAGCAGGAGAGGAGAAAGGGGATAAGGCAAAGGCAGTATGTTAGTATCAGAGAATTCTCTAGAATTTTCCGGAAAGACTCTAGACTACGGATTCCAGTATCCAGATGAATCCCAAGTAAGAAAACTAAAAAGACATCCAAACCCTAACATATCCTAATAAAACTGCAGAGAAATAAGGAAAAAGAGAGGTAAGCTGGGGCCCGGATGAGAAAGGCTTTGTGTGATACGTTTGGGAGGCTGGACTCTATACCGAAAGGTTTACATCAGGGGAAGGATAAAGTCACATTCATGATGCTAAAGGTCACTCTAGCCGCAGAATGAGCCAGGCCCTGGATGGGGGCCCATCAGGAAGAAAGAAGGCCAGCTGGGAGGCTATTGCCATAATCAAGGCCAAAAGTATCTAGATTAACATAGTGGTAGTAAGAGGGGACAGAAACAAAAAATTCCCAGGAGGTGGAATCCAGGAGGGCTTGGTGACTATTTAGATATGGGTGTGAAGGAGAAAGATCTGTGGTAGAAGGACTGCAAAAATGGCCATGACGCCCCATCCTGCCTCCCCGCCGTATTCATGAGCTTTGCAATATGACTTTGAGTCCTTTCTACCAAGAGGTGGAGTCTGTTGTCCCTCCCCGTGAACATGGGTTGGCCCTGTGACCCTTTTTGTCCAACGGAATCCAGGGCAAGTAATACGCCAGTTCCTACTCGAGGCCTCAGAAGCCTCGAGTGCTCCCACTTGCCCTCTGAGACGACGCCTCTGCCACAAGAAGCCTGGGCTGTCCCACAAGAGGATGAGGGCTGTGCGGTCCGTCTCATGCTCATCTCCCACAGCCTGCCATCCCCCCAAAGTAGAGCCACCCAGCTGACCTATAACTGATAGCAAATAAGGGAGCCCAGCCAAGACCAGAAGCTCTGCCCGGATGAGCTCGGCCTAAATTGCCAACCTTCAGAACCATGAGTCAAATAACCGTTTGCTGTTTGAAAACTCATACTGATGGAAGGGTTTGTTACACAGCCACGGCTCGCTGATGGATAGGAGTCGTGATGAGGAGTGATATTGTCCAAGCTGGGGAATACAGAAGGAGGCTGAAGGAATGAATGGTTCTCCGAAAGTCCTTCGGAAATACGTGAACCAAAAAAGTTCAGAGACTATTACTTATACACGGATGAAAATGGCTCACAAGCCGCGTGTGTGCTTCTTTTTGAAGAACCCCCTGGTGGCGAACACATCCGTGGGTGCAAAAGGAGGGCCTTTTTGTGGCAACAAACCTGTAGCTTCGTTTCCCTGGCCCTCAGATCCCTGGCTGCGGCCATTCTCATCGCGATGACGCTAACCAGCTTGGCGTTTTCCACCTCCAACCACTGCTCAAAGTCCCTCAGGAGCTGGGAGTAACCTTCCAGGCTGCCTTCTTCCCGGAGTAGATTTGCCTGTAGGAATACACAGCATGACCGACCCATCAGAGGGGAGGTCAGCCTACTGGCCACGCATCCCGTGGCTTCCCTCTGAGGCAGAAGGTAGGGCTGAGGATGCCCAAAGGTGACGAGAGGGGCCTGGAGCCTGGAGAGGGAGGAATGTCTCTCTAGGCCAACGAGGCCACGTTAGAAATTTAATTCTAATTCAGGTCCAGGGTCCTGCGCTGCCTCGGCCAGTGCTCAGCGCCCTCCTGGACCAACCCCCCCCCCCCCCCCCGAGCCGCGACAACGGATCACCGTGGTCACCTGCTGGTCTCCTAGCGGCAGCCACCACCGTTCCTCACCAGGAAGGCTATCACAGTGGTTCCCCTTCCTCCACACCTGTCCCCCTCCGGGCTCTGTGGCCAGAGCGGCCGGTCTAAAACGCAAGTCCATTCAGCGAGGCCCTTGCCAGTGCGTACTGCGCTTTCTGTCAACCCTGACTTAATTGCCTGCGGTTCCCATTTCCTCACTCCTCAAAATGTGCCCCGAAGCCCAGCGGCATGGGCGTCACCCGGGAGCTTCCAGAAATGCAGAATCCTGGGCCCCGCCCCAGACCCGCTGATCGGAAGGTGCGTTCTCCCACGATCGGGGTGCACGTTACCGCGTGCAAAGCTCTGCGCTGGGTCGGAAGTTCCCGCGGGTTGGAAGCGATTCTGTTTCACTCCCGGCTGCACCCCGGCCCCAAGTGCGGGCCTCAGGGCACAGTAACACTCAGCGATTTGGGAAGGGGCGACACAAGGATACATGGGAGAATGGGAGTGGAGGTGTCGTTTTCGAAGGACAAGGAAGGATGGGTCTTTTCAACGCGGTTCCTTTTTTTAAAAGCCGTCAGGAGAAGGGGTGAGCGATACGAGACGGTTGGGTTAGTTCTTTTGAACAAAATGCGGCTTATGGCACACAAAAAAGGTACCCCACTCGCGCGATTTCAGTTTGCAGTGTGGGGCCAGCAGGAAGCCGTCAGCCCTGCGAGGGGCGAGGTTTCCGAGGGGTGGGGACCTGTCTGCCCAAGCGACACTTCTGACCTTCCCCCTGGCCCGGGGGCTGGGGCCTCTGAGCCCCTCTGTCCAGCGGCACACCCAGGAGAGGACACGGCCAAGTCCCCAGTTGAGCACGCGGCCGCAGGCAGGGAGGGGGCTTGGGGGAAGGCCACCCACCGTCCCTCCCTCCGGGTCTGCCGTCTCCCTGGAAGGCCCCCCTGGGCAGACTCACCCGGCGGTGACGCCCGGAAAGAGGCTCCGCGGGATCGATGAGAAACCCAGTCCTCGGGATGTTGTTGGTGAAAATCGTTTTCTTCCCCGAGTCCACTTCCCTCCTCTGCAGCTGCCGGTTTCCGACGAGGCTGCGAAGACACCCAGCCCAGTCAGCGTGGCGCTGCGATGGGGACTCCCCGGGTCACAGAAGCAACAGACTGGGGGCACCACGGGGTAGGAGCCGACTTCTGGGCCTCGCAAGTCAGGGACCATCCTTCGGGTTCGTCAGAACGTTCCCGAGGCTCCAGTTCCCTACTTGAGACCCGGGTCACCCTGCCGTTAAAGTGAGCACGCCCATCGGCGCGGGGGAGGCCCAAGCCAGGAGGGGCTGCAGGCTGACCCCCCCCCCCCCCAAGCCGGGACACCTCCCTGCTCCCACTGCTCCCGCTAGAATCGCCCCTGGGCCAGACTGGAGATACACGGGGGCACCTGACGCCATGCTTCTACGGGCCCGCTGAGCTCTCCCCCTGGCGAAACGGGGGTGTCGCCTGAGACCAGGCTCGGAGCGGGGGCCCCTCACCTCAGCAGGCTTTCCTCCAGCAGCTTCAGAGCCTGCCACGACTCTACCAGTTGCCCCAGCTCCTCCTGGACCAGAGCAGCCCCTTCCGGAGAAGACTTCTTCATCACCAGCCGGCCATAGGCTTCGACCAGGGGCAGCTGGGCCTCCTTCTCCGGGAATTCAGCCAGCAGCCTCTGAAGGACACACACATACACACACACGCGCGCGCACACACACTCAGTGAGCTCTTGGAACAGGGGTCTCTGTTCCCCAGTGTGGGCTCTTTGGCCTCCCAAGCCTGCTTTTGGGGATGTAAGTGAAGGCACGGGCATCCCCGTGGGGAAAGCCATCCCACCTCGACTTCGACCTCCCGGGATTGGGCGTCCCACGGGCCCGCCTCCTCCTCGTGTGACTCCAGCTTCTGGGTGACCACGGCGATCCACTGTCTCAGCTCCTGCAGCTGGTGGCTGAAGGTGCAATGTTCCCGCACGCTCTGCTGACACCTGTCCATGAGGTCCTGCAGCACAGCCCAGGGGGCCCAGGGCGCTCTGAGTGCAGGCAAGGTGGGACCCCGGGCCACCCCATCCTGCAGGGCCCCCAGACCTTCCCTGGGGCAAGACGGCCCCCAGGGCTTCCCAGCCAGCGGGAACGTGAGACGCTGGTCCTCCCTTGTACACAGGACAGGGATTTACTCTGGCAAGACCAACTCTGGTTTAAAGTGTCTCTAAGCCTCCTATTTAAAAAAAATTTTTTAATGTTTATTTATTTTTGAGGCAGAGAGAGACAGAGCATGAACAGGGGCGGGGCAGAGAGAGAGCGGGAGACACAGAATCCGAAGCAGGCTCCAGGCTCTGAGCTGTCAGCACAGAGCCCGACGCGGGGCTCGAACTCACGAACCACAAGATCGTGACCTGAGCTGAAGCTGGACGCTTCACCGACTGAGCCACCCAGGTGCCCCTAAAGTGCCTCTAAGCCTTCTTAACTTTTATGTGGATGTTACCATGTCTGGACGAGGGTGTGGACGATCAGACCTCCTGTCCACCACTGGCGTGGGTGGTAAATCATATGCCACTTGGGGAAACCAGAGGTCAGTATCTACTAAGACTGCACAGAGGCATCCCTACGACCCAACCCTGTCGCCCCTGGGCAGACACCTAACAGATACAAATGTATCGTCACCAAAAGGCCCACACGCGGTGTCGCTTGTAACAGGAAGAGACAGGAAAGCACCCAAGTGCCCGTCAGCAGAAGTATGGATGAATATGTTGAGGTATATTCACACGCTGGGATATTTTACGGCAGGAACGAGCGGTCTATGCAACAGTCATTATAATACAGCATTGCGGGTGAATTTACAGCCGGCGTGTAGACAGCTAGGAGCCAGACACACACAGAAAACCATTCTGTGCGATTCAATTAAAATAACGTGTAAAGTCAGGCAAACCCAACCCAGGGTGTTCCAAGTCAAACATCAGGGTTGCCTTCAGGCACCAGGAGTGGCTGTGGGGGGGGGGCCCCGAGGGGCCTGGGGGTTGGGGGAGCCAGTGTCTTTCTGTGTCATGATCTGGGTGCTGAGAACGTGGATGTGTCCAGTTTTTGAAAATGCATCGAGGGGCGCCTGGGTGGCGCAGTCGGTTAAGCGTCCGACTTCAGCCAGGGCACGATCTCGCGGTCCGTGAGTTCGAGCCCCGCATCGGGCTCTGGGCTGACGGCTCAGAGCCTGGAGCCTGTTTCCGATTCTGTGTCTCCCTCTCTCTGCCCCTCCCCCGTTCATGCTCTGTCTCTCTCTGTCCCAAAAATAAATAAACGTTGAAAAAAAAAAAAAATTAAAAAAAAATGCATCGAACCGCACAGGGAGATGTTCTCTTTTTCTACATACGATGATGCTTCGATAGAGAGTTTTTGAAAATGGTCCTGCTTTTTTCCCCCTCTCCTCTGGGGCAGCCCTTCCCAGCTCTCAGGCTGGGGCCTTGTTCTTCTCCGTCCTCAGGAAAGGAAGGGGCCTGTGCTCCTGGTCACCCAACCTGGGGCCCTCTGAGCCCCTCTCTCCCCACCCACTGCAGGCCAGTCAGACCCCAGGGTCTTGCTGTGACCCCTGGCTTGGGCCACCACAGGCCCTGCCCTCCTTCATTCCAGACACCGGCTGACGCCCGCCCCTGGACACCAGGCCCCCTAGAACTGGGGAGACAGAGAGGGTGCGTCCCAACTCTCTGCCACAAACCAGTGATGAGAGCCTGAACAGTTACCTAAAAGTCCACCTCTCCGCACTGTCGCTACCATAGTCCCCCCCCTCCCCCGACCCCTGTCCCCATGCACCAATGTCAAACCCAATGCTTTCAATGGCCTCCGATTGCTTAGTGGGGTCTGTCTCCCCCGGGGGAGATGGGAAAATGGCCTGGGCTGTGGGGAAAGGACTTATTAGAACTTACTAGGTTGAAAAAGCCCTGAGTGGGGCACCTGAGTGGCTCAGGAAATCTTGTGGGCGGTGGGGCAGTTCTGCGTTGTGGGGTCCGGATGAGGGCACCTGTCCCTCTCCCTGTATCTGCAGGGGTCACCCCTGCTCTATCATGGTCACAGCAACCAAAACCCCCTATGAGCTTCCAGGAAACGTGGCTCCACCGAGGGAGGCCCGTCGGTCTAAGCGATGCGTGGAGGTCTAGATGAACTGATTTAACTCCACCTAATAAATTAGCAGCTAGTGGTCTCAAGGTGGAGGTGGGGGAGTAGAGAACTAGGAAATCACCATCCCTGCCCTTTGGGGGCCCACAGAGCCCAGAGAAACAGCAAACACCAGCTTTAATGCCTCTATCCAATGATGAGCCAGATTGATCGTGATAATAGTTAATAAGGAACATTAACTGAGTATGATTAGCGGTTGCAGAACGCTAACATTCCAGTTCAATCGCGCTCTTTAATTATTGCCTAAATACTTCTTCAAGGAAGCATTGTCCCCCTTTTATTACTGTGTCGCTCAAGGCTTTTAATTTCTTTTTTATTTTTTTAATGTTTATTTATTTTTGAGACAGAGAGAGACAGAGCATGAACGGGGGAGGGTCAGAGAGAGGGAGACACAGAATGTGAAACAGGCTCCAGGCTCTGAGCTGTCAGCACAGAGCCCGACGCGGGGCTCGAACTCACGGACTGCGAGATCATGACCTGAGCCGAAGTCGGCCGCTTTACCGACTGAGCCACCCAGGCGCCCCTCTTTTTTATTTTTTAAAGTGTATTCATTTTGAGAGAGGGGGAGAGAGAGAGCGCGAGCAGGGGAAGGGCAGAGAGAGGGAGACAGAGAATGCCGAGCAGACTCCGTGCTATCAATGTGTAGCCCAGTTCGGGGCTCGAACTCACCAACCGTGAGATCATGACCTGAGCGGAAACCAAGGGTCGGACCCTCAACCAACGGAGCCACCCAGGTGCCCCCAGCCTAGGTTTTCTTGAGGTGTGGCTGCCCGAGAGGCGGCTCCACAATCCCCAGGGCACTTGTTACAAATGCAGACTCCGGGACCCCATCTGAATCACTTAAATTTGTCCTCAGGCCAGTTTTGAAGAAGCCTGCGCCAGCCCCCGCCCCATTCCATTCCCAGGGCTCAAAGGGCCCGGGTGGCCACTAGAGGGCGCCGCAGAGGAGGCTCCCAGCCGCCGGGGTGCAACTTTCAACCCGCTCTTAACGTGGCTTACGTACCCCCACGCCCACTGCACCCGGGGCTGTTAGCCTGTTCTGTTCCTTGTCCTCCGGGCACACCTGGAATGGTATATGAGCTTGTTGTTTTGCGGACTCACTGTCCATCTCCCCACTGGAATATAACCCCGGGGAGCGGGGCTTTGGCTGTTGGCCTGGTACCAGCCTTCATCCTCAGGGCCCAGAACCCCCCACCCCCGCCACAGGGGACATGCTCACTACTCCTCTGCTGAATGAGTGAGTGAGGGAAGAAAGGAAGGGAAAAAGAAAACAGAAAGGTTTGAAGGAATGCAGGAAGAAAAGGCAGAGAGCGTAGGATCCCAGGCGCCTGGTTTTACCTCCAGAGACCTCTGCAGGGCCTGGTAGTCGGCAGAAAGCTGCTCCATTTTGTGCTGGTGGGTGGGGTTCCCCTGGACGAGAGGCCTCACGGCCTCCATCTGTGCCCCAAGGTCCAGCCCCTCTTCCTGCAGCCCCTGCAGCAAAAAGGAGCAACTGTGGCCGTCCTGTTTATCTCCTGTCATGGGAGCTGATGGGGGGAGGGGGGCTCTGAGTGGGGGAGCTTGGGAAGGTCCCGGCAAGATGGGGCTCCCCCACCCCAGTGGCGGCACCATATGGCCATCTGATGGGCCTACTCTCAGAGCTGGTGAGACTTTTTAAAAGGAGACAGAAATATTCTGGGACACCCTGGAAACAAACGGTTACGGCCTGGAAGGCATCTCTGGGGAGGGGTGGGGGGGGGTTGGTCAAACTCCCGCCTGGATTCTTACCTGATGACCCCCTCTCCTCGTGAAGAATCACGCCCCAACTTCAGTTTTAAAGCCCCCAGACACACCATTTTTAACATCTTCCCAAGAACCCTCTCAATGTACGTATGAAAAGTGCTTGACTTTTAAAAGGGTAATTGTATCACACGCATTTAAAATCCCGCAACCTCCTTATCAAGCCAATCATTATTGACCAGTCTGCCTGTGTTTTAACGCATTTATTCTCGCTTCCAAAATCAGATCATTTAACTGAAGGCCTCTGTACTCATCAGGAACACTTTTAGAGCAGAGCAATTTTAAAACCGAATACCAACATGACATTTTGCAGCGACAGAGTAAACAGAAGTGTAGCTGATCTTTTCCTGAGGCTCAAGAATTCGCGGTCTGCAGGTACTAAAGGTCCCGCAGAGGCCAGAAGCCACCAGATCAATCTAGCAGAGATCCGGACAAAAGGTCAGACCTCAGGCGAGGGGCTCGGTGGCCGCTGTTTTGCCAGTTACTGCCGCAAGAGGGGAGCTGCCTAGAGACACAGCTGAGCACCTGAACGGGGCCACCCGGGGCCCCACAAAGCCCTTACCTGCAACCTGGAGAGCTGGGTCTGTTTCCTAGGAAGGTCCTGCTGAAGCCCGTTCTCAGCTCGGACCCTGCCTTGGAGGTCCGACAGCTTCTTCTGTAGGGGCTCGAAAGCAGCCCCAAAATCTTGGTGCTGAGCCAGCAGGCTCTGCAGAGACACACAACGGACAGCACACAGATTAAGAAATCCCCTCACAGGCACCCTGTACGACCGGCCACTCAACACCAAACTCCGGCCTTCTCCCGGCCGGCTCCTGTCCACTCCGGCATCACCCCCTCCAGGAAGCCTTCCCGGAGCCCTTGCTGGGGTTGGACGCCCCCCCCTTGGAATCACCGTGGCGTCCTCACCGTGACAGTTGCTCTGCTCCCTAGCACAGAACTGCATCTCATAATACGTACACACCAGATCCCGCCGGAGGCCTATTTTTGCCAATAAAGTTTTATTGGGATACGGCCACGCCCACTCACTTCTAGCCGCTCTCGTGCCTCGGTAGACCCGAGGAGCCGCAGCCGAAACTGTCTGCCACACAAACCCTAGGGGATTTGCTAAACGTTCGCTACTTGGGGGAGATGAGATCCCGGATGTGAATGGAGCTCTCGGCGAGGGCCCGGTCCCTCCCAGCGCCCGAGAGTTATGTCGTCGTCATCATCAGATGCTCGGCCAACATTTGTTACGTAAAAGAACACACCGTCCTCGACATGCCACGTTGCCCCTTCGATTTAGTGCAGTCATTCAGAAATGTGCTCCTAATAACATTAGCTTCCGGCTCTAGGTGGTCGAAAGTTCACAGGCAATTTTCTCTGCATTTTCTCATTAGACAGCCCCCCCCCCCACCCCGCCCCCAACCCTGGCTTCCTCAGGAAGACAGTTCCAGTGTCGAGGGAGATTCAGGGGCAGGGGTGGGCACAGCAGGTGCCCAGGATGCCAGTTGGAAGGATCGCACGTTAACCGCACCGGCTCACGGACGAGGAGCTGAGACCCCGGGGGACAAAGGGCGAGGGAAGGCCACCCGGTGACAAGTGGTGGGGCCGAGGGAGGAGTCTGGGCCTCCTGCCTCCCTCCCCAGAAGGCTGTCCCCCAGGACGGCAGCCGCGACACCCACCTGCAGCTTGCTTTTCCTCTGCAGGAGGCCGTTGTGCAGTAAGTCTCTGTCCCGCACGGAGCTCGCCACCTGCTCCAGGAGGGCCGTGGCTTTGTCCTGGCCGAAGACGCTCCTCAGCAGGTCTTTCTTCAGCTGTAGCATCATCAGCTGCTCCTTCAAGCGCGAGCTTTCTGCCAGGGCCGCCTACAGGGGACAAGGCCTCCGTGACCCCCAGGGCACGGCAGGGCAGGGCGGGACCGGGCTGGGAAGCGGTACCAAGAGCACATCCGTCCTGCCTCAACTTCCCCGGGACGCCGCACCTTCGTGCCTGGAACTGAGAAAGCGGCAGGCGCCAGGAGGAACGGGCTGGCGGGGACGCGTCAGGGAGGCCCTGACTTTCAGGGTCAACTTGATTCCTCTCTCACCCCCCACTTCTATCCTATCACCAAAGCCCGGGCAGGATTGTACCTCCTGTCCAGCCATCCCCCCTGCCGGTGTCCACGGCAGACCCTCACTCACCTGGATCACAGCAGCCCCTGACTGCCTGCCCCCCACCCCGCAGTCGTCCCCCCAGAATCGACCACCCACACTGCGGCCGCCCCTGCCCCCCCAGCCGTCCCCCCAGAATCGACCGCCCACACTGCGGCCGCCCCTGCCCCCCCCAACAGCCGTCCCCCCAGAATCGACCGCCCACACTGCGGCTGCACCTGAACCGAACCAGTTGGATCCTTTACTCGATAATCCCCCATCACCGACAGCAGTAGGGCTACCCCTTGGGTGCTGTTTGGGACATAGGGGCCTATGGGAGCACGTGGGAATTCAGGAAAGCTCCCTAGAGGAGGTGACATCTGAGTGGAATCGTGATGTTCAGGTGATGGAGGTGCCAGGTGAAGGAGGGACCTAAGGGAGACTCACGTGACAAGCAGCTGGCTCCCTGCGCCTTTGTGCGGCCCCGGCCCCGCCTCCTCCAGGAAGCCGGCCCCGACCACACCCCCAGCCTACACTCACTCTTCCTGCCCCAAAGCCCTGTGCCAGTCTCCGGCTTCTGCTGACTAACGAGCTGTTTGGGGTCAGCACGCCTTGCTGATCTGAGGGCCCAGGGTCCCGGAGGCCAAGGGAATTGTGTTCGTCTGTCCAGAGTCCTTCCGCTTTATCCCTGGTGATGTTACTGAGACACCAAGCTGGGCACAGGGCTGGGAAGGGACAAAGACCCCAACCCAGGTAGGTACCTGCGATCCAAGGCCGAAAGTGATCATCTCCCTTCAAGTGTCGACAACAGAGCCCTCTGGGTGTTGGAGGCGGAGCTGAACGCCCCTAGTTGGGGAAATCCGAGAAGCCTCCCCAGAGCAGGCGGTGTTGCCAGAGCCCCGGAAGAGCAGAGGGGGCCCCTGGAGGAAGGGCAGCCTAGACGCGGCCGGCAGAGCCGAACTGGCGTCCCCCGCGATGGGGGCAGGTGGTGTGAGAGGACAAGCCCCTTGCTAGGGAGGGTGCCCTTCACTCCCTTTCCAGAAAGCCTGGACAAATAGTGCAGCAGTTAAGAGTTCAGGCTGAGAAGTTGCGATCCGGAGGCCTTGGGTAGTTCTGAGCCTCAGTTTCCTCATCTGCAGAACAGGCGGAGCCACGCCCAACTCCCGGGGTCGGCGTGAGGGCTGAAAGGGGGCGGTGCCCATGCAGCCTGTAGCCTGGCGCACAGCCCGCAGGGAACACACAGTAACAGATGGCTTGTCTCTCTGGTACCGTCTAACCAGCCGCCGCGGGCTGAATTGCGTCCCCCCAAAAGATGTGAAGTCACAGCATCCCCGCCCCGACTGCCCCAGAATGTGACTGTATGTGGAGACAGGGTCCTTACGGAGACAGTCAAGTTGGAATGAGGTCATGAGGGTGGGCCCCAATCCCGTTAGGACCGGTGTGCTTCTTCAAAAGGGAAATCTGCACCCCGACCCACAGGCACCAAGGCAAGACGACGTGAGGACACGTGGGGAGAAGCTGTCCAGGTGACGGCAAAGGCCGAGATCGCCGGGCCAGTGTACAGGCCAGCGAACAACAACACCTGTCAGTCGACACCAGGAGCTAGAAGAGGCAGGGAAGGATGGTCCCCAGAGCCTTCAGAGACGGCGCGGTCCTCCTCACTTGGTGCCTGTCGTCTCCAGAACTGTGTGACAGTGAGTCGCCATCGCGCTAAGCCATCTGGTTTTGGAACTTTGTCACAGTCGTCCTTGGAAATGAGCATCTCAGCCATGCCCAGCTTTGGGGCCTGATGCCTTAGTCCTAGAGGAACTTTGCAGGTCTGATAGGCTACGCTGAGGCTAGCCAGGTGCAGGAGCTGAGCCAAGAAAAACAGGGCTGGCGGCTCGAGCCTGGCCCGTGAAGTCCATCCGGCCTGGGAAGGGCTCGTGAGCGCAACGCAAGACGTGATCCCAGCCAGCACAGAGCACGGACAAGCCATAGTCCTGCCCACCTGTTCCAACCCACTGATCCGCGAAACTCCTGCCCCGGGGAGTCCTGAGTCACACTCTAGAAAGACGGAACCTCTCCCTCCCGCCTGGCACAGGTCCTGGTTAGCTTTCTGCCCCCCGTGGGAAGGACGGGATGGAAATACAATCTGATCTAGTGGGAAAAGCACTTGCCGTGGAGTCAACCAGACCTGGGTCAAAGCCAGCTCTGCCACTTAGTCGCTGTGTGACCTTGAACCAGTGCCTTTCCCTCTCTGGGACATGGTTTCCTCAACAGTCAAATGATAATAATAAAACTGCCACAATGTACATGGCAACCCTGTTCCCAGGACCCAGGGTGACGGCAGGAATAAGAAACATAAGATGAGAGTCTAGAGCCTGCCATTCTGGCCTCAACCCCGCCTCTGGAGTGGCCCGACCTTGAACAAACACCCTAACTTCTCTCTGGTTCTGGTCCCTCCTCAGCAAAATGAGGAGGAAAATAATAGAAATGCAGACCAAAATCTGTGTACATAGATATCCACCATATACAAGTTATGACCAGGAATACTGGAAACAACCTAAATATCATACGAACGGAACAAAAAATATTGCGAAATACTGTGCAGCCATTTAAAGTGATGACTTTTCAGCAACATTTTATCTTTTTTCTTAAAACTTTTTAGCTGAAGTATAACAGACACGTAACGTTATATCAGTTTCAGATGCGCGACACGATTCGATATTTGTACACACTGCGAAATGATCACCATGATACATCTGGGGCCGACCGTCACCACACAAAGTTATAATTTCTTTTTTCCTTCTGACAATGAGAACTTTTAAGATTCACTCTTCTGGCAACTTTTACGGGGGGCTACCATATCGACTGTAGTCGCCATGCTGTACATCACGACCCCGTGACTTATTTATCCTATAACTGCAAGTTTGTATCTTTTGAGCCCCTTTAACCCCCGACACCCCTCCCCCACAAGAACCCCCGGGGGTTCTCTACCCCCGACACCCCTCCCCATTGGCGGCCTCCATTCTGTTCTCTATATCTACGGGTTTGGTTTTCGGTTTTTAGATTCCACATAGAGGTGGGATCATGTGGTATTTGTCTTTCTCTGTTCAGCTAATTTCACTTACCATGATGCCCTCAAGGTCCAACCATGTTATTGTAAATGGCAAGATTTCGTTCTCTTTTATGGCTGAGTGGCATTTCTTTATATATATCTATATAGATACAGATATAAATATAGATATGGATACGGGTACAGATATATAGATACAGATATAGATACAGATACAGATATAGACATAGATATATAGAAACAGATACAGACACAGACATAATCACACATTCTTTCATCCGTTCACCCCTCAGTGGACGCTTAGGTTGTTTCCATACCTTGGCTTTGTAACTAACGATGCAATGAACATGGGGCTCTCTTTACATATAGCTTTTCAAATTAGTGTTTTTGTTTTCTTTGGACAAACACCCAGAAGTAGAATCGCTGAATCACATGGCAGTTCTCTTTTTAATTTTTCGAGGAACCTCCTTACTGTTTTTCCACAGTGGCTGCCCCAGTTTACATCCCCACCAACAGCATACCAGGGTTCCCTTTTCTCCACATCCTCACCAACGCTCGTTATTTCTTGCCATTTGCTTTTAGCCATTCTAACAGGTGTGGGGGGATAGCTCATCGTGGTTTTGGTTTGCACCTCCCTGCTGATGAGTGACGTTAACATCTTTTCATGTGCCTGTTGGCCACCTGTATGTTTTCTTTGGAAAACTGTCTGTCCCGAGTTTCTGCTGAAAAACCTGCCTGTAGTCTTATGAGCGTTCCCCTGTATGGAACACATTGTTTTTCTCACACTACTTTTAAGATTCTATCTTTATTTTTAACTTTTGACATTTCAAGTATAATGCATCTTGGTATGGGTCACTTTTCTTCGTCTTGTTTGAACACGCATCTCTGTGCTTTCTGGACCTGGATGTCTGTCTCTTGCCCCAGTTTAGGAAAGCTTTCAGCCTTTATTTCTTCAGATAAGTTTTCTGCCCCCTTTCCCCTCTCTTCTCCTTCTGGGACATCTACAATGCAAATGTTACTCGGTTTGATGTGGTCTCATAGGTCCCTTAAGCTATTTGCATTTTTTCAAATTCTTTTTTCTTCTCGCTGCTCTGAGTGAGTTCCACTGCCCTGTCTTCCAGATCACCGACCCCTTCTTTGGATTCGAGTCTGCTGCTGAACCCGCCAGTGTATTTTTCAGTGCAGTCACTGCATTCTTCAGTTCTGTGACTTCTGTTTGGTACTTTCTTATTGTTTACGTGGGGTTTTTTGGGAAGTTCTTGCTGTGTTCATCCCTTCTTCTCCCAAGATCAGTGAGCATCGTTAGGACCATTACTTTCAACTCTTTATCAGGTAAATTACTTATTTCCATTTCATTAGGGTTTTTTTTTTCCCCCTTGAGGTTTTATTTTTAAGTCCCAGGGATCAGGTGCCTGAGGTGGGGCACAAACCCCTCACTCCTCGAGGAGAAGCTCCAAATTTGTGAGCTCCTTCCTCACGGTGGGTCACTGCACCGGGGGTGAGGTGTTTTGGCCAAACAGCATCTCTGCCTCTCCGACGCATCTCAGTGAAGCCCTTCTACCATTGGATGGAAGCAACTGTTCTGCCACAGTTCAGGTCTTTCTCAGAGGGCATTATTCCACATGTAGCGACAGATTCAGTGTATCCATGGGAGGACATTAAGTTCAGGATCTTTCTACGCTGCCATCTTGGACTGTCCTCCTGAACCATTTTATTTTATTTATTTTTATTAAGTTTATTTATTTATTTTGAGAGAGAGAGAGAGAGAGAGAGAGAGCGAGCACAAGCAGGGGAGGGGCAGAGAGAAGGAGAGGAAGGATCCCAAGCAGGCTCCATGTTGTCAGCTCAGAACCCGATGCGGGGCTCGAGCTCACAAACTGTGAGATCAGGACCTGAGCGGAGATCAAGAGTCTGACGCTTAACCAACTGCGCCACCCAGGCAACCCCTCTGCCCCGGGGACCATTTTAAATGAAGCCTGTAAGTGCCAACTGAAAATATCAGAATACACAGCTATATAACACGATTCCAAATACGCAAAAAATGGCAAAGAATTAGTGAAATCTTTTGTCTCCTGGTGACAATATTGCATGGAAATGGCTAGATGGGTTTTCATCAGGTATGAAGGGTATATTTGGGATTGTCGGACCTAAAGTAGATTTCTGCGACACGTGTAAGATTCACTTTGGGGAGCCCTGAGGAGTCCCTCAAAAAGATGGACAGTCATCTTTCAGAGCATGGGAGAAGGAGGCCCATAGGAACCCCAGAAGGAAAGGCTAAGCCCTGCAAATGAAGAAATACGGACAGAGAAAACTAACCCTTGTTCTAGCGTGAGCCCCACAGGGAAAATCCCAAGAGCAGACACTCCAAACTTCAGGCACCCTTGTGTGGCTGAGCAGTGTGTTCAAGGGTGAGGAGAGGCCAGTCCTGGTTAAAGGGCCTCCCCAGAAATACCAAGTCAGATAGAAAGCGTGATGTCGTGTACCTCAGCATGTTAACAGGGCTCCTACGGCTTGGGGGACCGTGGGCACTTTTTATTGCCTTCTTCACAAACCTTTACGTTCTCCACGGAGGCATGGCTTTTATAACCAGAGTGAAAGTTAATGTAAAATAAGGCTTACATCTATACGCTTTTGTGTCTCCTCCCACTCTGTGTGTCTTAGCATGCCTAGACCCCAAAGTTGATGGACTTCAGAGCTCCAGGAAACCCTAAGGCAGCGTCCGCGGGCCAGTCAGAGCTGCCATATTGACTGGCGTTTGCCACAGACACCACCCTCCGCTCACCCAACACTCATTCCTCCTTCTTGATCACCGAACGGCCAGCACTTCTGTTTGGGTGACAAAGCGCCCAGTTACAGGTGCTGAAATAAATTTCTAGGCTCGGGATGGGGCTGCTCCTCCCCTAGATGCCAAGGCAACAAAGCGAAACTTAGATTAAGTTTCCAGTCCCTGTAAATGCTCCATTTGGCCAGAAACGCAGGATATCCAGTCCACGATGCCCAAACACCAAGCCAACCCTGGGCCTTCTCACCCCAAACAAGGCTGACCATCAGCCAATCAGGTATTTTCTATTTGTCTTTTCCTTCTTTATTCTTTATCCTATCAAACCTTCCCGCCTTCTGCCCCATTTTGCAGCTCTCCAAAAGGAGGCTGTCCACCTCATGAAGTCTTAAATAAAGTTTGTTTGTATCATCTAAATTGTCTTCTTTGATCACTTTAACACAGGATTACCACTACGATTGGTATAAACCAATCCCGGCAACCCCATCACCTTCAGCCAGTGATTGGGTCAGGGGTGGTCATGTGACCTGGCCTGGCCAATGAGATGTAAGGAGAGTCTGCTGGGGCTTCTGGGAAAGAGGGCTTGCCTCCCCGTTGGAAATGGTGAACGGAGAAAGCCTTTTTGCCCCCTTGCCGTTCGACAAGATGCTGTCCGTGTGAAGATGCAGGCTTGCTGTGGTGACAGCCATCTTGGGGCCATGAGGGGACATGTGGCTGAGAGCTAGAAAGAGCCTGGGTCCTGGAAGACGCTTGTTGAGCCATCAAGCCAGCTCTGGGACCACCTGGGAGTCTTTGGGTTTGAAGCTACCGTTGGTCAGAATTTCTGCCACATGCGTCCCAATTGATACGCACGCAGCAAAGGGAATGACCTAACATGCTCTCTCTCAGAACGGCTCTTGTTTCCACCCGGGGACCGTCGGCAGGAGGGTCCTGAAGGACGGGCTGTGGGAGGGTCAGTAGCAAGTCCTAGGGGGACACCAGGGACCAGCCTTTGCCTTCTACCCAGGAACTGAGGACGACGGTAACATTTCCTGTGCAAACTTAAGACTTGCCAGGCAGGGTGCAGTGACCTTTACCCAGATACCGGGAGGATCCAGGGACACGCCTTTCCCTGGAAGAACGGCTCCGGCGTCACGCCTGGCTGCTGGCCTCCTCCCCGCCCCCCTGCACCGGCCAGCCCTCCTGGCAGGCTCACAGTTACCTCGACCTGGGGCAGGAAGGTGTGAATGGAGGGCAGGTCCGGTAGGCTGGCGGTGATGTCCAGGAGGCTCTGGGCCAGGGCCGTCCACAGCTGCAGGTCCTGTAGAGGCCTCTGGAAACGCTGCCACAGCTCCGCCCCCGTGGCATTGTGCAGCCTGGCGCTCTTCCCCTTCATGCTGAGGAGCCACGGAGAGGCCGAGAGAGGAGAGAGCGGGGTCGGCCCAGAACTGAGGCCTCTCCCGAGACCCCCCAGGGAACCCAGCACCCACCGTCCCCACGGTGGGCTCTCCCCCACCCACGGGCTGCCGGGAGTGGCTCTGGGGGCTCGGAGGTCTCTCCCTCTGGATCAAAGCCCACCGGGCGCCAGCCAATGCGGCCCAGCTTCGTGGCCAGAGAACCTCAGGCCTTGAAGAGGAATCACGGAGCCCCTCGCCCGGAACCGCCTACCCCCAGGCACCTGTGCAGAAGCTAAAGCAAACTCCCTTCCTGAGTAAGAGACCCATCGTCCTAGATCCAAATCATTTGTTAGAAATAATCTTTCAGAGACGATGTCCAGCACCCGGTCATAGATGGCCAGCACGGAAAACCTCAACAAGAGGGGCTGGAGGGAAGGGAACACCCTTGCATGGAACCCAGCCAAGTCCAGCCCTCCTTCTGGGAACCAAATGCCAGTCGTGGAGGGGCACAAGAGTTACCAGATCGCAAGAGGAAGCAAGCGCACCTCCCAGAAATGGCTTTAGATGAGGCTGGAAGGCCCCGTGAGCGTCAGGTTCAAGGCATGCCCGAGTCCCGCCGCCCCCAGCCTGCCCGGGTACCTCTGGTACTCCTGGAGAGCAGCGACCACGCTGTCGGAGAGCGGCTGCAGGTCATGGGGGTAGACGATGAGCTCCTTCAGCTGGGCCTGCAGCCGGGTCGCCCGGGGCTCCTCCGCGGCCAGGGCCGCCCGCGTCGCCTGCAGTACAGGGAGGAAACCAGAGGGGTGCGGGAGGTTCGGTGACGGGGCGTGGGCATGGCCGGTGGGAGTGGGCTAGCCTGGGAGAAAACTGTCACCAAGGGCAGGGACTGGGGTCCCTGGGAGCTCGGCACCCGCTCTCCTGCTTCCGGCCTCCTGCCTCGAACTCAGCATTTGCTCTGGCTGAGCCGGCTTTTCTCTATGATCACTGGCCTCCCAGTGGTGCCGTGAGTGCCTCCACCTAATAATACAAGTAACTCATGTCTCGGGAACATCAACCCCGTGCTGAGTGCTCTGGCCGTCCCATTCATCGAAGCAGGGCGAAGAGCCTAGGAAGGCATCCGCCACGTCCCCATTTGCTACACAAGGAAACGCCACCTGGGAGTCCTCCATCGGAGGACCCGACAAGTAAACGGCGGACCCGACAGGGAGCTGGGCCCTCTGGCTCTTCACGTGACTCTTCAGCACCAGAGGGAACAGTGATCTAAAGATGCTTTGTGCTGAGCACTCCCAAACCACGGGGCCGACACCAGACACGGCCCCTTCCTGCCGCCCTGGGAAGTGCGGAGTTTGACCCTGGCCTGGACTCTTGCCAGGTGCCACGCTCACTAGGAGGCGAGATGGGGCAGCAGAAAGTGCTCTGGCTTTGGCATGACACGGGCTGAGCCGGAAACCCCCCTCGACCCCTTCTGAGCCGTGCGACCTCGGGCTGCTCCCTCCTTGGTAAGATGGGGCCACCCCCCCCCCTCGCCGAGCCCCTCCCCAGCTGCCCCACGTGCAACCTCGTGCCTTGGTCCAGACCCCCCATTCACAGGGACCAGAGGCAGCTCCAGCCACACTCGGTGATGGAGGGACCACAGGTGAACTGCCACCAGTTTGGAGCTGGAGAGCAAGCTCCGATAGAGGGATTGCAAGCAGCGGTCAATGGCAGGCTGGCACACTCTAGAGGCAACAGAATGTGGAATCTGCCCGGACGGTCTTATTCAGTCTCAAAAATATCCTTGTCCACATTCAGTTATTAGGGAAATGTGATCAAATCTGTACAGGGTTTCATAGAAGATGAGGACACGATCGGTGCGTGTGAACCGGCTCCTTCCAAACCATTCACAAAGAAACTCCACACCAGAGCGCCCGGGAAGGCGGGCCAGCCTACAGACAGGCAGGCCCTCGGCCCAGGCAGGGCAGGGGTCTGCGGTGAGGACCAGGATCACGGGCTGCCTCAAGAGAAAGGCCCGTGCGGACCACAGAGAGGTCACGCGTCAATGTGGGGCTGTGCGGGTCACGGGAATATCCAGGGACCAGGGAGGGACCATCTGGGGACCGCAGCGGGAAGGCTGCTGGCCCACTGTGCTGGCCTGGCTAAGGACTGCCCCTCTCTGGACACGGCTGCCTCCTTATGGAATCAGAGGGGCCCCTTCCAGTGCAGCCGTGCCATTTCTGCACCTATGATGGAGGCGTCTTTAGTTTCTGGATCGCTGGGAGGCCCGAGGGGGGCGCTCTGTGAGGCCACTCTCATGGACTCTGCTTTAGCCACAGAACCGCTCTGACCTCAACCTCAGCTGCCGAAAGTCTCCCTGAAGTGCACGAACGGTCCCGGCCTGGTCCGCGTAAGGATGTCACAAGTCACCCCCGGCCCCCAGTTCTCCGTGTGGAAGGGTCTTGGGACTGTCGGCAGGGAGATCAGGAGGTGGTCACGGCCAGACTGAGTCCCGATGTCCTCATTCCTGGTCCTTGACTCTCTTTATGCTAATTTCCTAAAACCGGGAGTCTGAGCTGGCAGTTAGAGGCATGTCATGTTGAGTCAGACTGTCTGGGGCTAAGTTCAGACCCCCGCCTCCACCTGTAGGGTGCATCACCACAGGCAAGTCTTAAACTCCTTAGTGCCTCAGTTTCCCCATATATTAAAGGGGATCGTGGCAGTGCCTGCCCCCCCTCCCCCCGCAGAGGGTTATACAGCACTCGGCACATTGCAGGCTGGGTAAGAACAACCCCACTATGTCGGTTTTAAAGACGAACGCATCTCTCGCAGATGCTTTCTTTACAAGTCGCGCTTTCAACCGCGGTCCTGACATCACCCGCTTCTTCGAACTTTGCCTGTTTCTCAAAAGAGGGAAGAGTCCAAATTTCCTTTTTGGTGCAAGAGAGAAAGGCTGTGCTCTACCTTTCCCCTGCTCTGGCTGGGCCACGGGGGCTCCCAGCCAAAGCAGGTCGGGCTGCCTGGCGGCCACAGACCTGGCCTCATCCCAGGGCACCCAGCCACTCCGAGGGCTGGGCTGGAGCAGGCGAGGTGTCTGCTCCTTGCTATAAACCACATCATAAGTGCAAACAGCCACTGTGCAAATGCTCATTTAAGAACCAAAGTCTTCAGTGACAAATCCCAAGCTTCTCTTTCACTGATTTCGGTGAGTCGTGGCTTGATCATAATTGAGGGGCCACTGGCATCGGGGCGGGCAGAGAGCCTCCGCAGGGATGCGGTCGCCTCTGCCTCAGGAAAGGCTTCCTGAAACCCAGCTGGGCACAGACAAGTAGCTGTCGCAGTGGAACGGTGGCAGGGCCTTCCGGGCCTTGGCTCCCGAGTTTGCACCTTTTGACCCTTATCCCTTATCTTGTGGTAAAAGCCGGCACTTTCCGAGCATTGACTTTGGCAGGTGCTGTGCTAAGCACTTTTTGAGTTTTCAGCGGTTCATCCCTGTCCGTGTATAACTGAGGTTAAAGTACTTCTCCCAAGGCCGCCCAGTTAGCAAGAAGAGAGAGCAGGATCTGGACCCCAACGTCCCCCTGCCCTTGGCCGCTGCACACGCCAGCTCTTCCTGAGCCGGGGTGGACAGTCCGAAACAGGAAGTAGTTCTCTTTGCGCTCAGTTGATCACCGCAGTGGAACCTCGTCTACTACGAGGCTCAATGAGCCCTAAAGGGTAACTGCTTTCTTTCTACCCACACAAAAAATATGTTTGCATTTGGGCAAGCATCAGAAGGAAGAGAGAAAAACAGAACAACAACACAGAGCGGAGGTGGGATCCGGGTAGCTTTTCTTTGAAAACAGTTTCCCTGATGGCACTGACGTGGGGCTAATCCGCTGAGCTAGTAAGTGAAGATAGGCGTGAGGGAGGATGTTGACCCTTGTTGGAAAAAAAACCTCTCTGTCCGTAAGTCAGACCTCCCGGGTGTGCACATGCGTGGGAGGAAGGCGACCGTGCTCTGGTCGGACGTTGTGTCTGGGTTGGAACCCGCCCTGCCCTCCCAGGATGGGCACCGTTGGCTTGGTCTCCCTAGAACCCCATCGTCTCCACGCGAAGCACCTTCCCTCTGACCTAACTCTCCCTGCTCTGGGCTCAAGCAGTCCACCCCGCATCCCACCACGGGGCAAGGGAATGGCAGACCGAAAGGCAAGCCACCTCTGGTCTTATTTACCCACAGACTCCTCGCGTGGTCCTGGGGATGTTGAGGGTAAGGGAAACCTCTCCAGACCTCGGTTTCCTCATCTGGAAGATGGGTACAAACACCCAACTTGTGTACTACACCCAGGGAACTTAGATCACCAAAGATCTAGAAGGCCCAGAGTAAACGTGGTTAAAGCTTAGCATGACTCTCTCCCCGTGCAGAGGAGCTCCGAGGTACACATGTCACCTGGACAGTCCCTGTCTTAGCCAAACCCCACTTACCGAGTAGAGTCTCCAGCGGGCCACCAGCTCGTCCTCGGTCCCCGCCTTCGCCGCGGGCTCCAGACCCTCCTCGGCCAGCCTCTGAAGGTCCTTCCTGAACTCTCCCAGCTCGGCCTCTAGCTGCCGCCTCTGCTGCTCACAGGCTCCCATGGACTTGAGCAGGCCCTGCAGCCGCTCCTCCTCCTCCTCCCAGAGGGCTCGCAGCTTGTCCAGAACTTTCTGCATCTCCTCCAGCTCCTCGGTGATCTTCTCCGCGCCCAGAGGAGAGGTGTTCTGGATGACGCCCACAGCCTGCTCCTCCAGCCTCCTCAAAGACTCCTTACCCCGGGGAAAATCGCCGGCGATGTCCTGAAGGGGGCGGGGGGGGGGGTGGGTGGACATATGGAGACACGTACAAGGGGAAAAAGACATCACGTGCTGCATTTTCCAGAGCTAAACACGAACTCCTAGATGTCATGCTAAACACGAACTCCTAGATGAGAGCCAGACGCGCCTTTCCAAGGGGTGGACTGTCCGCCTTAATCGCACTGACTTGCCACAAGAGGATGTAATTCCCTTCCCGCGACTTTTACGGCCACTTGATTAAGTCGAGGAGAAAATCTGGGTTGGGTGTTTCTGCCTTTAACCCTCTGTGACGTTTGTTGATCTTCCCTTTTAACAAAGACAGAGGCAGCCTCGGGCTGGGAGCCTTCAGCTGGAGGAAGTATGGAGCCAAATAGAACCTAACGACCCGGTTGGGTTTCGTTATATTTATTTGTAGGGTTATCTACGAATGCCGAGTGAGCAGCGGTTTTCCATTCACGACAATGACAGAACTTTTCCTTTCATACAAATATTCATTAGTCTTCCATTTAAAAAATGTATATAGGCACCTGCAAGTCTATTTTATTCGCAAGTGCCTTCCAAATATTTTCCTTTTTTGTCGCAGTGCAATTGCATGGAGTAAGATACATAGATCTTAAGCATTACTATTCAAAGAGTTTTGAGAAATATGCACACCCACGTAGTGCACATTGTTACCAAAATATAGAGCATTTCTAACATCCCAAGAGATTCTAGAACTCCATGTATCTGAAAGCATTGGATATATTATCTTTTGAAACTGGCTTCTTTCCACGTCGTTTTTTTGGATTCTTCCATGCTGTCGTAGGTCTTAGCACTTCATTCTTCTTTGTTGTGAGTAGTATTCCTTTATATATAGATACAGACATGGACATGTGATTTATAGCTAATCTCTATCTATATCTGTATCATCGATATCTATCTCCGGTGCCACAATGTGTGAATCCAACACTCTGCTGATTAAAATCTGAGGTGTTTTCCGTTTGGGACTATTACAAATAAAGTTCCGACGAACATTCTCACACTACTCACATAAGATTTTGGGGGGTGGGATGTCGTTATTCACTGGTTTTTAAACAACAGTCAACTTACATACAAATATTAAATAAATGGTCCAGGTGCTGTAGATCTGTGGCAAAATTTATAAAGTAGTCCCCGAATTACTGCACATACTCTAACAGTCCCTTTATGGAGGAAGTCAGAAGCTCATTCAAGGTCACAGCCATTCAGGAAGGCCGGAGTGGACCAAGCCTGTCTCCACTGCAGGCCTGATGCCTACACCAGGGCTCCTTACCCGCCGCACGACCGACACCTGCGGTCGGACAGGTCTGTTGGGGGGGCGGTCCTGCCCGTCGCAAGGTGCATAACAGCATCGGATCTGGCCTCTACCCGCTACATGCCAATAGCATTTCCGCCCTCTGTGGTAACGACCAAAAAATGTCTCCAGACGTTGCCAAGTGTCCCCCGTTTGAGACCCACTGGTCTAGACCACACTGCTGTGACCTTGGGTTTCCAAGTGCCCCGCTGGCTCGGAGATTTCTGTAAAGCAGCTGAGGCCCCACACCTACTGCGCTAGATTCGACACGTCTCCTCGTGTGCGCTCTGCGTGCCGTGGCTCTTGTATCCCCTGGGGCCCCCAGCACATCCCAGTAAATAAACAACACAGAAGCCCAGTAGCTGAGCATTTCCTCGGGGGACCCCTCTGGTAGAGACGCGGTCAAGTTTACCTGCAGCGCGCAGAGACGGCCCTCGGTGGTCAGTTTGCAGTTCCGCCCCAGGCAGCTGCTCACCTTCTCCACCACCGCCTTCAGCCACAGCTGGAACTCGTCCACGCCTGCCTGGAAATGCTCGTGCTCCCGGGTCACCTGCTCCAGCAGGCCCACTCTGTCCTGTGGGGTGGGGGGAGGACGGTCACCACCTATGCAGGTCCCCAGCCCAGGCTGCCCTTGGCCTTCAAGGCCTACGTGTGTGTGTGCGCGTGTGCGTGTGTATGTGTGTGTTTAGGGGGTGTGAGATACAGCCGACCGTCTGCCCTTTTGCCGAAGATAAAGGCATCCGTCAGAGCATGTCCACACTGGGCCCGCCCACTCTACAGCTGGCTTTCTTTCCTGCCGTGTCCGGGGAATGGGACTCAAGACAGGGGTATTTAGGGGCACCTGGGTGGCTCAGTTGGTTAAGCGTCCAACTCTTTTTTTTTTTTTTTCAACGTTTATTTATTTATTTTGGGACAGAGAGAGACAGAGCATGAACGGGGGAGGGGCAGAGAGAGAGGGAGACACAGAATCGGAAACAGGCTCCAGGCTCTGAGCCATCAGCCCAGAGCCCGACGCGGGGCTCGAACTCACGGACCGCGAGATCGTGACCTGGCTGAAGTCGGACGCTTAACCGACTGCGCCACCCAGGCGCCCCAGCGTCCAACTCTTGATATCGGTTCATGTCATGACCTCACGGTTTGTGAGATCGAGCCCCGCATCGGGCTCTGCACTGACAGCATAGGATTCTCTCTTCTCTCTCTCTCTCTCTCTCTCTCAAAATAAATAAATAAACATTAAAAAAATGACAGGAACAGGGGCACCTGGGGGCTCGGTCGGTTAAGCATCCAACTTTGGCTCAGGTCGTATATCATGGTTCGTGAGTTCGAGCCCTGCATCGGGCTCCGTGCTGACAGCTCAGAGCCTAGAGCCTGCTTCAGATTCTGTCTGTCTGTCTGTCTGTCTCTCTCTCTGCCCCTCCCCCACTCACATTCTATCCCTCTCAACGATAAATAAACATGACAGGAACATTTAACAACTCCTGCTACACAACGCTATCGTTGGAGCACTCACCAAGGTGCCGAGAGCACCCAAGGAACTTTCCGTACATTGTCATCTCACTGCGCTCTCCTGACCACCCAATCAGATGGCACCATTATTATCCCCGTTTGACACATGGGGAAACGGAGGCACAGAGCGGCGCCTCAGAAAGCACTTGCCCAAGCTCACCTGGGTAGGGAAGGACCAAATTCAAACCTAGAGGCCAGACTGGGCCAACGGCATCTGTGCCCCCACACCGGCGGTGTGTGCAGCGCATGCAAATACACAGGAGGCCGTCCCCCCTTCCTCACGGGTGCGGTGTTGCTGGCGGCATGGGCTGGAGTCACCTCGGTTTTCAGACCACCCTACTCTAGTCCTCGCCACACAGGGGCAAGATGGCGTCCCGAGCGGGGCTGTCATCTGAGAAATAAATGCCCCTTCTATCAGACCTGTGTGCCCAGGAACCGTTTCTCAAACACGCCCCTGATGGCAACACCATTTCTCTCAAGCCCTCCATGGCTCCCCGCTGCCCGCAGGCCCGGATCCAAGTGCTGCAGCATTCTGGTCAAGGGCAGGACCCCGCGATGTGGCTGTGGCCTTGCAGTCAACACCCTGGGTTTGGAGGGTTTGCCGGTGACTTGAACCCTGGCCTGCTATGTGCCCGCGTCTCTCTGTACGTGTGGTTAATAACAACCCCACTTCACTATGGCGCAGTGGAGTCAAGTGAGTCAGAACTCACATGACCCCGGGACCGCACTAGGCAGCTCGAGTGGGCAAGGGAGCAGTTCTGCCCGGCCACGCTGACCTCCGGGCCCCACAGCCTCTCTGACTTGGCCCGCTGCCCCAGGCTGACTTAGCAGCCTTCCCTTTGTCCTGTGGTTCCCTTCTGGCATTGTCCATGCCTCCCCATCCGCTGGGAAAGTCAAGAGCTCCCTACACACCAGGCGGCCCCTTGCTGACTTCCCCCCCCCAGGCTCTGTGAATGAGTGCTTCCCAAATGGCAGGAAGATTCAACACTGAGTGTGGCCGCTGGAGGGAAGTTTTCAAGGAGGGTCAAGAAGAGGGAAAGGGAGGACCTCCATTTACCAAGCACCTGCCAACGTGCCGGGAGCGTGACAAGCTATCTCACACTTAATCGTCACCACGATGCCAAGCCCTCCCGCTACACAGATGTCCAAGCCGAGGCTGGGAGGTCACGTAGCTCTTGAAGGGCCTTCTGGACAAGAGTTAAATGGCAGGTGCCCAACTCCGAAACCACTGCTCTGATCCAGGGGTTGACTGGCGGTGGAGAGGAGACGTTGTCGATTTTAGCCACCATGTGGCTTCTGTTGCAGCCGGTGATGCGTTCCTTCCGTTGTGCCACAGGCTGCCACGTAGAACAGGCCTGTGTTCCAGTGAAACGGAAATATGGGCACCGAAATGTGAATTTCATAGCATTTTTTCCACGTCCTGGAAGAGTCTGCGTTTTATTTCCTGCCATTTAAGCGGGCAGAAACCATTTCTGGCTCCCAGGCCACGCAAAATCAGGAGATGGGCTCAAGTTGGCCCACGGGCCATCAGTAGCTGGCCTCCGCTCTCAGCCGGGGAGCAGGCTGTGTCCAGGAGTTCGCTGGCCCTCTACTACAAAACCTGGTCAAAAGTGCTCCAAAGGGAAGCGCGGACAGACACGCGGGTTCGGAAAACTTCCCCGCTCTTCGTACACGCCTCCCCTGCCCTTTGAGAAAGTCCTCACCAAACCTGAAAACACAGATTAATTCATTTAAATTTGCAACAGCCATGGCAGGGAGGAGAAGACACCCCCGCTTTGGAGATGGGGAAACCGAGGCACGGGACCGAGTCCTTCAGCGCAGAGCTGGGAACCTCCCACTCAGGGGAGCGTGGCCCGGAGAGCAGCGACGGCAGTGCCCCGCGGGGTCCGAATTCCAAACGCGGACCAAGAGACGGAGGCCACCGCCACCTCCTTCGCGACTCCCGCGCCGGCCCCCCCTTCCCACGGGGCTGTCTGCGTCCGTCCAAACCCTCCCAGAGCCTCCGCCGTCCCCGGGAAAGCCTCATTTATGAAACGAAGTGGGTCAGGAATAACAAGCAGAGAATAAGCACCGGGCCCCTGGTCGACGCTGCTGGTGATAGATGTCGTCGCGCAGCAAAGGCTCCCCCGGAACGCGCTGGCCGGCGGCCCCGTGTGTGAGCGATGAGGTGCCAGCACTCGGGAAGCCCAGAGTAAATAAAAGCCTCCGTGATCGTGAGCAGGCCCTCGGAGAGCAGCGTGGCCCGGCAGGGCAGGCGTCCAGACGAGCCCCGTGCCAGGCGTAGCGATCACAGCGCACAATTCAGCCGCTGCCGGCCGGCCACGTCGCAGAATGACAGGGGTGACGGATGGCTGGGGGCGGGGGGGGGGGGTCCTCCACCTGCCCTCATCAGACCAAACAACGAAACCATCTGTGGCGGGCAGGGTTGTCGGGAACGTCCAAACCCCACCAATTAACAAGGGCGGCGAGGACTGATGTCTCCGCAAGCCTGCGCCGGCCGGTTTGATTCATGGCCCAGATGCCAGACGCTCCCGCCTCCTTTGACAGGCGCCCAGGGGAGGCAGGGAGGGGGAGGAGGTGGCTGCTGTGTGCCTGGCCCTTCAGAAAACGTACCTGGTGGATTAAAAACACTCAGAGTACACCAACAGGACCCCACTGGCGGCCAGCCTGCTCTATTCTTGACTCTCAGTGTCTGGGGCTGACACAGCCCTATTGTCCCCCCCACTCCCGGGCTTGGCCCACTGATCTAGTCCTCGGATCTCCCTGCCGCGGGTGGTCACAGAGGCCACGGGTCCGGAGGTGGCCCCCACGGTGCTCCTGGGCTCCCGTGCCCCTCCACACCAGAGGCTTTGCTAGTTAACATATCGGAAGTCACAAGTGGATTCTCAGAGGTGAACACAATGGCCCGTTGACTGGCTTGAGAAATGTTGAAACGGGCTCTCTCGTTGGTGAAAGTCAAGGTATTAATACACACAAGGTCTGCAACGGACTGAGCTGTGTCCCCTAAACCCATAGGGTCAAGTCCTAACTCCTAATGTGATGGTATTTGGAGGTGGGGCCTTTGAGAGGTGACCGGGATCACGAGAGGTCATGAGGGTGGGGTCCCCATGATGGGGTCAGTGCCCTTATAGGAAGAGACAGAAGACAGCCTACTGTCCCCTGTCCCCATCTTTCCACCATGAGAGCAAGAAGGCAGCCATCTAGGGGTGCCTGGGAGGCTCAGTCGGTTAGGGGTCCGACTTCAGCTCAGGTCGTGGTCTCACAGTTCGTGAGTTCGAGCCCCGCATCGGGCTCTGTGCTGACAGCTCGGAGCCCGGAGCCTGCTTCGGATTCTGCGTCTCCCTCTCTCTGCCCCTCCCTCATTTGTGCTCTCTCTCTCTCTTAAAAATAAACATCAAAAAAGAAGAAGAAGAAGAAGGAGAAGGAGAAGGAGGCAGCCATCTACAAAGCAAGAAAAGGCCCCTCACCAGGAATCGACTCTGCCAATACCTTGTAGACTTCCCAGCCTACAAAACTGTGAGAAACAAATTTCTGTTGTTTAAGCCCCCCAGTCTATGGTGTTTGGTTACGGCAGCCTGAGCGGACTAAGGCAACACCACAGAGAGCCACCCTGAGACAGGCCTGGATGCCTGGGGATTCTTACATGGCCCCAGTCCTGTCCCTGGGCTGGGGGATTTCAGCTGCCTGCTTCGGGATGGCCATCTTATCTGCCTTGAGAGAGCCTTTCGCGCAAGGTGAGGCCTTCATCAAATGTCCGAGGCAGGTGACTAGGAGGCATCTGGGCCACGGAGAATCTTCGGGGGCCCCAGCGGACATGCAGAGTTCCCTACCCTGCTTAGGATGGAGTTCGAGCATTCTCTTGTGGTCTAGGGCTGGCAGGAGGGGCTGTGACCAGGGGCTTGGGGTCTGGGGCTCTACCCCATTTTACTAATGAGGACCGTGGGGTTGGCAGTTAAATCTCGTTAAGGACAACGCCAAAGTTAGATTTTCTCAGTAGCAACTCAGTCTTCTGAAGGTCAAGGTCCCTTCTAGAATCTGAAGGAAGCTGTGGCTCTTCTCCCCAGCAAAATGCACTCACGCCGTCCTTACACTCTGGATCCCCCACTCTCCTGCCCTGCGAGCTGGTCGCTGCCTCCTAGAAACCTCTGGAAGCAATGTGCTCCCGCCTCCAGGGTCTCCACACTGCCCACTCACCGCTGCCTTCCACTTTCTCAGCCGGACCCACAGCAGCTCGGGCGGTCCGGGCTCCTCCCTGACGGGCACAGGGGACAGGACCTGAGGCACCACTGAGGGAAGACCCCACCTTGCGAGTCGCCTAGAACTTCTGGGTCTCTCTCGCGGGACAATGGCATCTGCCACTTACATGGGTTTTTTTTTTTTAGGTCCGCAAAATGGGCCCAGTTCGAAACCTTCGCTCTCCACCACACGAGAAGGCTGGGGGGACCAAACGAGGTCAAAGACACGAAGAGACTTGGAAAAGACAGCAGTCGTCAACAAGAATTGTGACGTCTATGATTTTTTGGACGCAGCGAGGGGAGGGTCCCCTAGCAGCGACTGTGAGAATCTCTGAGGTGATCGTTTGCACACGTGAGCCAGGACTGGTGCTCACCCGGTGCCCCTGGCACGCCCCCTCCACACACACGTGTACACATGTACACACACACACACACACACACACACACACACACGGGCCAAACTACTTTCCATTTCCCGTCCTCCGCACATTTCGCGGAAGGCTCTCTGCTGATTGACAGGTGCACCTGTTTCCTGTGAAGTCACAATGAGGCCACGGGGGCAGACACCTTCTCGGCCCGGCCCCAGGGGCCGACCTGGAGAAAGAATCGCTGTTAAGCCTGCCCTTGCCACTCGGGACTTGGTGAGGGCCAGCTGGCTGCGTATGTGACAGCCAAAGTCCACACCCGCCTTGCCTGTCCATTCTGGCCCCTGCACAGCTGCCCCAGAACCTTCTGCCGCTTCCCTGGGGGGGGGGGGGGGGCGGGGCTCGGGACTCGGGACTCGTGAGCCTCCAAGCTGAAGGGCGGGGCTCTCATTCATTCAATAAACAGCTTTGAGCACCTGCTCAAAGCTCCATTGTTGTTGCTATTGGTTCTCACTGCTATTGGGGGCCGAGATGCCCTTTATGTGGGGAAACCAGGTGCCAGTTTTCAAAGAACTCCCTTGTGAACTGCCAGCAGGTAGCGCGAGCTGCCCTGAGGCCACACAGCTGGAAAGCTGGCAGAGCCTGGCTTGAACCCAGGCCCCTTCCCAAGCATTCAAGGACCAGAGTCCTGTTCTTGCTAGTGCATTCTCAGATCTCTGTCCATTACAGGTCTGTTGCCCTTAAACTGTAATCACGAAGGAGCCAGCAACACGGCAGACTAGAAAGCCTGGGCACCCTTCCACGATAGACGGCCAAAACGGCTGCATAAAATTTGACAAGCGTTGTTTACATGCACACACCGAGGTAAGTGACGTCACGTGGACGACACGCAAAGATGTTACAGTTGCTAAACTCACTTGTGTGCTTGAGGTTTCCCTGGGTTTAAGGCTCCGGTTGGAGGAGGAAGTAAGGCTTTGGGCCCAGAAGCAAAAAGGCAGAACCCTCAAGGGGCTGCGTCCCCCACCGTCAAAGGATGAACTAGAAAAATCTCCCCCTATGCACAATCCAGGAAAGAAGTTTGGGTTTCAGCGCGGGCTCTGGGGCAAAACCCAAAACAAAACAAATGAAAGACTAATCGCCTTTCAGAGTGTGGAGCCAGGGGCCTCTCGCATAATTTTGGCTTGGGGTTCAAGTTTAGACGCAGGAATCCCCAAGTCAAGAACACACTGATGTAAGCATAGGAACCATGAAGGTGAATTCCCAGGGGAGCCTGGCTGAGGGAAACGCCAGCCACTCGGCGCGTCAGGCCCCAGCCACGGGGGTCTGCAGATAAAGTCCTGCTTAGCACGAGCTCACAGTCCAGAACCACAAAGGCCCTAAGGCTCCACCACGACAGGAGACCCGATAAATTGCAGCGTCAGGCTCCGAAACTTCAGCTACTTGAACAATCTGATGTGAAATACGTCCACTCGGAATGATTACAGATACAACCCATACCCGGAAGGAGGGCAAACTTTACACGATGCGAAACAGAACGGTGAGTGTCACAAAAACCCGATTAGAATTCCTTTGCAAGATACTAATAATTGAACTTGATAACTCAGAGGACCGGTTAAAAATCAAGGATATAATGGGGCGGGGGGATGGGGACAAAGAACGGGCAGAAGGACGAGGGGGAAGGGCAAAAGAGAGCCTCGGAGGAAGGGCAGGGAGTGCGGACGACAGATAACAGGCTGACGGGTGGGTGAAGAAGGAGGGGTCGGTGGTGGAGTGGATGAAAGGCGTGTGGTAGTTCGGGGGTGGGTGACGGGGGGATAGCGAGCAGGTGACGGGGAGACAGGGGATGGGCAGTGGACAGCAGACAGACACACGGGTGAACGGGTTGACGAGTAGGTGGGTGAACGTGTAGATGGCCGGGTGGGTGGTTACGTGGCTGTGCGGATGAACGAGAGGTTGGTGAGGCTGGTGGGAGGGAGCCGGAGGCGCGAGGAGGCGGATGGGAGCGTGGGCACAGAGAGACGGTTGGGCAGGTAAGTGGATGGCTGTGGCTGGATGGTGAATGGCAGATAGGGTAGTCCAGTGGGGGTAGATGGTGGGGGGCAGGACGGTGGGTAGACGGAGGTGGTGGCTGGGTGGGTGAGTGGGTGTTGGGTGGTTGCTCAGCAGGTGGTGAGTAGATGGAGGGATAGACGTATGGGGAGCGAATGGGTGGCTATACAGGTAGACAGCGGTGGATAATGGCTGCACGGGAGACAGAGGTGGCTAATGGATGCACAGGGAGACAGAGGTGAATATGGCTACATGGGTAGACAGTGGTGGATAATGGATGCACGGGGAGACAGAGGCGGCTAATGGACACACAGGGAGACAGAGGTGAATATGGCTACATGGGTAGACAGTGGTGGATAATGGATGCACGGGGAGACAGAGGCGGCTAATGGACGCACAGGGAGACAGAGGTGAATATGGCTACATGGGTAGACAGTGGTGGATAATGGATGCACGGGGAGACAGAGGCGGCTAATGGACGCACAGGGAGACAGAGGTGAATATGGCTACATGGGTAGACAGTGGTGGATAATGGATGCACGGGGAGACAGAGGCGGCTAATGGACGCACAGGTGAAGACAGAGCCCCCCACGCCTCACGCACCTGGGCTTTGGCCTTCACCGCGGCGTACTCGGCCTTCATCCTCTTCTGGGCGTCTTCGTCCACACTGGGGTCCCCGATCCTGTTGAACAGGGAGGCCGCCTCCTCCAGCAGCCGGTCGAGGAGCACGGCCTGGTTGCCCACGTTGTGCAGCAGGACCTGGGCGTGGCTCAGCTGCCACTGCTTCTCCTTCAGGCCCAGCTGCAGCTCCACGGGCAGCTCCAGGACCACCATCATCTTCTGGAACCAGCGGTAGAACTCGTCTCGAGCCAGCAGATACTCGCTCCAGTGCAGCCACACCCACTCGATGCGGCTGTGGACAGAGAGCAGGGGGCCGTGAACGACCCGCCCACCTGGCCCTAGGGCTGGGCAGCCGCCCCCTCCCCAGTACTCGTGGGGGTGGCTGTGGGCAGGAGCGCAATGAAATGACACTCTCTCTGGTCCTCAGGGTCACCTGGGCAGCTTGACGACCCTCCAGGTTCGGGGCCCTACCTCAGTGTGGTGGGAGTGTGTCTAATAATCGACACAGCGCAATAGTGTCTGGGGGGCTTGTGGCTGTTCGGTGGGGCAGAAGGCTGGGGGGCCTACGTGTGGCCTCCAGAGGCGCCATGAGCTTGCTGCATAACCCTGCCTCCTCGCCTGCCTCGGTTTCCCCGTCCGTAACACGGAGACGGCCCCATCTCTCCAGCCTACATCAAACGACTGCAGTTCCAAGTGAGAGGGTTTGAAAAGCGGAAAGCACAGTGCAAAGTCGCCCCGGCCACTCAACCTTCCGGCTTCACAGCGATGGAGGGGGCCCTGGCAGCTCCTGGTCCCTGAGGGCCCTACTGTGCCTCGCTCTTGACATTTGCTTCTCCTCTTCTGTCTTCCTGACAGCCTTCATCGAATGCTTGATTATACCCGTTGTCCAGATGAGGAGCCTGGGGCTCAGAGAGCTCAAGTAACTTTCCCAAGGCCACACAGCAAGCAGGCAGCAATCTCAGGTCTGCCTAACCCCCCATCCCTCCCTGGCTCTCAGGGGCAGCACAGGATCTAGGCTACGTCGCCAGCCAGGCAACAGGGCCACTCCGCCATTCTGCTGGGGGACGAACACATGGCGAGTCTACTAAGAATTTAGTGTTGGCAAAACCTGATGGGCTCCCACTGCCATTATCATCATTAAGCTCGATTATAATTAGAAAGAGGCAGGCAGGGCTGGCGCACATCCCAAGAGAACATCCTGTTCCCAGCAATTCCAGGACCGGAGAAATGTCCCCGGGGTAGAGGCCCCAGGACAGCGCGGTGCTGGACGAGGAGGGTCAACAGAGGCTGCGAAGGCCCGGCGGGGGTCCCCAGCCGCCTTACCTGTGACAGTGGGTCATGTAGGTGACCGTCTCCTCCCACTGGGCTTTGATGTCCTTCAGCTGGGCCAGGATCTCGGGCTTCTGGCCATCACGGCAACACGCCAGGAGGCCCTCCGCCGCCCGCAGCACGACGTCCACCTTCACGCGCCCCTCCGGCTCCAGCTGGCATATTTTCTGTCGTGGACACAAAAGCCGGTTTCCAGGGGTTAGACAAAGCCACGAGCAGGCAGAGCCTTGGCGTTAACGGTGGCATGATGGAAAGAGCCGGGACTTTGAGGCCAGAGGGGCTGGGGTTCGAATGGTGGCCCTTGCAGGTTTCTCCTGTGACCGTGGGTGGCCAGCTAAAGGCCCTGAGGTCGGAAGCAAGGCACTGACGAGGGGAACACAGAACCGTGGAGCCGTCTGCTGGCGTAAGTCCCGTCCCTTTCCCACTGGGCCGCTTCCGGCTGTGTGAACTCACACACGTCTCGCCATCTCCCTGGCCTCGGTTTTCTCGTTTGTAAAATGGGGTTATTCGTAGTACCAAGCTCCCAGATCTTTTTCAGTATGAAGCGAGAAAATGCAACGTAGGGGCGCTGGTGGCTCAGTCGGTGAAGCGTCTGACTTCGGCTCAGGCCGTGATCTCGCGGTGGGTGAGGTTTGTGGGTTCGAGCCCCGCCTGGGGCTCTGCGCTGACAGCTCAGAGCCTGGAGCCTGCTTCAGATTCTGTCTCTCCCTCTCTCTCTCTCTCTCTCTCTCTGCCCCTCCCCTGCTTGCGCTCTCTCTTTCTCTCTCAATAATAAGTAAATAAATGTAAACATTTTTAAAAAAATAAATGAGAAAACGCAAGGTGCACGTTGCGGTGTGTGGGGCTGTGAGAATCTGCCTCTCAGGTCTCCTGCAGGGAGTGGGCTTGACCCAGGGCCCCAGCCGAGGCTCCGGAATTCTCTCTGAATTTGCAGTTCACACCGAGGCCTTGCTCCCTCAGCTGCTCCCACCAGTGACCAAGCAGGAAGAGGAAGGCAGGCCTGTTCCCCTGTGGCATCGGGCTCCCCACGGCCTTGCCAGACTCCCACAGAGCCACACCGAGGTCTCAGACACTCCCTGATCTCCTGGATTGGGGGTCAGACCTGCGTCGGGCTGACCTCACCCCTCCCAGCCTTCCTGGGCTCCCAACCTGTTCTCTCGTGGAAGTTTCCCTATCAAACATCTCGTGCGTTTAGTCTCATCTTGGCTTCAGGCTCTGGGAGGACCAACACGAATTTACAACGTCTAGCAAGTAGCATATTTCTGATTAACATCAGCTCTTGTCCTTATTACCTGCCGTTAGTTAGTTCTTTGGCAACTCAAGCGTGGTCTCTGTAGGAAAAGTACCATTGGATTCCAATTCCAGAGCCATTCCCTCCTACCTGCCTGACCTTTGTCACAGTACTTCGATTCGCGAGGCCTACGAAATGGGGGAAGAGGGCAGTTACACCACCCAGGGTTCCAGGAATGTTCTGCGAAGCCGAGAGAGCCCTGGGCACACCGCCTGGCCCAACACTAATAGTGTTCGCTCTCAGTACCATCTTTTCGTACCTTTGAGCCCTCTTTACTGACAGCACATTTGCCTGAAGTTCAAGCTCTATTCCCCAGCCTGTCTCCCTGGGAGGCTGGCAGCCAGCCTTCCCTGAATGAAGTCCCAGTGGGCCGGCCGTCTCTGACCCCTCTCTGTGGATGGCGCAGGGGTGGGGGAGGGGGGAGCGAAATGCTGCTTCATTGATAGCCGTGTGACCCCAGGCAGGTTGCTTGACCGCTCTGGACCTCCCTCTCTTACCCTGAGATTGTGATAACAATGCCTGCTTTGTCTACCCCATAGGGTTCTAACATTCATTTTTGAAAAGACAGTTAGTTAAAACATCGATGTGTCAGTATACTTCGTAAACGGTGGGTTGTAAAAGGTGTAGATCCTTTTCCGAGAGGTGCGAGTGAGCAAGGGTGTCAAGCCTTTCTGTTGCTTCACGTGAGACTGGTTAGCGATGACGGTGACGATGATGGTAGAGAGGGACGTCCCCTCCTACCTGTGTTATCAGAGTGAAATTAAACAAGCTCCTTCCACACAGGCTCTCTGCGGTCTATGAGTGTGTGTTTGGGGGTGGGGGGGCAGATGAGAGTGGAGAGCGGGGAGATACCCCAAGAAGGGGAAAGCCGTTCTGTTTGTTGTTTGAGCCCGGCCGAGCGGAGGGATGTAGCAGGACCCCGCAGGGTCACGGCTGCGACGAGAATCCGACCGAGACCCCAAGGGCCGCTCAGCAGCAGGCAGCGATGTAGAAGACAAAGGTGCTATGGCAATTAGTGTGGACCAAAGGTCCGAGGGCCACTGCGGGACGTTCTGGGCTGAGCGAGATTACCCACCCGCCACATGGAACATTTCACACCACTCAGGAGCGGGAGCCCCACAGGGCGGCTGGGGAGGAATTTCTTGCCATCCCGCGACATTCAGTTTCATTAAGGACCTGATATTTCTGACACCCAGCGCTGAGGAACAGACTGCAGACCCACCCTCCAAGCTAGGAAGACGCACGCCACGAAATCGCAGTTAACGGACAAGGGCGCTGGGAACCCACAGAAACCTTGAGCTTTGCAGGGCTGTTCTCTGCAGCAGCCAGAGAGGCCTCCTTTCCGCCTGCTGTCCAGAGGAGGCTCAGTCAGAATCCAGAATCTAGGGAGCCAACGGCTTTGGGGAAGAAGCTGAATTCGTTCTCTCTGCCACACCCAGAGGGAGCCAGCTGGGCCTGGAAAGTCCCCATGAGGACAACGGCCCCTTTCCCAAAGCCTCGTTTCCTGATTGTGTGACCTCCTCTAGGCCTCTGGACTCTTGCTCTCCTGACTTCTGCTCGGAGACGGGCAGGCCGGACTGGGCAGACACAGCAGACGCCCAACTCCCTGCCCTTCGCAGGGGAGTGAGTCTGCTGCTTTCCTGCCAGAGACAGAAAAGCCGGCCAGCCCCAAAGGCAGGCAGAACACCAAGCCCTACCTGGCCCAAAGCAGAAACATCTGCCCCCCCAAACCGAAATATCAACCAATGGGATGTTTGCTGGAGGCCGGGGGGCCAGGAGGCCAGAGGCCGTGGCTACGCTGGCAAATCCAGCTTTCCAGAAGTAGTTTCCACCTTTCTTCACCGCAGTCATGACTACGCTCTTCGGCTGGTGTGAGGTTCCTTTAGAGCTGATCACCAGCAGGATCCGGGAGTGCTTGGCAGGAGGGACGAGCCAGCTGGGACGGGGTACAAAACTCTTCTGATTGGAAGGAGCCAATGAGGGCAACAGTCAGGTGGGGGGTGGATGGAGGGAAAACTTTGGGGAGAGAAGAAAAGATAGATCAGGAAAGCCGGAGGGAGGGCGTTAGTCAGGGCTTTCCATCAGTGCAGCCAAGACCAGGTAGGCACTGCGCTGGGTACTGTGCTTGGTACTGGGTGGGGTACTGAGCTGAGCACTGCACTGGGTACTGTGTGCAGTGCTGTGCTGGGTACTGAGTTGGGCACTGCTGGGTACTATGCTTGGTAGTGGGTGGGGTACTGAGCTGAGTACTGCACTGGGTACTGTGCGCAGTGCTGTGCTGGGTACTGAGTTGGGCACTGCTGGGTACTATGCTTGGTACTGGGTGGGGTACTGAGCTGAGCACTGCACTGGGTACTGTGTGCAGTGCTGTGCTGGGTACTGAGTTGGGCACTGCTGGGTACTATGCTTGGTAGTGGGTGGGGTACTGAGCTTAGCTGGGTACTATGCTAGATACTATGCTGGGTACTATGTGCAGTACTGTGCTGGGTGCCTAGTTGGGCACTGCTGGGTACTATGCTTGGTACTGGGTGGGGTACTGAGCTGAGCACTGCACTGGGTACTATGTGCAGTACTGTGCTGGGTACCGGGTTGGGCCCTGTGCTGGGTACTATGCTTGGTACTGGATGGGGTACTGAGCTGAGCACTGCACTGGGTACTGTGTGCAGTACTGTGCTGGGTACCAGGTTGGGCACTGTGCTGGGTACTATGTGCAGTACTGTGCTGGGTACTGAGTTGGGCACTGCTGGGTACTATGCTTGGTAGTGGGTGGGGTACTGAGCTGAGCTGGGTACTATGCTAGATACTATTCTGGGTACTATGCTGGGTACTATGTGCAGTACTGTGCTGGGTACCTAGTTGGGCACTGCTGGGTACTATGCTTGGTACTGGGTGGGGTACTGAGCTGAGCTGGGTACTATGCTAGATACTATTCTGGGTACTATGCTGGGTACTATGTGCAGTACTGTGCTGGGTACCTAGTTGGGCACTGCTGGGTACTATGCTTGGTACTGGGTGGGTACTGAGCTGAGCACTGCACTGGGTACTATGTGCAGTACTGTGCTGGGTACCGGGTTGGGTCCTGTGCTGGGTACTATGCTTGATACTGGATGGGGTACTGAGCTGAGCTGGGTACTATGCTAGATACTATTCTGGGTACTATGCTGGGTACTGTGTCGGGCACTGGGGTCCAGGAGGAACCTAGCGCTTGCAGGCTGTGCTGGGGTCTGCAGAGAAGAGCACAAATGACTAATAGAGCCACCGACACCACGGAGTAGCTACTGGAGCTCCAGTGAGGGATGTGGGGAAATCCAAGGCTTGGTGGGCAGTAGGTGACGTCGGCACCGAGCCTTAGTGACGCGCAAGCCTTCGAGATGGGGCTTGAGCAACGGCTGTGTCCGGAGGCCACGTCCTAGGAAAGGCAGCCTGTCTCTGGCCACAGAGGGGCCTGGAGGCCGGTCAGGAAGCAGCCTGGCTGAGGCCGGGCCCCGAATGCAGGGCCGCAAGTCTGGAAACCAGAGGACAAGGGCTGGGACCTGGGGGCCAGCTCCGGGAGGCCCGGGCGCGGGCAGGGAGGATCGGCGTGCGTGTGTCCCCGCATCGAAACCGCAAGAAACAACACCATCCATCGGGCTGGCTCTGTCAGGGTGCCACGCTCTGCCAAGCGCACCAGTAAGTCATTCGCCCCCATGTTCCGTCCCTCCTGCAAGGCGGCAACCATCGCCCCCACCCCCACCCCACCCCACCCCACCCCCAATGAGCTGAAACCCAAGGTGCTCCAGAAACGCTCCCAAGGCGCCACAGCCACGGCGGGGACTCGAACCCCGGGAGCAACCCTCTTCCCGGTCTCCCTTCACAGAAGGCTTTCACCACCACGAGGGCCCCGGAGCCGCCAACAGCCCCTCTGTACGCAAGGGGGAGAGGGCGCTGCTCACACTCTGTAGCTAGGAAGTGAGGTCGCAGGAGGGCACGGGACTCGCTTCTGGCCACGCACCTATGCGGCATCAGAGCTGGATGGGAACTCACATCCCGGCCACTCTGGAGAAGAGTCACCCTGGACGCACATCACTGAGCTGGGGTGGGGGGGGCACGAGACCCCGACCCCAGAGTGAGGCCCCGCGGAGTGCGGAGGTGGAAAAGTCACCAGACGCTCCCTTCACCAGATGGCAGGAGCGAAATGTTTTCTTTCTTATTGCAAAATTGGTGTTGAAATGTCAAGGCCCAGAAAATAGCATGCTTGAGCCCCATGGGAGAGCCAGAGGCGGAGCCCCTGGACGTGACCCCCTCCGCCTAGGCCCTGAGTCAAGTCCCTGGGGGCTCGGCCGGTGGGCGTGCTCCCCTCCGGTTTCCACCCTGGCCTGGCCGAGGGCTGTTCCCAAGGACCACTCTTGCCTTGGCTGCAGCCCGACCCACCACCGGAGGGGAATGGCCTGCCGGTAGAAGGGTGCAAGGTTCAAAGGGATTAGCAACCCTTGGCCTTGAAACAGCAAGTACACACGCAGGGCCGTGGTGTTCCGGGACACAGACTATCAGGAGCTGGGGCCAGAGCTTGGGGGCAGGGGGAGGGTTGCATTTCACAAGCACATACACACAAGCAAACGGGAGGGCATCCCAAGGAGAGGCAACAGCACAGGACAGAGGCCTACAGACAGGAAATCTAGGCTGTCTGCCACCAGGACAGGATCTGTGCTTGGTAGACGGGATGGCCGGGACGGCTGAGGCTGGAAGATGGGGTGGTGTAGACAGTGGCAGACTTTGGTGCCAGGTGAAGCTTGGTTTTAGTTTTGTGGGCAATGGGGAGCCACGGAAGGTTCTAGAGGAGGAGAATAAACATCAATAACATCACGAGATCCTGTGCGGCCTGGATTATGCGTATAATCCCCCATTCCCCTTTATGCTGTGAGCCCCAGAGTAAAGTGAACCTCGCCGTCTCCACTGCCCCAGGACCCCCCACGGGGATGGCCAGTGATGCTCTGGACTCAGCCCTGGGCTCAGGTCCTGACAAGATCGGTTCCTAGAGTTTGGGCCCATCACCGCGTCTAGGAATCACATTCTATTATTGAAAACTAGGGACCATAAAACCACATTCACAGGGCTTTTGTGAAATTCAACATGAAAGCTGACGGTGCGGCCCTGGGCATGTGACAAACAGGTGCCGAATGAATGTCTGATCTGATCTGTGAGGACCAATCATTTGATAAATGCCTCCTGGTGACAGTAACAATGCGGATGATGACCGAGGCCAAGTCCGATAAGAGAAGGGGCTCCGGGCCGCCAACTCCTCTCCTTGAATCCCCGACCTTCCTTCCAAGTTTCCAACCTACCATCCCCCTGTCGCAGCAACGACATCCAAACTCCCCGGCTCAGTGTTCCAGGCCGTCACCCTCTGACCCCTGACCTCCCCTCTGGCCCTGTCCCCGGCTCCTGCCTGATGGCTGGTGCTACCCCAACCCAGCCTTGCTGGGGCTCTGAGCACGTGCCTCGGGCCATGCCCACCTGCTGGGTCTCTCTCCTCTGCTGCTCCCTCCGCCTAGAGCCCCCTCCTCTCCACCCTCACCCCTGCGGCCCCCAGCCTGGCTACCTCGGCTGTCTTTCAGCTTCAGCAATAAAGTCACTTGTCCCCAGAGGCCTGATGCCCCAGGCTGCCTCAGAGAGTCCCGGGTTCTCTGCTCACTCCACTGTCCAATTGGGAAGCCTCTGGCCGTATGACTTAAAAGTGGTCCCCCACTCTCTGCCCTGCCGGGCACGGTTTTACTGTGAACGCCCGTCTCCGATCATCTGAGAGGCACATGTCCTGGCAGGGAAGCAGAAAGCCCATCTGACAAGGAATCAGAAGACTCAAATTCCAGGCTGGAATGTCCCACCCGGAGACCTTTTCAACGTGGACAAGTCACCTCTCTGAGACTCAGTTTCCCCATGCATAAAACGCAGACCATGGCTTTCCCTTCGTAACGTGGTTGTGAGCCTTAAACCATCGGCCCTGAAAAGATGATACAAATTTTCTTCATTTTGACGGTTTGCGAAAAGAGGATTAGGTATTTTCAATAAGATGCACAAAATCAGTGAGACAGAACACCCAAGAAAGCACGCAGGACACTGGGTGTGGGGCCAGCACCCCTTCTAGCCTGGTCAGGAGATCAGTTTGTGTACGAGAAGGTGGTCCCCACCCGCCCGCCTTAAAAGCGACCATTGTTAGCTGTCTATCCCAATGGGTGTGACCCCAGAGATGCGGAAGTCATGGCTTTGCCTACACGTGGGCAACGGAGGCCCAGAGAGGGATAGGGACTTGGCCGAGGTCACACAGCACTTTCACAGCAGCATGGAGCCTATAACCCAGGTTCTGCCCCCTGGCCCCCTGGCCTGAAGCAGATGCCCTCAGATGGGGGCACCATAATGCCGGGCCAGGCACGGGACACCAGCACTTCCGGTAGGCATAGCACCACACGCCCCGAGCCCTGCCTCGTGCCAGGTGGGGAGCAAGGCCAGACCCTGGCCCTGGAGAAGCTGACGGGTCACTTCTCACGGGGCAGAACCCTTCTCCACCCTCCTGAAGGCCAATCTGGGCCCACCCAGACCCGGCCCAGGGAAGCCGGGAAGCGGCAGGAAGGACTGGGCTGGGGACCCCCCAACCCCACCACCCCCCCCCCACCCCGGCCGCAAGGTGCCTGGCCAGGACAGGACAACCAGAAAGCCCCTCTAGCCCCTTCCTATGAAAGTGTGGTCCCAGGACCAGGGAGCGTGTTAGACATGCCAGAGTTGGGGTCCACCCTGACCCCCTGGATCAGAATCGGCCCTCAAACCCAAATCCCCAGGAGATTCAAACACATCAGAGTTTGAGAGAGACACTAGCCTGGTCCGCCCCTGCCATTCAAGAGTCAGGAAACGCGAGGCCCGAGGGAGGGACACGGCCGAGGCCCCAGGGCTATGGAAGCCGCGGTCTCTGAGTACCTCGGTCTCCCGCAGCCTGGCCTCCAGGGCCGCCCGGGGCCCCTGGGTGTTGTCGTTGACCTGCAGCCGCTCCTGCACAGCCTTCATCCACTGCCGGGCTTCCTCCACGCTCCTGTCGAAGCCCTCCTGGGGCGGTTGAGTCATGGCACCTGCAGAGGCTGAAGGCAGGAACACGTGAGATCAGGCCAGCAGACGAGAAAGCAGGGTGACGCCGGATGGGGGTTTGGGGGGGGGGGAGCCAACGCTGGGGACAGGCCCACACAGCACCAGTGCCCCTCCCGGCAGGCACGTCCGCCTGGCCCCACAGCTGGGGGCGACTGTGGTCGTCAAAGGGCCAAAGGACCCGGGAGGAAGGACAGGTCTCTCCTGTGGGAGCAGGGAGACCAGGGGCAGGCCGCTGGGCTGGCCTCTCAGCTCCCCTGCTGGAGACTCAGGGGCAATTCTCCTCCGTCTCTGTGGGTTGAAGCCCCTCCGCAAGGGGATCCCAAAACACATATACGGTCTGAGATGGGCACTACGGATAGCAAATCTTGAGCTGCATGGATCAAGAAGCCTCAACCGGGGGCGCCTGGGTGGCTCCGTCGGTCAAGCGTCTGACTTCGGCTCAGGTCCGTGAGTTTGAGCCCCGCGTCAGGCTCTGTGCTGACCGCTCAGAGCCTGGAGCCTGTTTCAGATTCTGTGTCTCCCTCTCTCTCTGACCCTCCCCCGTTCATGCTCTGTCTCTCTCTGTCTCAAAAATAAATAAACGTTTAAAAAAAAAAAAAAAAGAAGAAGCCTCAACTGAAGAGATGCCAGCCCCGAAACCACGCCTGATATCACGATCTCAGGGCTGGGGGTGCCCATGACAGCCAGGTGCCTGTTCGCTACTTCGCCACCAACTTGGGTCCACGGCAGACGTCACTGACGATGCACTGCCTTTGCATGTGAGACGATCCCCACCCGCTTTGCCCCCTTAAGCGACGCCTGCCTGCTGGCCTGGATCCTGCAGCTGAAACAGCCCTTGGCTACGCTGCCCACAGCTCCCTTCTCCTGACCTCGTAGCTGCGGACGCGGAGGCTCAGATTTTCGCGGGTAACTTTCTTAGAATCCCGTGCAGCCCAGGCAAGACTTTTCCTACATTCCGGTTCCAGTTGTCTGCTTATGGCAACTATCACCTACTTTGGATTAAAGTTATTTATATCTGCATCTTACGGGAAGGGATTGTACGTGGCTTATCTTCCAGCTCCCGCAACGCCTCGCACCATGGTGAAATGGCCCAGCATCGGTATAAAGTGTAATGCTGATGAACACAGCATTGGTTAAAAATGGCAAACAGGACAAGGCTAGAAACAGCCCAAATGCCCAACAATGGGGGGTTGGCTGAGGAAAGCACGATGCGATCACGAAGCCACTGAAAAGTATGCCTAAAATGAATTTAATAAGGGAGCATCCTTATGATATAATGACACCCCCAAATTAGGCAAAATTGTATCTTTAGCAGACACGACTCTCCACAACCAGTAAAAGCAAACAAAACCACAAAAGACTACCCTCACAGGGGAAGGTTGGGCGGTCTTGCCACGATGTGTCCACGTGACAAGGGGTGTGGGCTGAAGTGGCCCGAGTCACATCCTCAGGCCTCTCTTTTCCGGGCACAGTGTTCTCGGAGGCCACTTGATTACGGACGATTTGCGTGCGGATGGTGGGAACACGCAGTTGGGAGTTTTTGTGTCCTTATTTTTCCTTAGGCGTCTTGTGAACTTTCTAGAAAGAGCGAGCATCACTTTCAACTTACACAGTCTCTTGACCCCGGCTGAACCGCGTTGGCCCTCTCTTCTGGATCGGCAGTCGGTGGTCCAACGAGCGTGGACAGAGGATTTGAACACCGCCCCCACCGCCCTGGGTGGGCTCTGCCACCAGATTGCAGGGGACAGCTGTCACCGCCGGGGGACGCTGTCGGCGGCGAGGGAGACCTGGGCCTGCGGCTCAGAGCTCCGTCTCCCAGCCTGTTCTCCTTTCAGAGCTGTTTGGAGTTTTGCTAACCATTTAATATGTTCCCTGAAGCCACTCCCAGTCTTTGAATGCTTCGTTTGTAAAGCACGGGAGACTGTGCGGGCGTTTAAATTGGTTCATTGTGACTTTAATCACTTGTCTAGTGTGGGACTTGATTGGCTTCCAAGAGCTCGGCTTTTACGTAACTTGACCGAGCGAGGAACGGGAGGGGCAGGGACGAGTCTCCCAGAGTCTCACATGGCACAACGGTGGCGGGGAAACGCTGCCCTAATCACCGAAAGGCATGGAGAGCCCTTCCCCGCTCCGGTCAGGATCTCAGGGTTGGTGAGTTCGAGCCTCCAGTCGGGCTTTGCGCTCACAGCGTGGAGCCTGTTTGGGATTCTCTCTCCCCGCCCTCGCCCTCTGCCCCTCCCGCCCTCGTGCTCCCTCTCTCTCTCCCTCTCTCTCTCTAACACAAATAAAACGTTTAAAAATTTTTTTTCAAACAGACTGAACTCAATCAATGAAGTACACACACGTGCACGCACAGGCACAGGCTTCTTTATTAACACGTTAAATCACCAGCGCTAACGCTGGGTCTAATGACCACCAGAATTTCGAAGTAGCGACGGGCAGACACGACATCTCAAGATACGTACAACCTCACTGCAGCGGGAAAATAGGTGTGACGGAGTTACCAGCACCGCTAAGGCGAGACAGGGCTTCGCCTTGGCTTTGCCTCGTACCTAATGGAGGGAACCGCCGTCAGGTAGAGGGTGCGAGGCGATGAGACTACGGTTTCCCATCCGAGTTCTTGGCCCCTAAATGGCCTCTCAGATCCGGACCTTGGGGAGGAAGCCTGCTCTATGCCTTCTCACATAGGAAGGGGAGCCTGTTTTGTTACACGAGGTTGAGTTTCAAGAATCAAATGGGCAGCTCAAGAAAAGCCCACCCACAACTGATGTAAGGACCAGGAGGGCATCCCTCACTGAAAGCTTCCTGGGAACCTGTCTTGTGGAAGCCAGGGGCAGAGGTGTGGCTCTGGGGGAGGGGGGGGAGTTGCGGGGGGGGGGGGAATGGGGACAGACCCACGTGAGCTTTGAGAGACGCCGACCACAGGGCCACAAAAGAGGGCTTGTCACCCGGCCTGGAGCCAGCAGGGCCGAGTGGAGGTGTTTGTTGCTGCGGGCTGTGGGAGGCTCCTGGGGGATGGTGAGGCTGGAACGTGGGAACTGGGAGGAGGTGACTGGAGGAGACTGGTGGGGGCGGGGCGGTGTGCAAGGGCCAGATCACAGCCTTTGGAGCCAGGTCCAGGGCCCTGGGGACAAGAGGGAGCCAGCAAATGTTCGGGTGGTGGTGACACAACTATTCCAGGCTTCAAACAGGTGACCCTGGCCAGGGAGGGTAGGGAGGGGAAATACAGTGGGGGGGCAGGGGTGGAGGCTGGGGGTCAGTGCAGACAGGGACAGCTGCGGGAGGCCAAGGACCATGAGGGAAGGACGAGGGAGGGAGCACGCAGGCATGCCTCTCCGGAGGAGAGTTCTCAGCCTTGGCAGGTTTGTTTGTCTGTCCTTGGACGGGTTGAACGGACATAGTATTAAAAAATGGGACTACATAGGGGCGCCTGGGTGGCTCTGTCAGTTATGTGTCTGACTCCTGATTTCGGCTCAGGTCATGGTCTCACAGTTCGTGAGTTCGAGCCCTGTGTCAGGCTCTGTGCTGACAGTGTGGAGCCTGCTTGGGATTTTCTCTCCCCGTCTCTCTCTGCCTTTCTCCTGCTCTCTTTCTCTCGAAAAAATAAATAAACTTAAAAATTAAGAAAAATGGGACTACGTATTTTCCAAACATTTTGGAGAAAGAAAGAGAGAGAGGAAGGACGGAAAGAAGGAAGGAAGGAAGGAAGGAAGGAAGGAAGGAAGGAAGAAAAGAAAGAGAGAGGAAGGAAGGAAAGAAGGAAGGAAGAAAAGAGAAAAAGGGAGAAGAAGGAAGAAAGGAAGGAAAGAAAGAAAAAGGGAAAGAAGGAAAGAAGAAAAGAAGAGACAAAGGGAGAGGAAGGAAGGAAGGAAGGAAATAAAGAGAAAAAGGGAGAGGAAAGAAGGAAGGAAGAAAGAAAGAAAGAAAAGAAAGAGAAAAAGAGACGAAGGAAGGAGGGAAGGATGGAAGGAAGGGAGAAGGAAGGGAGGGAGGGAGGAGGGAGGGAGGGAGAAGGAAAGAAAGAAAATGTGCTCAGGGTTAAAAAAAAAAATGCTGTTTCCATTTCCAAGTCCAAGAAGCAGCCCTGCGGTGTGGCTACAGGTGGCCAGAGACTGGGCCTCCCCGTGTGTCTCTGGGTTGTCCTAATGAATCAGCGAGACAGCCAGGCAAAAGGACATAGCCCTTTGCAGTTCTGGCTGGTGCTGGTCTGCCGGCAGAGAGAGAAAGAGAGAGAAAGCAAATAAACTGCCTTGGTTTCCAGCATCCTGTGTGGTTATCACAAATGACAGCCGGAAGAGAGGTGACATTTTTGCCTTGACAACAGACAAGCGGGGCCAGGGCAGAGGAAGAGCCCGGATCAAGACAGATCAGGAGCTGAGAGGGAGCCACAGGTCGGTGAGAAGAACACGGTGACAGGAGCCCGGCCAAGATTCGCAGGCTTGACCAAGATCAAAAGCGGAGAGCTTAACCAGAGCCTCGCTGGGAGGCTGAGGACAAAGGGAGGGGGCGGAAAAGTCCTCAATCAGGGCGCAGCGAGGGGCGGTGGGTGGCTCAGCCGGCTAAGCCTCCGACTTCAGCTCAAGTCATGATGTCAGGGTTTGTGGGATCGAGCCCCACGTCGGGCTTTGTGCTGACAGCCTGCTTGGGATTCCCTCTCCCTCTCGCACGCGCTCTCTCTCTCTCTCTCTGACCCTCCCCCACTGGCTCTCTCTCTCAAAATAAATAAACTCAAAAAAAAAGTTTAAAGGGGCACCTGGGTGGCTCAGTGGGTTAAGCGTCTGACTTCAGCTCAGGTCATGATCTCGCGGTTTGTGGGTTCAAGCCCCGCGTCAGGCTCTGTGCTGACAGCTCAGGGCCTTGAACGTGCTTTCGATTCTGGGTCTCCCTCTCTCTCTCTGTCCGTCCCCTGCTCACGCTCTGTCTGTCTCTCAAAAATGAATAAACGTTCAAAACAAAAGTTAAAAAGAAATAAACGTGCAGTGGGCAAAGGGTGCTGGAGATGTGATATAGCCTTAAAAAAAAAAAAAAAAGACCATCCAGGAAAGGCAAGGGCACTAACCCGGCTGCCATGATAAATGGCCCACTCCATGCTGGGCACTTGGGCTCCGGTCCCCGTGGCACCTGAACCTGAGGGGTAGGTAACACGGAAGGCAGCAGATAGAGCGGGGGGCTTCTACTCGTGCCGTGTGCTGCGGCTGATTGGGGGTGGGGGTGGGGGATCTCAGCCCAGCCTCCTCCTCTCCACCAGCCCCTTCTTCTTCGAATGCTGCGGAGACCCCTCGGGCGCTTACCCAGGCAGACAGGTGCTCGGAGGGCGGGCTGCCACCACCCCGTCCACTCACAGAGGAGAGCACTGCCATGGAGCAAGCCGCCCGGGACATGGGCCCGTGGCTTCAGCACTGATGTGTGAACCTCGTTCTGTCAGATTCCATAGCCCGTGCTTGTCTCACCAACCACACGGCCTCCAAACCCGGGTCCCATCCCCTGCCCGATGGGGCATCCGACACCACGCCCCGGGGCAGGCAGTGACCCTGTCTGTGTTGGACAGGATCCAAGCAGGCGAGCTGAATTCACTCAGTCCAGCCACAAACCCCAGGGACCTGCCGGCGGGGGGGTGGGGGGGGGTGGGGGGAGGGGCCAAGAAGCTCCCAGGAGACAAAAGGGAAGCCAGAGGCCGGCCACCCCCACCACTCAACTGGAGGGACGAAGGTGACGTCATCAGACCCGGGCTGGGAGCCCCGAGCAGCAGGTGCTGAGTCCTGGCGGTGACAAAATTGCCTGCCAGTGACTGCCTACTGGGGCTCCAAGCCCCATCTCCTGAAGGGGGTCCGTCGGCACAGACCCCACTCCCCCCTTCCCTTCCCTTTCCTGGGACCTACAAAGCTGAGGCTGCACGGTGGAGACCCCTATTTGGCTTTGCGGTGCCCCCGGTAAGGGGCAGACACCATAAGGACCAGGCTGGGAGAGTCCCCTGCCTCGGTCCCTCCAACACAGACTCTGGGAATGTGCAAACACAGTAATCCAGCTTGCCATGTGGTGATGCAGATGCTCTAAGAATCCTGCTTAGGACCCGACCACATCCCATTAGGGAACACCCCAGAACATGACACCGGCCCCCTCCCGAGCAGAGAGGGGGCAAAGTCGGGTTCACAGAGTGGCTGTCATGTGGCTAGTATCAATTTACAAAGGTGGAAACGGAGCACCTGGGTGGCTCAGGTGGTTAAGCATCCGACTCTTGGTTTCGGCTCAGGTCACGATCTCCTGGTTTGTGAGTTCGAGCCCCGCCGTCGGACTCTGTGCTGATAGCCTGGAGCCTGCTTGGGATTCTCTCTCTCCCTCTCTCTGTCCCTTCCCTGCACGTGTGCACGCTCTTGCTCTCTCCCTCTCTCTCTCTCTCTCTCAAAATAAATAAATAAGCTTAAAAAAAAAAAAAGACGGAAATAGATTCAGAAAGGAAAACAGCCTGCCAAAACTGGCTGGTGTAGGATTAACGATAATAATCGTAACAGCCAGCATATATCTGGCATCGTGTGTGTACCCGACTCTAGGATAAAGGGCTTATAGCTGTTAACTCATTTCTTCTCCAAAGACCCACCCAGAGACTTGTTATTGCCCCTACATTATTGCGGAGAAAACTGGCAATCAATGATACTAAGAACACAGCCCAAAGTCAGAGGGATTCTAAGTAGCAGGGGCAGGACTCGAACTCGGGATGGCCCAAGTCCAAAGTCTGTGCTCTTTGTTTTGTTTTTTTTTTTTTTAGTGTTCATTTATTCATTTTGCAAAGAGAGTGAGAGGGAGAGACAGAGCCTCCCAAGCATAATCCATGCTCAGCACACAGCCCGACGCAGGGCTCGATCTCACGACGGCGAGGTCATGACCTGAGCCGATAGGAGGAGTGGGATGCTTAACCAACCGAGCCGCTCAGGTGCCTTTGCTCTTAAACACCACAGCCCTACCCGGCTTCCACACCCCTGCCCGTGTGCCCCCAAACCTCACTGGGAGCGGCCCGTGCTGTGCGGGGAGCCTGAGGCAGCCTGCCCTCTTTGGATCGTCTTTGAGGAGCATCCAGGTTGCAGGAAGGCCACTGCAGGGGTAGATCTGGGCCTCTGCTCAGGAATCTGGAGTCAGAGACAATAACCTGAGCCCCCCCCCCCCCACAGCCTCAGTCGTACAGTGCCTGGCCACCGGCATTTGTTCCGGAACCCAGAGGCTTCAGGACGCGGACCCAGGTAAACTCCCGCCCCCCTGGCGGGCCCTATACGCAGGGACAGCCGGTGCACCTGCTCTGCTAGCCTGGCCAGGGGCCCCCACCACACGCTGACCCAGCGCCCAGGGAACGGGGCGCGTTCCCCTCCGGTGACTCCCTCAGCTTCCCCGTGACTCATTCCTGCCCTGCCGCCCTTTCCACCCTCGCTCGTTCCCACTGCTCTCACACACGCAGATGGATTTCAGGAACCAGCGGGCAGCTGGTTTTAATCCCAAAGCTTATTCCAAGTGGATTCTGGGAACACGCTCTTTTGTTGACGTACAGCAGGCAACGATGTGGCCAGGCCATTGTCCACAGCATCGCCCGGCGCGTCCCGAGGCTCCTGGGGGATTCTGTCCCGCGTGGCGTTTGCAGAAGATGATGCTGACAGCAACGTGCAAAGAGCAGGGAAAGAACCCTCACGCCATCTTGGCTGATCTTTTAACGACCCTCGAAGGTGGCTGAGTCCAGAGTTGGGATCGATCACTGGGCTTTATCCGGTCACAGAGGTAAGCACAGGCTCAGAGAGGCTAAGGGACCGTACCAAAGCCACACAGCCGGCAGGGCGCCCCAGCCCACCCTCTGCCCACTGCCTTGTAAACGCTTACACAGGAAACCCCGCGTAGTAACGGGGCTGTAGGGTCCGCTTCACAGTTCCAGCCACCAAGGGGACGGGCCAGCCCTGGCTTCACAACAAGGGCTCGGAGAGGGATTTTCAAACAGCTCTCTCTCCATCACGGATAAATGGTATCTGGCAAGGAAAACCAGCTGATCTCTGGCCCTGCTCCTGCCCCAGACACTCTGACTGTAAAACGGCATTTCCAATCACTCCAAATTGACCGAAGCCAAGCTCTCCATCAAAAAGGCACAGCGTGGAGAACGCCAGGATTTCTACCCAGGGAACGCTCACCTTGGCAAGCAGGGTCAAAGGTCAAATATAAATATCCGCGAGGGGAGAGAATGCACAGGGCACCTAAGAGAACGGGGGAGGGGTTGCGGGCAGAAGGCATCCCTGGGGCAGGGCAGGTGGCTTCAAGGTGTGGGGACATAGTTCCAAGGGCACAGGTGTGCTTGGCGGTGTGGGCAGGGTGGTCAGAGGTCAGGGAGGCAGGGACTGGCCGTCAGATGCAGGTCAGAGAGCGCTGGGGGCAGGGCGTCAGCACTGGTCGAAACTGGCTGGGACACAGGACCTCAGACCACAGGCCTAAGGGTGTGCAGGCCAGTCAACTCAGTCCTACTGATCTCTGATTCAAAAGAGGGCCTTAGGTCGGTGTTGGTTTTTCACACTGCGGGTCGTGACTCAACCTCATTGCCCGGGCAATAAAAGCACCACCCACACTCCCACGTGTCTCGTAGATGACATTCCCAAGGCCCTGGGCCAGGAGGACAGCGCTCCATCTGGCCCCGGACAAGGCCAGCCTCAGGTGCCGCCCCAGCCCCCACCGCACCTCCCTGAGACAATGACCCAATGGGGTGGAAGCCAGGATGGGATGTCAGCCCTCTGTCCCTGCACCTGCCCAGACCGCCCTTCCCAAGCGATCCACGGCAGCGCCCGCGACAGCACGGACAGCAGCGACAGGCGTTCCTCCCCCGCCAGGCCTCTCACCGGCCCTGCGAAGCAGAGCCTCATGCCAGGCCCCCAGCAGCTCACATTTGCTCTGGGGCAGGAATCATCCCCAGAGAGGGGTGACTCCCAAGTCCCTCCTGAACTCACCAGACCGGCCTGGCCTTCTGGCCCCACCTTCCTCACCTCCCACGGAACCAGGGCGCCCTCCCTGGACTTTCCGGTCCATCGACACCCCAGCCCACGGGAGCGGGTTGGGTCACAGTGACCCTAATGGAACACGGTCCCTAATAAATATGCGTGAGCAAACGTCTTTAAAGAAAACCACGGCTGCACCGGAACGTACTCTCAGAACGCACCCTTAGCAACGCTGACTTTAGAAATGAGAGCTTTCCACTTAGATGAAAATGTCTTTCAATTCGAAAGCATCGCACCAACATAGGCAGGTTGTTGTTTCTTTTTTTTAACTTTGCCTTTGGTTTTATTAGACAAAAATTGTAGAACGTCTCAGAGAGCTTGCGGTCTCTGATGAGGGCGCGTAAGGCAAGGTCACCCCCCACCCCTGCGCAAACGACCCCCCCACCCCGGGTGGGTCATGTGTGATATTCCTCGGGGACTCCCAGCCGCCCAAGAATAAAGGAAGGGATGGAAAACAACTGGTGAAATTGATCAGAGTCTCTGTCAGTGCACAAATATCTCATCAATAGCCTAATCTCTGGGAACCCCCTACTGTCTTAATGATAACGCTTGGCTAGAGGGAAAAACAACCTTAGCTTGACATTAGCTAGGCCTCCAGTAATCCGTAAATCTTCTTTAGTGTGTGGAAATCCCTTTAAGAAACTTTCTCTTGGAGCGCCTGGGTGGCTCAGTCCTGTTGAGTGACCGACTTCGGCTCAGGTCATGATCTCACGGTTCAGGAGTTCGAGCCCCGCGTCCAAGCCCCACGTCGGGCTCTGTACTGATAGCTCAGAGCCTGGAGCCTGCTTCTGCTTCTGTGTCTCCCTCTCTCTCTGCCCCTCTGTCTCTGTCTCTCTCAAAAATAAATTTATAAAAAAATTTAAAAAAAAAAAAAAAGAAAGAAATTTTCTCTTGACTTTATTAGTCCCAACTCCACAGCATGTAACCAGTTACCCGGCACAACCCCGTGCCGTTCTCTCTGCCCACGGGTCCTGCCCCCCTTGCTTTCCTAAAATCACCTTTTTGCACAAAAGACATCTTCAAGAATTCTTTCTTGGCTGTTGACTCTGAACCCCCCACCAACACCCCCAAACCACATCATTCTCCAGAAAGATCTTCCTCAGACCCCAATTTGAGAAACCCTGTGACTGGAGGATGAAGCCAGTGCTCCTTGGGACCCTCCGGGATGAAGCTCCCACCTAACCCCAGTCTTATCTTACCGCACAGATGTTTCCAGAAGCTTAGAGTCGGGATGCTGCCCCACCCCCAGCGTAGCTCTGCCTGGTTAAGTCCTTCCCTACCCCACCCCTCCATACCTTCCTCCCTCACACTCTTCCCTGTTCCCCTTTCCAAGGTCCACTTACAGCCACTGAGAGGTGGAGACCTTCCCAGCTTCCTCTTTCTCCACACAAGGACGCTCCCTTCTTGGGCGCCCACGGGACGTGTGCACGCTGCCATTTGCTGCGTGTTTACTAAGCACTTTGTGTGGATCTCCCCATGTTCTCCTCCCGACCTTGGAGGTCGTTGCAATTATCAGTTCCATTGCACAGAAAGAAAATGGGGGCTTTGGAAGGCATGGTGTGGCTAGTAAGCCATGGACCCAGGATGGGACCCCGCAGCTCGGCAGTGCTGTTCGTATTTTATTGTTCATATTTGTTGGCACAGACAGGAGTTCTCTGAAGGAGGGCAGGGTCGGGTTCATCTTATTGATGAATCAACTGGAAGATGGGTCCGCCTTTACCTTTAACAGCTTTACTAGGAGTATGATTGATACATAAACACGTGGTTAAACTGTACAATTGGTAGGTTTTGCCATATACACCCATAAAACCATCACCCTGGTCCAGATAAAGAACGCATCCATCACCCCCTGAAGTTTCCTGATCCCACTTCTGATCCCTCCCTTCTGTCCACACCCCGTCCCCGGCAACCGCTGATGTGCGCACCGTCCCTGGAGACTGCTTTTCGTTTTCTGGAGGATTTCACATAAATTGCATGACACCCTAAATGCTTCCTTTCTTTATTTCTGGCCTGGCTTCTTTCACTGGGCACAACATTTTTTTTTTTTTTTCCGGTACAACTACTCTGAGATGCATCCATGCTGTGGCCCATATGGATGGCTCGTCCCTTTCTGTGCTGAGTAATATCCCACGGTCTGTGCGGACCACAGGTGGTTCCCTCGGTCCACCCACTGATGCGGTGTTCGACGATTATGAATAACGCTGCTCTGAACACTTGGTGTGTAGACCTCGGCTTTCATGTCTCTCGCAGAGATACCTAGGAGCGGAGTGGCTCGCTCCGATGGCAGGTGTGCGTTGACATTTTTTTCAGAAACCGCCAGACTGTTGTGCAAAGCGGCTGCACCTCTGTCCATTCCCACCGGCGATGTGTGAGGGTGTTTCTGGCTCCCGCACACCCTCCCATGGCCAGTTTTCCAAACTTAACTCTTCTTTTAGGCGGGCCGTGATAGCTCCTAGTGGTTGTAATCTGCAGTCCCCAAAGGCCAACCACCTGATTGACTTTCATCTGTGCTTAGAACTCCCGTCCGAAGCTCCCAGGCTCCGAGGAGCACTTCCCAAGCCCCTCCTCCTTTAAGGCTGCGGGTGGCTCAGCTCCCAGGCTGTGGGCTGACGGCCAGAAGAGTGAGGAGCTGAGTGACAGGGGGACACGCAGCCAAGAGGAACCCGATCCAATTCCAAGGGCCCTGCCATCCGACTCCTTGAACAGGAGGTTCCCTGAGGACAAAAGCCAGCACCTCTAACCAACAGTCAGAAGCACGCACTGTGCGAAGGACTCTCTGAGCTCTGAAACGGGGGTTCCCTGGGGTCCCTATGCCGTGCTCCTGCAGCTCCCAGACAGGCTGGGTTCAGAAGGGACCTGGATGCCTGCACAACTCAACGACCTCAGGCTGCAGGGCTGGGCTCACAGGATGATGGGATGCCCCAAGAAGCCAATGAAAGATTCTGCAGAGACCTCCCTGAGTCTCAGCACATAATCATCGGACCACCTCTTGGGAATCTTATCTAGCTGTGCCATGTTATAGATGGGGAGACTGAGGCTTAGAGAAAGAAAGAGACCCCCCCAAGATCTTGCTCAGTGGCAGAGCTATGGCCAGGATTTATCTTGGTATAAATACATCCGAGGTAATGTGCATGTCTTCAAATTGACCCACAGATAAAGAAACAATTAGCTACCATATTTACAGACAGTTAATTTTCAACAAGGATGCCAAGGCAATTCAATGAGAAGTCTTTTCAACAAATGGTGTTGGGACAACTTGATAGCCACAGGCAAAAGATAGAACTTGGACCCCTACCTCACACCATATACACAAAGTAACTCAAAATAGATCAAAGACCAAAGTGTAAAAGCCAGACTATAAAAATCTTTTTTTTTTTTTGTATTTTTTTAAAGTTTATTGATTTTATTATTTCTGAGAGAGAGAGAGAGCACACCCAAGCAGGGGAGACGCAGAGAAAGAGGGGAAGACACAGAATCCAAAGCAGCTCCAGGCTCTGAGCTGTCAGGACAGAGCCCTACACGGGGCTCGAACTCACAAACCACGAGATCATGACCCGAGCTGAAGTCAGACGCTCAACTGACCCAGCCACTCAGGCGCCCCTAGACCATAACACTCTTAGAGGAAAACATAAGCATAAATCATAAATCTTCCTGGCCTTGGATAAGGCACTGACTTCTTAGATGTGACAACAAAAGCACAAACAACAAAGGAAAATTAGATAAACTGGACTTTATCAAAATGATAAACTTTTGTGTTTTGAAGGACGCCATCAAGACAGTGAAGAGAAAACCCACAGAATGAAAGAAAAATCTGCAAATGATTTATCTGACAAGGGACTTCTTTCTAGAAAGACAAAAGCCCAATCATAAAAGGGGCAAAGGAACTGAATGACATTTCTTCAAAGAAGATGTACGTACAGATAGCCAAAAAGCACATCAAGAGACACACAACATCATTAGCCACCAGGGAAATGCAAGTTAAAGCCACAAGATTATCACCACACCCTCATTACGATGCTTAGAATCAAAAAGACAGACAATAACAAAGTATGGAAAGAGATGCGGAAAACGTGGAAACAACATGTCCATCAACCTATGAGTGGATAAATAAAATGTGTTATATCCATACCATGGAATATACTGCAACAAGAAAAAGGGACGGAGCCCTGATGATCCTATAACATAAATGACCCCCCAAAACATGATGCTAAATGAAAAAAGCCAATCACAAAGGACCACATATGGCATGATTCCATGTACTTAAAATGTGCAGAACAGGCAACGCTATAGACACGGAAGCAGACTGGTGTTGCCGAGGGCTGGGGCCGGGGGGAGGACGAGGGCTGGGCAGGGTTTCTTCTTGGGGTAATAAAGATGTTCTAAAAATGATCACGGTAATGTCTGCACAACGCTGTGAATGTACTAAAAGGGATCAAAGTGTATACTTCAAATTTTTTTAAAAAATTGTTAAGCTTATTTTTGAGAGAGGGAGACAGAGACAGAGACAGAGCACAAGCTGGGGAGGGGCAGAGAGAGAGGGAGACACAGAATCCGAAGCAGGCTCCAGGCTCCGAGCTGTCAAGCACAGAGCTCGACACGGGGCTCAGGCTCGTGAACTGCGAGATCGTGACCTGGGCCGAAGTCAGAGGCTCAGCCAACTGAGCCACCGAGGCGCCCCAAATTGGAACTGTATGTGGTGAATTATATCTCAACAGAGCTGTTTTTTGTTTTTTAAGAAACAGTAAGAATCCGAAAAGAGGGTTTTTCAAAAAGACCTAGCTTAAGCATCCATCTTTGCCCGAATTTCCTTAAAAATATACCCATCCAGAGGCCTCCAAGATTCTTGTATACCGCTGGTGACGGGTGGCTCACTACCTATTCCAGGTAACCTATCCTGGGGCTACAAAGCTGAGCAATCTCAGAGGAAACTAAGAAGTGAGGCCCGCGGAAGCATCCCGACAGGGTCTGCAAGTCAAGGACACGCCATCTGGTATTGGGGAATTCCCGAGAGGGACAAACCCTCCCTGTGAGAAGCTACTCGATTCGACGGCTTCTGCTGAGTTAACCATAAAAATATTTTTTATACTTAAGAGTCGGTCTCAATCTTCAGTTCCATCTTCTAGATCGGGACACCGAGATGGAGAAGCCACGTGGCCTGCCCAGGGTCCCAGAGCTAACAGTTGGGAGACAAGGAGTCAAATCTAAGACCCTCTCACATGCACGGAGCCCCACATACCCTGCAGGTTATTAAGTTCACGGTCTGCATGACCATGAACTCTAAATGAGGCTGTTATGGGTGCCCAAGTGGAGAGGCACCCTAGAAGCTCGTGGAGCCTAGAGAACAGAGCAATGACGTCGATCAGAAGATCCAGGAAGGGGTTCACATTGAAGGGGACACCCTCGCTGAGATGTGGAGGATAAGCAGGGTCTGGATAAGACGCAAAGTGGCAGAGAGCATGACAAATAGATGCGCCCGGTGTGCACGGAAGCTGGGAGGTGGGGAAGTGAAGATCAAGTTCAGGCTGCAGCGCAGGCTTGGGAACTGTTAGAGAGAGGCAGAAAGATGCAGCTGTCAGAGAGCAGACTGCACGGGGCCCGAACGGCACGGGATTAAAGGGGTGCACTGACTTTCGTCTGCAGGCAATAGGGAGCCAGTGAGGGTCCGCGAGCGAGGGAGTGGCATCCTCTGGTCAGGGACGGACCCGCAAGCAGCCAGACAGCATCTGACCGACCACCTGAAAACAATGTTGGACTGAGCGGGCTCCTTGCCACCCGGCACGTCAATCCACATGCGGGGAAGCGCCTCGTAAAGTGTCACTTAACCCAGGGCATCCTTCTCCTCCAAAGCCTGCTCTTCAAACACAAGGGCGAGAGTTCAAGTCGAAAGATCTTTCCTCGACAACCAGTTGAACGTGCAGACATCTGATGAGCTGCGGAGAACAGCCTCCCGCCTCCCAGTGTTTATGCTTGAAGCCTGCCCTCGTGGGCCCTCGGCCAGCAAAGCACGCAGCCACGCACCGTGGTGGGTAACAGGTGTCCTGCCTGCTCTACCCTGTCCCCACCCCAAGCTCAGCTGTGACCTACAGTGGCCCTGGGAGCGGGGTGGGGGGCACGGGTGTCAGGTTCACCACGGATCTTGACCTTTCGGTGCCAAAGGAGGTTGCTCTGGGTTGGGGCACATGTCAGCGAAAGTGCCCACGTGGGAGGCCACCTGCTGTCTGCCAGGCACTGGCCAGATGCTCTCCATCCATCACCCACCAACACCAAGGCAGGGGTGACTGCGCCCCTTTACAGATGGGGAAACTGAGGCCCAGGGGGGCCACCTGTGCCGCCCAGGTCGGACAGCTGCTGAGGCACAGAGCTGGGAACAAGCCCGGGCCTGTCTGTCTCCATCACCCATGCCACGGTACAAACTGGTCTGCAAAATGAGGAAGTGAGTCAGGTAGGCAAAAGAAGCGGGGGGAGGGTTCCTCTCTGAGTCAGAACAGGATTTCCCATCCCACACCCGACCGGCCGCAGAGGCAGACAAGCTCGGGGGTGAACCCCAGAGGCTCAGGCTGACAAGGCGCCCAGGCGGGGCCAGCCCTCCACGGTGAGCGCGGCTGGGACGGGGGGCAAGCCCGAGAGGCACGCGTGGCTTGAAGTTGGCGCTGATGGGCCTGGTGACGCCTCCCCAGCGGGTCTCTTGGGTGTCTGGCTCAGGGCACGCCCTCCAAGGACCCCGAGTGAGCAGGCAGAGACTCGGGTCGGGCCCATCTGTCTCCTAAGCGAGAACCACAGCAGGCCTGCCTTCCTCTGCTCCACAGCCCGGGAGAGGCTCGGTGCCTTTACTGGGAAAGCTCGTCTCAACGCCTGCTCTGTGCCAGACGCTGCGGTCGTCGGTCGGCGTGAAGATCAGAGAGGAAGAGAACCACCAGATCCTGCACCCTCGGGTGGCCTGGCAGCTCAGCGTCCCTTTACTCTTCTGGGAGATGGGCACGGTGTCCAAGTTCTCCCACCCGGATCTCTAGGTCAAGGCGTTTCTCTACCCGAGCCCTTCTGCCACCCACCAGCTCACGCGTCCCACGGGAAGCAACTTTTCAGCATGTCTCTGTGAACCAAGGATTTTAATCCACCCCCCGGGACAATGTTCGAGGAGCTCTGGAGGGGTCACGAGGGCCCCACGGACCCGGAAACTTAGGTCTTGTTTGGGGCCCGCTTGTTGTCCCGACGAGGTCCGCGGATCTCTCGGGACCCCCCCTGGCTCGGGGAAGGCTAAAGCCAAGCCCTCCCCACGCCACTCATGGTGTTAACCATGAACATTTCTCATTGTAAGCGACCCAGAATATTCCACGGGGTGGATGTCACAAACCATCCTGAACCGTTGCCATTTTGCCGGACCAAAACGTTGCATTTTTGTTGTTGTTCTCCGCAGTTTGATTAGAGAATTTGCACATTTCTCGCTTGTCTAACAATTGAGCAAGACCCTGGATCCCTGTGGCCACAAAGCAGAGCCCTTGATCTGTTACACCCACGCGCTATTTTTCTGACCAGGAGACATCATTTTCTTGGCCCCTCACTGCATCTTCAGCATCGGCGGCCAGCCCTCTTTCCTGAGCCATTTTCCACAAAGAAACGGAATTTGTGCTCACGTGGCCCTGGTTGCCGGGCTTGTGAGAAGGATGATCAGAGAAGAGTCAAAGCTGGGTGAGGTGGGGCGGCTGGGCTGGGCAAGGCAGGGTTCATCCTGGTGAGTCACTGGACCCCCTCCTCCCCTCCCTCCCCCCCCCCCCCCCCCCCCCCCCCCCCCCCCCCCCCCCGCCGCCGTACCTCATCACAATCACAAAGGCCTGCTTCTTCTGGAAGCTTCCTAACAGCTGGTAAGCCTCCGGAGCTAGCCTCCTTAGCAGATTCAGATCTAAGCCAAGTGCATTTAACTCCCCTGCCTTCATTTTCTCATCTGTAAAATGGGGGTAAGAAGAAGACCTCCTATCCCCGATCTGAGAATAAAGTGAGTTGTACTGGTAAAGAGCTTAGAACGGCACCGGTAAGCAGTGGGTGTTCTATCCATGTTTCAAAGAAATGATAAATTAGCAAATGCGGACACGAGGGAAAAACAAGACGAAATCAAACAAAAGATGTGCCGTATAACAGGCCAGCAAAAAGGAAAGGATCGGGAAAATTCTGTGATACCCATCTCACGGACTCTGGGCCATTTACAAGGAACACTGGGACGGGTCACACCGTGGCATGATGCTGCAGCTGACAAGAAAAACGAGCATGCCATGACACCCCGTGCATTCTGGACCAGGGGCCGGCAACGTTTCTCTGGAAAGGATCGGGGAGGATTTCGGGTTTCACAAGCCATGTGGTCTCTGTCGCTGCCACTCGGATCCACGGCTGTGGTGTGCAAACAGTCGTGGGTAACAGTAAGTGAGCCATGAGCGTGGCTGTATTCCAACAGCTTTGTTTATAAAAACAAGTGGCATGCGGCCAGTAGGCTGCAATGTGCCAAGCCCTGCTGGCAACGTCAGCAAAGGCTGTGTCAAAAACAGACAAAGATTGAAAGGAATATGGAAAAAGACAAGGAGCTCTCTTAGAGCGGGGGGATCAGAGGGACACTTAAAACTGCAATTTCCTTAAGGGGATAGTTACAATTTTTTTTCATTTATTTTTTTTTTTTTTTAATTTTTTTTTTCAACGTTTATTCATTTTTGGGACAGAGAGAGACGGAGCATGAACGGGGGAGGGGCAGAGAGAGAGGGAGACACAGAATCGGAAACAGGCTCCAGGCTCTGAGCCATCAGCCCAGAGCCCGACGCGGGGCTCGAACTCACGGACCGCGAGATCGTGACCTGGCTGAAGTCGGACGCCCAACCGACTGCGCCACCCAGGCACCCCTCATTTATTTTTTTAACATTTATTCATTTTTGAGAGAGAGACAGACAGAACGTGAGTGGGGAAGGGGCAGAGAGAGGGAGACACAGACTCCGAAGCAGGCTCCAGGCTCCGAGCTGTCAGCACAGAGCCCGACGTGGGGCTCGAACTCACGAGCTTCGAGATCACGACTTGAGCCAAAGTCGGACGTTCAACCGACTGAGCCACCCAGGCGCCCCTCCAAAAGCCATATTTTAATAAAGATTCCCTGAATGAATATATGTATCCTTTGTTTTTCTTTTTTTTTTTTTTTTTTAATTTTTTTCTTTAACCTTGATTCATTTTTGAGAGACAGAGTGCCATCGGGGGAGGGGCAGAGAGAGAGGGAGACACAGAATCCAAAGCAGGCTCCGAGCTGTCAGCCCAGAGCCCGACGCGGGGCTCGAACTCACAACCTGCAAGATCATGACCTGAGCTGAAGTCGGACGTTCAACCCACTGAGCCACTCAGGTGCCCCACAAACTGCTTTTTTAATTAAAGGGCTTTAAAGTGACATACAGTCTGATAACAAATTAAGAGGTTTCTCTGTCCTGTTCGACTTTCAAAATAAGTTCAAATAAGTATTAAGCCCAGCAGTCACATTACGCTGCACAGAAAAGGTAGAGACTTTGAAGTACGGTCAGTCTGGGACTGAATCTGGCTGCTCCATGTACTAGCTGTGTGACCTTGGGCAAGTTTGTTACCCTCTCTGTTCCTAGCTTTCCTTGTCTGTAAAGCCAGACTAACAATGGCACCGAGGGGCATACAAAGGCTTGGCGCTGAGCCTGGGGCCCAGTAGGGCTCGCCTCTCAGACCCACAGGGACCCACAGGGGCCCCGGTCGTCACCAAGAACAAGGCAGCCTAGGAAGCCCAGCACACTTTACTTTCCGGGGAAGAAAAACGCCTTCCCATGGTTTTCAGGTTTGGCTTAGAAAACCACACAGAACAACTTGAACATCGCTTTTCAATTAAGAAAAGGCACTCCAGCTGTGGGACGAACAGCCCAAGGAAAACAGGGTTCGTTCCAGATTGGGGGGGGGGGTGGTTCTTGGAAGCGGGGCGCCCTGGGGGCTGTGCTCACTGAACCCTGGCGAGAGCCATGGCCCCGCGGAGCCAAATCCCTGCCCTGTTCCCGAGCCTCAGGCATCAGGGTACTTCGTCCCTTTCCCCAGAAGCCTGCAGGAGGCAGAGGGACCAGAGTCCTCTCTTCCTGACAGAAAAGGGTATTTAAGGGCTCAGGGTCAAGGCCTTTCTGACGTAAACTGTCCAGTGCTCCACGGCCCCCAACCGAGAAAATCCGAGATGCTTAACAGGCCAGCTGAAGTCCCTTTCTGTTCATCTCCGCAGCCTCGCCTCCTACCCTTCCCACCTCCTCTCCCTGCAGCTGGAGCCTCTCCTTCTCCTGGGGCTTCTCCCCTTCACGCTCTTCTTTCCCTGGCTACATTGACCCATCGCTGCCTCCAGGAAGCACTCCGGGATCTCTCAGCGAGCAGAGGTCTGGGAACTCACATGGCTAAATACCTAGCAGGTGCCAGGCACCGTTAGGTGTTTATACACATCAGCTCATTGGGGTCTCCCACCCACTGTTAAGTAGGAGTGCTTGCCTTTTTCTAAAGAAATCAAGAGTCAGAGCGGCTATATAACCTGCCCAAGGTCGCACAGCAAGTAACCTGCTGCCTTCTCCTCTCCTCTTAGCGGAGCCCAAGATGCTTAAAACTGTCCCCATTCCTCTGGAGCTGCAAGGCGATATCCGCTGGGCCATCCAGAAGACTCCACGCCCTGGATTGCCAACCCCTGCCTTGTATCTGTGAGCCTCGGAGCACCCTGGGGACATTCCCCCCAGGAACCTTCACCTCCCCGGTGCCCAAGGTCGAGTGTTAACAGCCCGCGCATATTATAATCAGCACACGCCTGTTCCTGCCAGGGCTTCAAGACGCCAGGTTTAGGATGGGTCTGTGGGCAGCCAAGGGCACCTGGCTTGTAGACTGACTTCCGTTGCTCTGTCCTCCAGGGTCCCAGCATGAGGATGTTACCAACACGCGTCACATCCTTGTAGACTCAGGGGCCACCTGAACTTCCCAGACCTTGGCACTAGGGGCTGCAGACAAAAGCCATCCCCTGGGGCCCTGGGGAGCAGCGTGTTCCCCAATCTCGGGGTGCTTTGGCCCTGCAGAGGAGGCGGCCTCCTCCCTCCTGGAAGGGCCGGTGTCTGGGGTTGAGCTCCCCATCAGTCCCAGGGGATAGTACTCCATTGTCAAGTGCAACTCATGGAAAGGGATCAAGCTTAACCCCCTTGACCCGCTCCCTGCTTTGGGCTGGAGCGAGTTTGATCCCCTTCCCACTGGAAAAGCCTGGGCTCCCGGGTTCTTGCCACCGGTCCCTTGGCAGAGCTCATGTCCCCTCTTGTTGCTGTCCCGGCAAGGTCACCACCCAGCATGTGAGCCTGGAACTTTGCACTCCCACGCTGAGGAGACGGGCAGACGCACACTCAGCCCCCACACCAGGCACAAAACATCATCTGACTTTCCAAGATGTGTTTTCTCCCTCACTCACACAATGCTGGCTTTGACAGATTTTCTTGAAGGGACCGATGGCCCACACGCCACCAACCCTGAGTTGACCACAGTGATCAGTAAGGCTGCGACCACCCAGGAGAAGGTACGCTCTTTCTGCCTCCACAGGAAGGTGCCACGATGCGCTAGGCCGGAACCATCCCCCACCTCCCCCCACCCCCACCACCAAGCTGCAGCCTCCACCCCCCACCTGTTGACAGTTGGCGGGGGCTCAGAGACTTGCCTCGTTCTTTTCCTTTTCTTCAGAGCATATGCAACCTTCTGATATGGGCTGCCTAGTTACTGCTTGCTTGTTGAATCTGGATGATTCCAGATTCTTCTAGAATGTAAGTCCCATCAGAGCAAAGACTCTGCCAGTCATGTCCACGGCTCCCATCCCACTTCCTGGGACAGTGCCCGGTTCACGGTAGGCCCTCAGCAAGGCACGAATGACGCTCTGCTCCATGGGTTCAGTGCCAGTCGTTCCTTCAAGAAACCTCCAGGCCCCAAAGGCGACAGAGGAAATACTACACTAGGGACCTTCCCTAAGGAGCCACAGTCTATGGATGAAAGATGCATAAAGAAAGACGCCCAGTTAGGGAGTTGAGAAAGGTGCAGCTCAGAGAGACACAGAGGAGGTGGGAGACGCTGTTTATGGTGAAGGATCAAGGGATGGGACGCAGAGGAGGTGGACAAGGGACAGGGAACAGCAGGTGCAAAGTGGCAAAGCATGAATTAGCATCCGAGTCCTTTGCCCCAGCGTGATGGAGACCTTCAGCCCCCATCCATTCACCCTACGGCATTTACTAAGTGCTCTGTGCTCTGGGACCCGCAGGCGTGGGTCCCCTCGGGGGTGGGCCAGTCCCCTCAGGGGTGGGTTGGTTTCTACCATCATGCGCCCGCAGACCTGAGGGACAGCAGTCAGTGTGGTTCTTCACACACAGGGGCTCTGAGCAGACACTGAGGCTCGGGGAAGAGCGGACCCCTCTTAAACTGCCCAGCCATGACCCAGACTGCCCAATGCCACAGTCAAGGTGCCGTGACTCGCTGACCAAGGGTGACCGATTGTCCTGGTTTGCCCAGGACTTTCCCCGTCTTCGCCCTGAAAGTCCTGTGTCCCAGGAAACCCCTCAATCCAGGGCAAACCGGGGACAGCTGGTCACACCTGCCCCCATCTTCCTTTCTCGCCCAAGACCCCTCCCCCCAACTCCTGACACCCCTGTCCCCACCCCCACCTCTCAGCCGCTCACAGGTGGGGGCTGGGTTTCCAGCAGCCTGCACTGAGGCAGCCTGTCCTCAGGTAACTGAGAGGGACCCGAAGGTGCTCCAGGTTCCAGATGGGGCAGCCGGCCGGCTAGTTTCCAACACCCGTGTGTCCTCCCTTCTCTGATTAAGTCTTCAGACAAGTGCAAGGGGCACAGAAAACCCTGGCTCAGCACACCTTCCCCAGCTCGGAGCCTGGCCGCAGCTCTGCCAGAAACACAGAATCCCCGATCCCTTCACTGTTCCCCTTGTCTGAGCTTTATCTCCAGAGGCCTCCGGGATCCAAGGTCAGGCTTCCCCCCACCCCCCAGGCGTCCTTTGTGCATTCAGAGCAAGGCCCGTGGCGGGCGTCCAACAAGCACGTGCTCAAGCAACAGGCAACTGATTATGACATTTCCACGTCCATTTCACAGAAGTGAAAACCAAGGCATAACACTTTTTAGGAACTCACAGCCAGTAGTTATTTCGTAAGACCCTGATGATTCCTTTCTTCAAATGCGGCTACCCTGAATCCAGTCTTCTAGAACTTTCTAGAGCCTTCCCCACTAGCCCTGCGGAGACTCAGACCCCACAGACGCTCTCACCCAAGGGGAGTCAGAAAAACTTAAAGACTTCCCCAGATGCCCGTTTCCAGGCTGGGATTTCTAAACCAGAGCTCCCTGCAGAGCAACAAAGTTCCCCCTAGGATACTGACAGAAAACCCTCAGCCTGGAGTCCCCCACGGGCTGCTGGAAGTCTGTGGGGTCCCTCAAATGATGCTCATCCCCCAGAGAATTTGAGGCACAGCACAGAGGAGCTTGAAGAGCCTGGCTGCAAAGGGAAAGATGCTGATTGCATTAACCCCTCCACAAGTATGGAGCTGAATTAGATTTAATGCCTCCTCTGGTCCCCTGCAAGGGCATTGCATGGCAAGAGCTAGGTCCTACGAGTTACACAGTCTTCTAGCTCTGCTATTTATTGCCAGCCGTGACCTTGGACAAGCTCCGTAAGGTCTCTGGGCCTCCTTCTCCATAAAGCGCTAAGTAAGGTCTACTGTGCGGGGTCTGCTGGTTGAAGGGAAAAGCACTCTCATCCACTTGTACCCCGGAACCCTCGCAGAGGTGAGAGAATATAGCCGACCTCTGTGGAGAGGGTGCTATGCGCTAGGTATGCGTTAACCCTCGCATTGATCACTTCACTGATGTGGTAGGTCCCACTATTACTGCCTCCCCAGATGGAAGAAGTGAGGCTCGGAGAGGGTCAGCCACCAGCCCAGGGCTCCACAGCCAGCACGGGACAAATTTTCTCCCTCCGGGTTCCTCCCCTCTTTGCCACTAGACTTGAGGTGTGCTGAACGCAGGTTGTAAGTAATGAACCATTTTATTTTAAGCAGCAGGTGTAAAAGATCGGGACCTGTTTCAGAACTAGAGTTTTCAAAACTGAAATGGTTAGAGAGGCTTCCTCAAATCTGCAAGCCCCCCCCCTCCCTCCCCGGCTTCTAGAGGCTTCTAAAGGCTTCTAGAACAGGGCCCTGTAAACTATGACCTGTTTCAGCACCGCTCTCCTGCTCAGAACGATATTTACATTTTCAAGTGGGTTGAAAAACAAATTGAGAGAGTAAAATTCTGTGATAGGTAAAAGTGACACGAAATTCAAATTCCAGTGTCCCGTATGCAGTTTTATTGGGGCACAGCCACGCCCACTCGTTACGGGAGTCCGTGGCTGCTTCAGATACAACAGAACTGAGGAATTATGAGAGCCTGTGCGGCCCATGAGACAAAGATATTTACTATCTGTCCCTTTACAGAAAAGGTTGGCCACTTCCATTTATCAGCTCAAGACAAATATCTCACCCCGCGCCCCCCCCCCCCGCCCCCCGGCCCCAGCCTATCAGCACAGCATTCCTGAGAGGTCTGGAAATCTAGAAGATTCCATCCTATTCCTTTCAGCTACAAGTCTGCAGTCCCTGATATCCAGAATGGGCCGACCGTCTGCGCATCACATCCGTGATTCTGGGCACATCTGGGGATGCCTGGCTTACTTTTCCTCCTTAGTTTGTTTTTTGGTTTTTTTTTAATTCCACCCATTTAAACTTAAATTTCTTTCAGAAGGAGAATGTTTTATCTTTACTTCAAATAGACCACCAGGATGAGAATCGACTGCCATGTATAGCACAACATAAGGGATCAATACGGTGCTTCTATCATCTGAAGCCGATGCTAGCTTGTGCCTGAGGCCCGCTCCCGGTTAGGGATGTGCAAACATTACAGCCAGACCGGCCCCACACGGAGACGTTCTCCTGACAAAATCCAGTGGTTCCCAACGAGCCCCGTGCAGCAGGATCACCCAGGGAGCTTTTAAGAAGCTCAGATAAGCAGCCCTTGGTCCAGAAACTCCTACATTGGCCTAAAGTGGAGCCCCGATGATTAGGAAAACATTGCATAGTCAGAAGGATAAAAGGAAAAAGTCAAAGGGACGACGGCACTCTATGTAGGGAATTACTGTCATTCCGTGCTCCAAGCACATGCCACCACATTCATCCTGTCCATGATGACAGGTGACCAGCAGCTGCTGGTGACCAGCAGCCCCCAGTCCAAACTCAGACCTAGTCACCCCTGCACTGTATTGAGGACCCCGAGGCTCAGGGCTGGGATAAGACCGGAGAGCCTAGTGGGGTGACGCTGACTTTTTCCCATAGTCAATTCTGTAAAAGTAAAAGGTCCCACTGGCCATTAGGGGTGGCCGGGAGGGAAACGGGTGATCAAGGCATTTGGTCTGCACGCTGTCCACCTCAATAAGGGTCTTCCAAAGTGGGACAGGCTTGGCTGAGTTGACTTCAGCCCATCGCACCCCAGGCCCGGCCAGAGCACGGCCTCAGCCAAGAACACCTGTGCCAGGGGGCTGACTCACCAGCGGCTGTGCGGATCCAACTACTGTGTGGGCCGGGGCAGAGGCAGGCGGAAGTGCCCCCGCTCCCTTCGATGTGACCCGCACTGCCACCAAAGTCACCTCCCCAGCCAGGGAGCACCTCGGGGAAATAGGGAGTGCTCAGAGAAGCTGGAAATAGAAAAGCCGGAGATGCTGGGACCCAGCACCCACTCGGAGCTAAGAATTCCTCGTCCGCCTGTGATCGTATCGGTCCCTCGAGGCAACTCTGCGGGGAAGGTGTGACCAGCCCCACCGAACAGGTGAGCTGGCCATGCAGGTGATGTGACTTGCCGAGATTACACTGCAGGTGGCAGAACCCGGGTCCCAGCCCAGGTCTGTCTGATTCTACCAGTCAAGGCTGCCAGCCCCACCCCTCAGGCCCAGGAGCGGGGAGGAACTCTGCCAAAGCTCTGCCTTCTGCACAGGAAGACAGTGCCACCTTGGTCCGTGGGCTAAACTGGCCATGTTAATGGCCTCTTAGCTCCAGGTGGGGGTTTTAGGTTTGCAACACATGCTCAGACACAGCCAGCATGGTCAAGAGCATAGCACATGTTTCCCAACCTCACAGAGAAGGGAGTTGAGGTCCCCAAAGACCGTGCCCTCCAACAAAATAAAAGGGTCCTTCCTGGTGCCCCTGGGCTCCCCTCTCTCTGAGCCATTGCCCCCCCCCCCGCCCCCAGGATGGGACATCCTGTTTCAAGCACCCACCTCACCCACCACACTCCTCCTATCCACAGGGCACGGACGTGGCCCTGGAGCCCTCCTCCCCTGTCCAGCTTGGTCAATGTCAGCATGTTAAAGGAATGTGGTGGCCCAAGCCAGGCGGCTTCCAGAGCGGAAGGGCTACCTCCCAGCCACAAACGCGTGCCTCTCTGGCTCCCAAACTAAAGTGGCTCCAGCTAGGAGCTGTGTGACCAACCCCCCGCTGCTACCTACAGGGGACAAGGGCAGGGACTTATGGGGCCACCGCCCCCCTCCCCAAAGGAGCATATCCATAAGTAAAGACTGCTGGGAGCGTATGCCCCCACCCCCAGGCATTCAGGTGCTTCTACCCAGAAGGAAGTGGGGACAAGACAGCACCACGAGATGGAATTTTTGTAAAAACTCATGTTCTAAGATTATCCCTGAGCAAAGTTGAATTTGAAATCAGCAAACAGATAAACAGGCAAATTACATAAGCCAGGCTCCACTGCTGCCCAGTCCTGAATGAAGGAATTTAACCTGGCCGCCCCGACTGGCTCTCATCCAGCCTACAACCGCGGCTTGTGGTCACCACGCTCTCCGCAGCGAGTGACAGAGCCCGCAGACTTCCCTGGAACCACTCGAGAAAAGGGTGTGGTCAGGGCGGTGAGGGTAGGGCGCTCCGGGGTGGGCCCCCGCTCTGGGAAAGCTGTGCCCCGTGTGATATTGGCCACACAGAAAGGATTTCCTGTGAGGAACGGCCTGTCCGTGCGAGAGCCACTGGGGGTTGCGGAGAAAGAACTGGATGCTGGGGGAGGAGGCTCGAGGTCTGGGTCTGACTCACCACGTCCTGCCCAGTGCGCTCCCAGCACAGAACATGGAGAGGCCAGGGGACACTGGTGGTTTCCCTGCATGAGCTGTGGGATCAGATCATCGGAGCTAAATTCCAATCCCCTGCTGAGGGCGGGTTGTGGAACCTTTCTGTAAAATGGGACTAGCAGAGCCTGCCTCCTGAGCTGTCTTGAGGACTGAGGGGGAAAATGCAGAGGGCATTCAAGCAACACTAGCGTTCCCTACCGAGTACCGAGTACCGAGTACCGAGTACCGAGTACCAAGTACCGAGTACTAAGTACCGAGTACCGAGGGGCGCCAGCCATCAGGCTAAAGCGCGCGAGGCGCCCCAGGTGGCAGCCAGTCCTCCTCATCAGTTTACACTTTCATTCATCCCTTCTTTCATTCCATAGATATGGACTCAGCAGCTACTACGGCCAGGCTCTGGGGATGGAAAAAATCCCTGCGCTCAGGGAGTGTCCGTGCTAGTGGCGGGGACGGATGATAAACCCAAGAGCAGACGGCAGACATGTAAGATCATTTCAGTTGGTGGCAAGTGTCAGACAGACAGTGAAACAGGGCGATAGGGCAGGGCGCAAGGACAGGTGCTCCCGTGGCCTGTGACGGGGACTCGGGATCTCAGTGATGAGCATTTGCAGCGTCAGAAAGCCCTGAGGGGGGCGGGGGTGCAGTCTGTAGGCAGAGGAAGGGCAAGAAGGCAGGCCTGAAGGGGGGAGGCGCCCAGCGTCCTCGGAGAAGAAATGGACGTCAGACCTGAGTCTCAGACAGGCGGAGGGAGGTCCTCAACTTCCAGCACCGGCCCCGGGGAGCCCCGGAAAAGGGACAGCTCTCCAGAAGGGCAATCTCCAAAGAGGACCCCAAAGGGAGGTGACAAGCATCCCCCCTCTCTCCCCAGCCTTGGTTCATGACTCTGGAGCCCACTTTTCCCCTCCGTGTCCTGATGATCACCAGGATCTGTCCTGTCCACTTCATTCAGGGGTGCTCGCTGGGGCGACACAGTCCCCCTGCCGTTCGTGAGATCCGATTTTAAAGTGTAAAGCCTGTTCGTGAAACAGTAATCATGACAGAAGGAAAAATCCTGTATCCCTGCCCTCCAGGAGGTCACAACCTAGTGGGGAATCAGACACAAAAACGGAAATGAGTGGAAAGTATACTGGGAAACAAACCAGCGACCCCACTGGGTTGCCAAAGGCTTCTAGGAGGAGATATGCAGCAGAGGTTGGCGGGGAGGAGCCGGGGGGCAGGTGCACCGTCTGGCAGAGGTGACAGCGGGAGCGCAGGTCTGGAGGTGGGAAAGACCAGGATGAGTTTGCGGCTTCGTGGGACCAGGTGGTAGAAAGCATGAAATGCCAGCAGGGGAGGCTGGGGGCCTGGGACTTCCTCCTCAGGGCAGGCGGGACCCACTGGAGGGGACAGGCAGGGACTCACCCCCTTAAGTGAGCTGGCCTCTCCCAAAGGTGGCACATGGCCATCGGGAGAGACTGGGGCCCCAAACACCTACTTTGAGGCCGTGGTTCTTGGCTGAGAGAACACCCAGACTTCAAGGCACCTTAGAGCTCTCCTCATTCCGGCCTCCCCTTCTGAAGGGCAGGAAGCCTGAGACTGGCCCAGGTTGAAGGTCGAGGTGCCTGGGGAACTACCAGCACCTCCCATCATCACAGAAGAGCCAGCTCTTTGAAACAACAAGGAAAGAGGCTACCCCAGTGAGTCAGCCTGTTGTATTATTTCAGCGAAATAATACTCGGGAGGGGCTCGGGAGGGGCTCAGCCCTTTTCAGACCTCAAATAAAACTCTTGGCTTAATTAGAGCCCCGCCAGTGGCCACAGGGACCCACCTACTCTATCTAGGCGTTGGTGATGAGTGGGAGGGCCCGACCCCAAAGACAAGCCTCCCCATTTTCATCACGTGACCAGCCCGCATTGTGTCAGGCATGAATACAGACCAAACAGACTTTTAGGGAAGGTGGCTGCGAGGGAAGAATGCTAGGCAAGGACCAGAAGACACCATCTCAGATCCAGATTGGCCCTGAGGCACCACAGAGAGACCTGGGCCGGTCATTTCTTTCTTCCTTTCTTTCTTTTTAAATTTTTTTTTAAATGTTTTCACTGATTTTTGAGACAGAGAGAGACAGAGCATGAGCAGGGGAGGGGCAGAGAAAGAGGGAGACACAGAATCCAAAGCAGGCTCCGGGCTCTGAGATATCAACACAGAGCCTGACGCGGGGCTCGAACTCAAGGACCGTGAGATGGTGACCTGAGCCGAAGTCGGACGCTTCACCGACTGAGCCACCCAGGTGCCCCTGGGCCGGTCAATTCTAATTGCGGAGACTCAGTTTCCCCAGGGGTAAAAATAGAGGCTCAGATGAGAGGAATCCAAGGCTCCGGCTGGCTCTGGCATTCTCTTATTCTCCGCTGCAGCTGTCAGTTCGAGAACACTGCACACACATTCCCCGCAGGCACATACACTGAGGGCTTGTTTCCCAGCGTCTGAAAGATGCCCGACTTGTGCAGATCCGTCTCCGCGGGTCCTAAGCCCTGCCCTACTGGGAGGTAGCACCAGCCCCATCAGGCACGTGAAAAATGAGGTCACAAAGGGGCGCCTGGGTGGCTGTCGGTTAGCGTCCGACTTCGGCTCAGGTCACGATCTCGCGGTTCGTGAGTTCGAGCCCCGCGTCGGGCTCTGGGCTGACAGCTCGGAGCCTGGAGCCTGCTTCGGATTCTGTGTCTCCTCTCTTTCTGCCCCTCCTCCGCCCTCGCTCTCTCTCTCCCTCTCTCAAAAAATAAGCATTAAAAAAAAATACCGTTTAGGAAAAAAATGGGGTCACAGGACACAGAGCAGGGGGACCCGGCCCCAGGTCTCCACTCCCCAGGGGGGCACACAAGCTGGACACAACCGCTGTCTCCGTGCCCGACGCGCATCAGAACCACCACCAAATGCATCAGTCCTGGGGCATCGGTGCTCTGAGACCCTTTGGCCGGGACAGCTATCTCTGCAGAGGGAAGACCCAAAGAACACCTTGGATTTGGGCAGAAGGCAGGTGGCCAGGAATCGAAGCGAGCATTCAAAGCACCAGGGCCCCAAATGGGATGGGTTCCCCAAATCTCAGCGCACCGCTGCCCCACTCCATCATAAGGAAGAAGGTGTGGCTCGAGAGCCTCCTGTGATCTGACAGCTGGGCAGAAACCACCCAACGACCCTGGACAAGGGCATGTCCCCCCCACCTGCCAGCTGGGCCGGGACGACAGGGACTGCAGCTCCGGAGGAGCGAAGGCTGCGTTCACAGCACAGCACACGCGAAAAAAGCTTCCCGTCTTTTCAGCGCATCCTCTGGGTGAAGCTCCCGCCCCATCGCTTACTCACCTGCCATAGGATTTGGGGCAAGGCCTTCAACCTCTCTGACCCTGTTTCCCCAGATGCAAAATGGCGATAACCATACCCGTAGCGGTTAAGTTGTCCTGATAACTTCTAAATATATCCAGCATGCCCCGCAAAGAACAGGAAAAATAAGAGTGGCTGCCCAAGGCCGGTTTCATGGGAAAGGAGAGCGTGGGCACTGCTTATGCAGGTCCTTTGGTGACGTTTGCGTTCGTGTAAGTTCCGGAAGTTGTGTGGTCATTGCACGCGGCAGCTTTCTTCTCACGCTCAACAATTAAAATGATCACTTTAATCTCGGATAAATGTAAACTTAAATAACATAATAAATAAACGAGTAAAAAAATAAATAAACGGAAATCTTAGTTTAATCTCAGGGCCACCCGTTGCCCTGTCTCCAGGGGGCCCTTGCCACAGTGGTGTCGCGGCGAGAGGCATTCGGGTGTGGCAGCGCAGAGCAAGCTGTCTTCCCTACCTTTGGGCCTGCTGTTGACCTGGGCCGGGGCATTTCCACCAGCCACAAAAGCCAACAGGTTGTGTCCAGGGGACCCGAGGTTCCTCTCAGCTCAAATATTTCAGGATTTTCTGATTCACAAGCATAAATCATCACGCCAAGACCTTAAAAAGTCTCATAGATAATCTGAGATTGCAGAGCATTTACACCATCTCCCAGTCGTATGTCTTCAAAGAGGGAGATGATTTGTCCGCATAAGATGCCATGGGTCTGTCACACGGTAGGGTTTGTGTTTGTCGTGTTTTATCAAATCCAGCCAGGCTACCACTTGAATCTGTGGGAAGAGTCTGGTTTCCCATGAGAGCTTTGTGAAATGTTTCATATTACCTTTAAAAAAAATTTGTGTTAATGTTTGTTTATTTTTGAGAGAGAGAGGGAGGGGCAGAGAGAGACCCAGAATCCAAAGCAGGCTCCAGGCCCTGAGCTGTCAGCACAGAGCCTGAGGTGGGGCACGAACTCACGAACGGTGAGATTAGTGACCTGAGCCGAAGTCAGATGCTTAACCATCTGAGTCACCCAGGCGCCCCTCACGTTACCTTTTAATTGTATCTGCATGTAAGATTTGATATACGCAATGGAATATATAGGCATGTATGTGTATAAACAAATGTATATTTGTAAATGATGAAGCATAAAAATACTTTAATAGCACCCACGACTGCACCACTCGACAGAAAAACATAATGGATCCCACCGAGACTGGACCTGGCTCCTCTTTGACCCTGTGCCCTCTTCCCCACCCCGATTTGGGGGTTACCATTCCCCTGCTTTTCATAAAATCTGCTTAAATTAAAAAAAAAGACTCCATATAGAGAGGCACACATAAAACATACATGGCGTCCCCAGCAGTTCCAAGGTAAATTCTTCTATCACGGACCCCATGACCCTACCAGTCCCCTCTTGCCCACACACCTCCCCCCCCCACCCCATGATCATCTCTGCTCCACGATTGCTTGACTTCTCGTGTATACATCGCGAAACGACTCCTCGTTCGTGTTTGTGTTTTGAGCTTTCATAATCAGCAGCTCTGTGCCCTGCCTTTCAAAGCATTTCGGAGATGCTGGGATTCCCTGCACAGAGTCTGCAGCCTAGAAATCCAGGCAAGAGGTGCAGGCCACAGTACATTGTCACGATCGCATTAGGTGGATTAGGAATAATAAAACCACGATAACTCCTCCTATGATGTGTCCCCACCCCCCGGGGCATTCTGCTGAGGCTTGTCCCCAATTGTCTCATTTATCCCCACAGCAACCCCACAGGGGGCCTCTTATCTCTACTTTAGAGAAGACAAAATTGAGGCTTTGGCTGCGGGGACTGTCCCCCATGTGCCTCCTGGTGGCTCGGCCCCAGGAACATCATCCCCAAGTCCTGAAGTCGTGATTCCCTGGGGGTGGAGAGGGTCAGTAGACAATTCCAGAACTTCCATCTCCCCCTCTCAGGTTCCTCTCGTGGTGGCCCTACTGGGCTACTTTCAGACGTTAACGGGGGAAGAAAGTCCAGAATCCATTCTTCCCGGCAAATGCCAATGTCTTAATGATGAGCGGGATCCTGCCTCGCCCATACTGTTGGCCTGGTGATTAGTGTCATTTCTATCTATTGCCTGAGACGCACCGTGTGGTATAATGAAAAGCAGCGAGTCAACGGCCTCGAGTTCGAATCCCGACTCAGCCACCCCTGCCCTCTGAAACCTGTCTCCTCATCCGTAAATGGGCCAGCAATGGCACCAGCTTTGGCCTTCGTCAGGGTCATAGGAGGTGAGAGACAGAACATGCTTCCTAGGAGCCCACAGACACAGGGGATCCCCTGGCAGACCCCTCTCAAATGTCTCTGCCTGGCTCAAAGACCAGCTTTCCGTGATGGAAAGGCTCTGAGGGAGATCATCCAGGGCCACCCACCATTTGACAGACATGGGAAATCAAGGCAGAGAGGCAAGGGCAGAGCTGAGGTGGGCAGGGGGGAGGCACTCAGGTGTCCCAACCGAGTCCCGTCACCCTACACGGTGACAACGCTGTGCGGTGCCTGGCACCCTACAAAACACTATTCGTGGACCGTCTCATCGAATGCTCACGGCACCCACGATGTGGGTGCTACGGTTATTCCCCCTCTCGTGGGGAAGAAAACCGAAACTCTGAGAGGGGAAGGGAGGTTTTCACGGCCAAGGCCAAGGCCAAGGCCAAGGCAGGACTGGACCCAGGTAATCTAACGTGGCCACCCCCATTCTCAACAGCTAGGCAACACGGGAAGGCCCTCAGCCCTCTTGGCTCTCGGGGGCCCCAAGGCTTTTAGGGGGTTGTGCTGGACCTGTCCAGTCTTACCTCCCTAGAACGGCAGTCACAGCTGTCCTTGCCCCAGGTTTTTGCATCAGGAGATGGGGTGGGGGGGGGGGGCACCCGGCACAGACAGGTCTGCGGCCGCAATAGAACATGCAAAGCAGCTATGCTACAGGGCTGTTCCCATGGAGACAAACTCACCCTGAAGGGTGTCTGCAGGGGGCCAGCCTGCACCCTGAGGCAGAAACCAGAGCCCGGATCCTCACCCCTCCCCTCAGGACCCCCAGCAAGACAGGAGGAGTTCCCAGCCCACTCCCCCCTCCAGCTGCCCTCAGAGGGGCCTCTCTGGCTGAAAACGGCGCCCTGGGGCCAGCGGGCGGGACACAGCTGCGGCTGTCGGGCAGCAGAGAGAGGTCCTGCTTGAGGAATGTGCAGACCCACACGTGTCAGAGAGCCCCGCCGGGGACCAGTTCCGGGAAACAGAGCAAAACAGCCTGGTGGCACCGGCTCGTGCCTCCCGCCTCCCAGCCCCTGACCCCTGGGGGCTGCTGGCTGTGCAGGAGGCAGGGCCTGACCCTTCCAGAGAGTCCGACTCTGTTCTCAGTCGTGCAGCCCCAGGGAAATCGCTGCCCATCCCTGGGCCTGTTTCCTCTCTTCTTGGTTGAGGAAGGAGGCCGTCCCGCCAAGCTCAGAATGGCAGTGATTTTGTGACATACTCCCTTTTCTGGGAGGGCAGTCTCTTGTCCCTCACTGTCTCCTCCTACCCTCACTCGCCTGGGATGGGGCATGCTTCCCTCGCATGTCAGGCTCCCCCCCCCCCCACCGGCTGCCTGCCTGGTTACATCCACCGGGCCCACTGTCTAGAGTCAAGATCTGAAGACCCTAAAGGTGGTCAGCATCCATTGGGGGCTCGCTCAGCCCCGCAAGAGATCTTTGGCCTCACTACGCCCTCCTTGAGAGATGTGGGATGAGGCTCAGAGAGGCCGAGCGGCTTGCCCAAAGCGGCACAGCCGGGAGGTGTCTGAATGAACCCGAGGCTGTCCGGGGCTACCCGCCCCCCCCCCCCACCAGCGCGCCCGCTCCGGGCTGTCCCAGGCACTAGGAAGCGAACGCGTGGTCGCCAGGAGGGGGTATTGATGCCCGCGACTGCTGCCCAGGCCCGGGACAGCCGGCGGCGCGGGCCCGCGGTGACAGGTCCGCTGGCCCCAAGCGGCGGCTGAGTGAAGACTGGAGGCGGCGCCCGGCCCGCCGGGGACACGCTGTCCAGGGCTCGGGGGCTTTTTCTTGGGGGCCGCGCCTCCAGGCTTGGGGAGCGGAAAGGCTCGGGGACTTCGCAGGCGGCAGGGATCGGTTAGGTTTAAACTAAAAATACCCGCCCGCCCGCAGCTGTCACGCCAGGGCCCCCGCCCCCGCGCCGGGCGCGCCTCCCCAGATCCCCTCGACTTTCGGCGACCCCGATCCCTGGGAGGCCCGTCGGGGCTGGGCCGGGGGCCGCGGCCCCGACCCTCCCGGCCCCGGCTCGGCCTCCGCGCCCCGCGCCACTTACCGGGTCCGGAGCGTGCAGGAGCGCGGCGCCGCGGGCAGCTCCGGCCCAGCCGCCCTCCTCCCTGCGTCCCGGGCGGCTCCGGAGCGGGGCGGGGCCGGGGCGGGGCCGGACACTCGCCCCCGGCCCCGCCCAGTCCCCTCGGGGACCCGCCGCGGGAGCCGCCCCGGGGCCGTGCCACCCGGCCTGGCCGAGCAGGACGCGCCCGGCCCCGCGCTCCAGGCGGAGGCCCCCGGCGCACCGCCCCAGCCCCGCGGCGCCCAATCGCAGACCGCCCACCTCCGAGGGAAGGAGCGCCGCCGCGGGGGCTCCCCATCCTCACCCCCGGGCTCCGCGCCCCGGGCTACCCCCTCCGGCCCAGGAGCCGTCCGGATCCCCGGACCCCCGCCTGCCTCCGCCTGGGTCTCATCCTCGGGAGGGCACGGAGCTGCCTGTCCCCCGGGGGAAAGTTGGATCTGGGGAGGGAGATCCTCTGGCGTCCAGATTTGGGGAGAAGGCGAGGGGGGCTGGCAGGTCTGGCCCCCCTCAGAGCCGAGGCGCGGCCAAAGGCAGGGGCACTCCTCCCGGAGGCGCGAAATCCAAGGAGGAAGTGACACCTATCAGCTGGCCTGACAGTGGGGGCGCCCCATCCGGCCACTCCTACCCCACAGTGCCCGGAGCCACCGCGGGGGGGAATCTCTCTGGGCCCCGGGCTCAGATGGGAGCCCCCGAGGATGTCCAGAGGAAGCGACTGCGGGGGAGGGGGGAGGGAGGGTGAGCCCCAAGGAATGTGAATTAAAAGCATATTCTGGATATCTCACAAACCGCAAGGCCCTGGTAAGTGTCTCCCTTCTGTCCCCACCGCCGCCCAACAGGCTTACCGTCCCACGTTTGATCCGCAACTCCACCAACTCTTAAACCTCACGGCAGACTGTCTGAATCTTATCTGCCTCTGTGCCTTTGGCTCCCAGCGCATTAGGTAGGGCTCTTTGAACTGTTCTCCACCCCGGCCCTGATCTTTGTCAGACTAATTACATCTTTGCCTGATTGGTTCTGTCTCCTTTGGGTGGGGATGAGAGCCGCTAAGGACACAACTGGTGGAACTATGTACCACGGGGACTCCAGGCTTTGCAACTTAAGTGTGGCTATGCCCATTTTGCAGATGAGGAAATGGAGGCTGGGCTTGAGGAGTTAGGGAGCTGCCCCAAATCTAGTGCTTCCTGGAGGGTGTTTAGGGTGTTTTCCTCTATCTGTATTTGTTGAATAAATCAGTATAAAATCAGTGTCCTAAGAGAAAGATTAAATTGTAAAACAGGACCAGATAGTCATGGTGTGTGTGTGTGTGTGTGTGTGTGCGCGCGCGTGCGCGCGTGTCTTTTCCAAACTGAGGGCAAAGGAGAAGAATGCCAAAGGCCAGAATTAACACTGGGGTAGACCAAGCTGAAGTTAGAATGCCAGTGTCAGCCACACCTCCTAAGGCAGGACTCAGGACTCCCTTCATTAAGCTGTGATTATTCATAGGGTCATAGGACTTGCCAGCAAAGGGCCTCTCCCCTGCTTCCCCTTGACCTGTTCTAGGTATCTTATTATGTTCCTCATTATCATCTTGACTCCATCTGAAATGCTGACACCGGCCTTGGGGTCACGACAGCCACGTGAAAGGCCCAGAGGGCAATTACGATCGTGATGCCTGTGTTTGGATTGCGCTCTTTGCTTTTCCCCCACGGCTTTCACGTGTGTCTCCCCATTACACCTCTGCACAGGTCTTCTGGGTAATTAGGAAAAGCTTAATTGGTTCTGTCTGAGGGTGGAGACCGAGACGCACAGAGGTCAGGGGCTTTGCCCGAGCGCGAAAATGGCCCCACCGGCGCTGTTGGAAAGACAGAGCAGCTGGCCGCCAGCGGTCGGCTTCCTGCGGTGAGCCATGGCGGGGCACAGTTGGGGTAGGGAGTTCAAGCCCTGGCACCAAACTGCCCGAGTTGGCACCTTTCTGCTCGTTACTCATTCTTGGTTTCCTTTTCTGTTAAATGGGCCTAATAACAGGAATCCATCTTGAATGGTTCTGCGCCTGACGGTGTGAGCACCCGGTTCACGTGAGCTGTTCCGGGTATGGTGTGATCGCCACAGGTTCCGGTAAACAGCAATTCAGTCTTTCATCAAACATTTCCTGAGCACCTACTATGTGCTAGTCCCTGGGGATATGGAGAGGGAGGCACGGAGTAGGACCCCCCCGGGAGGAGGAAGTCACGGTGCAAGGATTCCGTGTCCGGGGGGCTGTCTCCTGAACGGGGCCGTGAGGTGCTTAGAGAGTGCAGAGCACCAGCTTCAAACCTTCCAGACCCGCATTCGGGACCCGGCTCTGCTACTTTCCTGAATGAACCCTAGCAAGCCATGCAACCTCGTAGAGCCTTAGTTTTCTCATCTCTTAAGTGGAGATAGCAATAATATTCCATAGGTGAAAATAGATGTGATAAAAAAAAATATACAGAAGCTGCAAAATGCTGGGCACGTATTAGTAGCTTTATTGTCATCAGTTATTATCTTTAGCTTTACCGGGTTGGGGATTTGTGAGAACGCTCTCCCATCGCTTTTCTGAAGCCTGCCGTAAAAAACAGGGCCTTGTTTTTCGCGAATACTGCGGCAATCCTCGGCCACTCCAAAGTAGTCCGTGCCGAAGGGGAAAGCCTTGAGGAATCGGTGCGGGAGAAAGCGGGAGTGGGCAACTCGGAGGGCTATGAAGCCTTCACCTCGTGTTCAGCATCACCCGCTGCTAGAGAAATTCGTGGAAACGAAAACTGATCTGGAAAGAAAATTCTGGCAAAGGACGGTGGGGGAGAGCCCTTCTGTCATCTCTGGAATTGAGCACAGGAAACCCCGCCCTGAGGCCTCCCTTTCAGAAGTGGCCCAGAGAGGGAACCACAAGAAGGCCCTAAAATTATGCCATTCGGAAATTCTGACTCACTTGGCGGGCGGGGGCTGTTTGTGTAACGTACAAAATGTCTCCCAAAAAGTGAAATTTCTGCTCCTTCCCCCCACCTCTCTTCCCTGCAGCCAACATCGCCACCACCACCCGTGGGGAAGCAGGGGCCGACTCACTGAGCCGGGGGAAACTGATTCAGGTCTGTTACGCCTTGGCGGTTCCTTAGCTTGCCTCCACCGCGATCCGTACAAGTCTTGTTCTGCAGGCATGATTTTTAATTGTCTGTGTGTTCGGTCTCCATGAGAAGCTTAGAACAAAAGCTGGAGGGGCTCTCTGGGCTCATCCAAACCTCTTGTTGTATGAGTGAGTAAACGGAGGCAAGGGGGCAGGAAGGAGGGGCCCTGCCCAGGGTCCCACGTGGTAATTGGTGCTCCGGAAACCTCTCTTGCCACTTCTCTGTCTCTAGCCTGGCTTTCCCCTCATGATGACTTAAGTCGGTCCCATTGGCCGCAGGGCGATGAAAAGCTCGCACGGGGGTGGCCGTTTCTGGGGTGCCTCCTCAGAGAAGCCCTGAGCTGGGCAGGAGAGCTGTTCTCATCCTGGCTCTGCTCTCAGCGGCTTCGTCCTCTGTTTTCTTTCTAGCCAGCTCTCTGAGTGCTCTTCTGTCTTTCCCACTCTGGTCCTATCATGTGCTTGTAGCTGGGGGGGGAGGGGGGAGGGCGGGCACCAGCCTGGATCGTTCTCAGAGTACGTTGCTCACCCCACCAGCAGCAGCCACCCTGTAACCGGGCAGGGACACCCCTGCTGGAGGGCCACGAGTCCTATCAGGCACCAAGCATGGGAACTGGAGTAATTCAGGACACCCGTCTACACACACGAACTGTGCTGCTTTTATAAAATAAAGACACAGAGTGTGTTGGAAACACAGGACTGGATCCTGGGATGACTGGGTCCCAGTCCTGGTTAATGCTGCTAGTTAGTTGTGTAACGTTGGGCCACTTCTGAGTTTCTGAATCTGGAAACGAGGGAGTTAGAGCAGGATCACCTCCCGGTTACTCCTCTCAGTTTATTTATTTATTTATTTTTTTTTTAATTTTTTTTTTTTAAACATTTATTTATTTTTGAGACAGAGAGAGACAGAGCATGAACGGGGGGAGGGCCAGAGAGAGAGGGAGACACAGAATCTGAAGCAGGCTCCAGGCTCTGAGCTGTCAGCACAGAGCCCGATGCGGGGCTCGAACTCACGGACCGTGAGATCGTGACCTGAGCGAAGTCGGACGCTCAACCGACTGAGCCACCCAGGCGCCCCTCCTCTCAGTTTAAAACCTGAGCCACCTGGGTGGCTCAGTCGCTTAAGCATCGGACTCCATTTCAGCTCAGGTCATGATCTCGTGGTTCGTGAGTTCGAGCCCAGAGTCAGGCTCCTTACTGATGGTGCAGAGCCTGCTTAGGATTCTCTCTCTCCCTCTCTCTCTGCCCCTCTCGTGCTCACACATTCTCTCTCTCTCTCTCTCTCGAAATAAATAAATTTTAAAAAATAATAAAAAACTGCGTGAATTTTAATCGTATTACGACTGTTAATATATTCCAAGGATTAAGTACTAACAGAGACAAAATGTCAAGTACAATCGACAAACTTCACTCCTAAAAAATAAAATCTTTCTAGAAGAGGCTTGCTATATATTTCTCCCATCCGTGGGCAACCCTATCTAGTCTTTCTGCTTCTTCTGGGAACACCATAAGCGGTTTTTAAAAAAAAATTTTTTAACGTTTATTCATTTTCTGAGAGACAGAGAGAGACAGAGCATGAGCGGGAAAGGGGCAGAGAGAGGGAGACACAGAATCCGAAGCAGGCTTCGGGCTCTGAGCTGTCAGCACAGAGCCTGACGCGGGGCTTGAACTCACGAACCGCGAGATCATGACCTGAGCTGAAGTCGGGCGCTCAACCGACTGAGCCACCCAGGCACCCCATAAGTGTGTTTTTTTTTTTAATTAAACCTTTGATTTGGAGATAATTGTAGATTATGCAGTTGTAATAAACTAGGCTGAATGATCCCTGTACCTTTTCTCCAGTTTCCCCCAATGGTAATGTCTTGCAAAAAAGACATTACCGGGGCACCTGGGTGGCACAGTCGGTTAAGCGTCCGACTTCAGCCAGGTCACGATCTCGCGGTCCGTGAGTTCGAGCCCCGCGTCGGGCTCTGGGCTGATGGCTCAGAGCCTGGAGCCTGTTTCCGATTCTGTGTCTCCCTCTCTCTCTGCCCCTCCCCCGTTCATGCTCTCTCTCTGTCCCAAAAATAAATAAACGTTGAAAAAAAAAAAATTGAAAAAAAAAAAAGACATTACCTACGTAGCACAGAATCACAACCAGGATGTTGAGGCTGACACCATCAGAATGCAGGTGTTTTCCCCCACTCTTATCCCCTCTCTCACCCCTGGCAACCATTAATCCATTCGCATTTCTATAATTTTGCCATTTCAAGAATAGCACGTTAATGGAATCACACGGTGTGTAACCTTTGGCGATTGGCTACTTTCACTCAGCAGAATTCACTGGCAATTCTTCTGGAGTGTTTCTGTACCAAGAGCTCGTACCCCTCCATTGCATGGCACGGACGGACCACTGTTTGTCTAGCCACTCACTTGCCGAAGGGCAACTGGGTTGTCTCCGGTTTGGGGCTATTGTGAGTAGAGCAGCTGTCAACATTCAGTACGGGTTTGGGGGGTCAATAGAAGTCTTCCCACTGGGTGTTTCAGCTCTTGGTTGTAGTACCCGCCCGTAATGCCGCACCACCAGGTGGGTTCCTACTTGCTTACAGTGATGCGCAAGCTCCCGGGATGTTTATGTGTGCGGCGGTTGCCCAGGACTGGGCTGTGAGTTGTGGAAATCCGGCAGAAGCAAACTACGTGGTTCCTGCCATCGAGAACTTGCCATCTATCGAGGGAGCAACAGTGAGACTCGGACATTGAAATGACACTGAAATAACAAGACAGCACCGCACGTTATCAAATGCTAGGCTGCGCGGTCCAGAATTGAACCTTAGAGGAATCCAGAAATGGAAGGAGTGAAGGCCCAAGTGTCTGGGGGAAGGCGTTCTGGGTAATGATGATACCTAACACTGATTAAGGGCTTACTACGTGCCAAGCACGGTACTAAGCCTTTACTCATATTAACTCACTTGCTCCTCATCACGACCCTATAGCTGTCAGCATAGAGCCCAAGGCTCGAACTCATGAACCGTGAGATCATGACTTGAGCCAAAGTCAGATGCTCAACCGACTGAGCCACCCAGGCGCCCCAATCACGACCCTCTAGGGTGGCTACTATTAACCGATTTTACAAATGACAGAATAGAGAGGGTAATAACTTGCCCGTCATCACACAGCTATCGTATGACCCATCTAGGGTACAGAGCCAGGCGTTCTGGCCTCGGGCCACACTTAATCGCTGTGGATTCTGTCTGTCTGGTAGGAACAGCGGAGGACCATTTCCTGGTCGTGATTCAAGTCCCACCCATTTGTTAGGTTATATTTTTACACAGAGTTACGTTGAACCTGAAATGTTAAACTCTGGCTTCCCTGGTGTGATGAATTCCTTAGGGGTCAAGGTTATAGATGAAAACTTAAAGTGCTTTGGAAAGAACGGCGCCAGCTTTAGTAACAGGTGAGAACCCTGCATGTCACGTGTGTGCTGTGACAGGCAAGCGCCAGCCTGGAAGCCTGTTCTGTGTGTGTGTGTGTGTGTGTGTGTGTGTGTGTGTGTGTGTTTCCTGTGAGAGGCAAGGACCAGCCTAGAAGTCTGCTCCGTGTGTGCTCACATAAACAGCAGGACTGAATGCTCTGGTTATGTTGATTACCTGTGTGTGCGGCAAGAAACGCATCAAACTCCCAGCTTTATACCATAAAACACCCAGGCTGGCTGAGTGCATTTCAGATAACGTGCTCTCGTGTTTTCTGAATCGCTGTATACCACGAAAGCCACGCCCACGCTTGGCTCTCTCCGTGGCTGCTAAACGTACGAGGGGTATGATTTGTCTTCCGTCACAGCGTCCACGACCACTCGCCCTTACGACTTCATCATTTTGGTTTAAGCGACAGGATGCGAGCAACCTGGCTTATTTGTCCGCTTTCGTTTTGAAAAGGAAATGCAGCCTTGAGGGCACCCTTGCTGCCAGCCCTGGGGTGGGCGGGCAGCATGAAGGGCTCGCTGGGTGAGAATCTCCCGACGACGTGGGGTCCCTCTGGGCTCTGCGTCACCCCCCCACCCCCGCTGGCTAACCCTGCTGGGCCATGTACCCCCCCCCCCGCCCCCACACTGTCTCCACATCTAGAAAGTGGGGCCAGTTTCGCCCTGTCTTCCCTGCAGGAGCTGTCCATGAGCGTCAGGATGGCGAGAATGTGCCACAGACTCGTTTTCTGTGCAAATGTGTGCTATTGTGGGAAATTAAATCCTGCCATTACGATGCTTGCAAACAAAACTTGAGGACAGAAGCCAGCTCAGGAAGAGGCTGTGAGTCAGGAAGACTTCTCCGCTACGGGGGCAAGAGAAATCTTTCATTCTTTTGCCCCCTGGAGACACGTTTTTGTGACCCGCTGAAGTGTTCTCGGCTTGCTTTTCAGCGGGCTCGGCTGTGCTAGGCAGGCGATAACGTAGAGGTCCTGTGCGATAGGCAGCATGCCCAGGAAGCCGGGAGGCCTCTGGGCCCCGCCTGGCAGGCACGCGGGGGCGTGGCCTCGGCACTGGTGTCGGGGCAGCGGAACCCAGGCTCCCAGGCGGGGCTTCCGCGTCGCCCCCTCCATCAGCAGGGGAGCGGCCGGCCCTGGGGGGGGGCCCTGTGCCTGAGCCGCAGGTCCGCGCTCTGTGCGAAACCCTGCTGCTCTTGGGGACAGTTCTCGATGGCCCAAGATGTTCCCCAGCAGGGCCTCATGCACAAAGCATTAGGCTCTTGCCGCAAAGGAAACAAAAACAAAAACAAAAAAGGATCCTGCAGCAAACGGCTGACCGCAGACTCACAGAAGGAGCGCTTTCTAGACGGTCTGCTCGCAAGTTCCCGCTGCTGCAGGAGGTGCACCTGGCCTAAGATTTGAAAGAACTCTCCTCCTCAGTTTCTTCTTTGATGTTGTGGAGCTGGCATGCAGAGAGGAACGGCGAGCGCCACTCCGTGCGCCCTCCCGGCTGATGAAAAGGCCACACTCGGCAGAGGCAGCCCCGCGCACACGCGTTTTTGGTGTCCTCCGGTGTTCCAGAAAGGCCCTTGCTGGCACGGCGCCTCGGGAGTCAAGGCTGTTCACCATCCACACTGAAATGTTTGTTCGTGTCACTGCCGACTCTGGGCAAAAGCACCGGGGCCTGTCTACTCGGTTTACAGACTCTGAGTTCGCACGTCCGCTAGGGGGTGACAGCCAGAAGTCACTTTCCACACCCCCTGGCCTGGCTCCGTGTTCCAGAGACCCTGAGAGGTCCAGGGAACACCCCGGCCGCTCCAGCCCCCAACCATGCTCACCTCTGCCACCAGATCCAGGCGACACTTGGGTCCTTTGTGCCCTCTCTGCCTCCTGCCTCCTTTTCAGTCCCATGGCCTGCTCTTTCCTGACTGCACGCCTTCCCCAATTTCTTCTGCAGCTCCCTTTCTTGTTCTCCCCGCCCAAATCTCCAGCCATCGGGCCCAGACCTGTAGAGGCAGTAGTCTGAGTGTTGTGCTCCCATGTTGTCTTTTATTTCATTTTAACTTAATTTTTAAGTTTTTACTTATTTGAGACAGAGAGCAAGCGAGCACGGGACGGACAGAGAGAAAGAGAGGAGAGAGAGAACCCCCAAGGAGGCTCAGCACTGTCAACGCAGAACCCGATGCGGGGCTCGGTCTCACGAGACAGGAGATGGTGACCTGAGCCGAAACCAAGAGTCAGACGCTTAACCGGCCGGGCCGCCCAGGCGCCCTCTGTGCCCCCATATTTTAGGTACAACTTAATGATTTCGAGTCCCCTCAGAATGTCCGAAAGCAATTCACAACTCGCCCTCCAATCCCCCCCTTCTCCCCTGTATCCCAAGCCTCAGTAAGGAGACAGCAGCTGCCGTGCCAGAAACCCGGGGATAAGCAAGCCAAGGCCCTGGCTTTTCTTCCCAGCCAGTCACCAAATCCTCAGGGAAACCCTCACACTGGTGCCCTCTGCTCACCCCGCTGCCTTCCTGGCCCCCCTCTGCCACCCTGCCACCTCCTTTTCATGTTCAACGTGCCCGCCAGGGGGAACTCTCCAGAGCTCCGCAGCTTACACTCTTTCCGTGACCTTCTCTCACTCTGGGGAGGAGATCCGAGCCCCTCAGCTAGGTCCACGGGTCCTCCTCTCCCCAGAGCGAGCTCGGACCTCCGTGCCTTTGCCAGGGATGCTTCCTCTCCTGGACCGTCCTTCCTTTTTCAAACAGCGGCTCTTCACCCTTCTTTCAACACTCAGCTCAAGTGCCGACCCCTCTACCAAGCTTTCTCTGGTCCCAGAGGTGCTGACTCACTGCCCCGGCGGGGGTAGGGGGGGGGTGTCCACCGGCATCAGCACCGGGACATTCTTGCATCTGACCCCGCCATCTGGCTGTGAGGTCCTGGGGAGCGGGAGTGTCTTGCTGACCACTGAACCCTGCTTAGCATCCCTGGGGGGATGTGTCTTCACATCCTATGGCATCGGTGGTCGGCAGTGTGAGTTTCATGCAATTTGGGATTTCTGAGATACTGTCCTGTATCGCTCACCGTGGTGCGGGTTCTTCACTTCAGAATTATGCATGGAGCGTGTACTGAGTGCTAAGGACTGGGGGGCAAAATAATGAATTTTGTCAGACCAGAAGCTGATGGTCGGCTGGCAGGGGAGGGGAGCAGGAAAACAGCAACAACAACCACCACCATAATCCGTACAAAACCCCTGAAGGGTTTGGCCCCCAACAGCGAGAAAACGGGGCTGGGGCAGTGGTTATGTTCTTTGACGTCTCCAAGTTTGCCTCCTGGATTGCACACTTCAAACCGTTGTATGGACGGCCGTCTGCAGGCCTGCTGTTAGCTCAGCTCTCTTAAGGCCAACAGTTGGTTCACGGTTTAGAAAGACCCAACTGTACGCCCATATCACTCAATCCCTCACCATCTAATTCAACGGAATATTTCTAAGGGGCTTACCATGGACTAAAAGGAGGTACATAACCGAAGGAGGATAATATTCTGTTTATCTGGCATAATGAAGGAAGAAAGTATTCTGGTTTGTTTTTCACCATCGCCCCTTTAATAAAGCCAGCGTGTATAATTTGTGCTGGCAACCTAATATATGCTGTTTCCTTGACTTCTTCACCAAAGCACATGGATCGTAAGTCTTTTCTTGGTGACTTGGAATTTTTATACCAGGCTCTAACGCTCAAGGCATAGTGCCATGTGAGGGCTGTTGGCCCCACTCACATCAAATGCTCCCAGAAAGCTGCTTTAAAACAAATCCCAAAGACGGTCAGCTTTGGCCTCTTAATTTTTGCAATCTCCTGTTGGCCTTGTAGTCCTTGCTTCCTCCTGCATTTAGCGTTAGCCTTGCAAGTTTACTGCTTCTCATGCGTTGTGGCTGTAATGGGAGAAAAGCAAGCAAGCTAGGCCTTCCCTAAAACAAGAGCAGGCCTTGGGAGGACGGAGGGGCTCTTCCAAAAATCTGGCCAAGAAGACTTCCCACTCTGTGGAGGGACAGGGACGGCAGGTATTGGCTCTTACTGCCCTGCCTTCCTAGAAGGACTAGTGCCCCCTACCTGCCTTGCCGGGAAAGGCAGGCACTAGGGAAGAGCTCCAAGTTTCTCCAAAGACAGAAAGAATGATTTTGAAAGACGTGTGTTACTTTTGAACACGAGCAAAAATCCCTTCAAGTAAAAGGGTATCATATTGGCCCCGTCCCCAGCCAGCCAGCCAGCGGGATGTGTGAACTGTCACCGGGCTGCAGCTGCATGGGAGGAAACGAGATGAACCAGTGGGGGTCTCTCGCCCCCAACCCCCACCCGGCTCACACAGACAGGGCTGCGCAGATACAGCCCCCACCCCCACCCCCGGCAGAAGTGAGAATGCCAGGTCAGCTGCGTGTGTAGCTGCAGAGGGTGGCGGGCCTGAAATATGTCACCTTCTGCCCAAGGTTTCTCATACACAACTCTTGGTCACTCAATTTTTGCAAAGCACTTCTCCTTTTTTTCTCTTACAGAGTATAACTGGTTTCTCATACAGTCTTTTCCTGAAACTCTGAAGCTCCCACGCACAGAAATTTGATGTCAATTAATTATATCTCGGTAGGCTACACTGTCAGAATGTATAAAGTTTAGAATTAACAAAAGGGATCTTTCCGGCCATAAAAGCAAAAAAAAAAAAAAAGGGGGGGGGGATTTACTTAAAATCCTCCACTTTTTCCCTGTAAAGGAAATCGAACAGTTAATGAATGTCTCCTCCCATTCCCACCCCACCCCCTTCCTCTGTCAAACCCTGGGTGAATTTCCCTTCCTTGGCTGGCTGGATGGTTGCAGAAGGCCGGAACTGGATCGCTGTGATGGCAAGATTTAATTTCGAGGGCATGGGTTCAGACTCAAAGGCTGAAGTACAAAGTGCAATTCTGACTCATCGGAAAGAGTATTTGTGGTCTTGGCAAAACGTCTTGGCAGTCATTCAAGAGAAAACAATGAAAATTTTCTCTATGTTCGTCTGGCCTCAACCTCAGTGATCATCAGAGGGAGACATAACCTTCTGCTAACGGATAAATCCTCGTAACAGGTCTGACACACAACAGCACTGGCTCCTTGCTCTCCACAGTCTGGGGTCCAGGCAGCTTCTCAGAAGCTGTTGGAATGTAGTTAGCAGTTTGAGCTTATGGAAAATATCTGCTGGCAAAAAAAAAAAAAAAAAAAGCACATAATGCAAAAGATGAAAAATTTCATTAAACGGTTGAGATTCTTTTATCTCAAGATTAATCAAGATTTTTTTTATCACTTTTCAAAAATATATTTTAGAGAAAGAGTGACCAAGGGATGGGGTGGAGTTGGGGGGGGGGGGAGAGAATCTTAAACAGGCCCCACGCTCAGCACGCAGCCTGACGAGGGCCTTGATCCTATGACCCTGGGATCATGATCTGAGATGAAATCATGAGTTGGACGCTCAATGGAGCCACCCAAGTGCCCCTGTTTTATCACTTTTAATCTCATCCTAACACGGTTTCTGATTACTTCTTTTTTTTTCTTTAATGTTTATTTTGAGAGAGAGAGAGAGAGAGTGCAGGGGAGGGGCAGAGAGAGGGAATCCCAAGCAGGCTCTGCGCTATCGGCATGGGGCTCGAGCTCACAAACCATGAGATCATGACCTGAGCCAAAATCAAGTCAGATGCTTAACTGACTGAGCCACCCAGACGCCCCATCACTGCATTCTTATTATTACCTTATAGGAGGTTATGATTTGGGTTCTTTGCCTCTGAATAAAATGAGGTTCTCAACAAAGTCCAGCATATGTGTCCTTTTTTTTTTTTTTTTTTTTTAATATGTGTCATTTTAAAGGGCTACTCCCAAGTTCGGGCCTCACTGTGTAACAGCAGCATGAGGACAAAGGAGCACAGAGCTTCTGAACTGAACAGCCATATTGATATTTTCTTTCATTGGATTTTTGGAGTCAAACTGTTCCCATTTTAGTTTCAGGGCGCCTAAAAAATCACATCTGTATCCAATATATACACATGCAGCAAAGATAATTCAGGAATATTTGATTTTCTGCGGGACTTGCTTGTGAGGCTATGATTCAGCAGTAAAATAAAAAAAAAAGTGCTTTCAAGGCAACGAAACACATAGAGGAACCCAAAGTGCTGGAGTCTGCCAAAAAGATGTGATCTACAAATACTGGAGAACGTAATTTGGGAACCGCAACGTCCGAGCACCATTATCCTAGGGTTAACGAACAGATCAAACGAGTTCACGTGCACAGAAAGAACAAAATGGTACGCGACACACGCAAGACGATATTATTTGGGGGCAGGGGGTGGGGGCGGCGAATGTTCTGAAGCAGAGGAACGGAGTACAGATCGAGGCCTTAAAACTCTGCAGCCCTCATATAGAGACATCTTGAAATCGGCATAAGCCTTCGCAGACACCGCAAACGTAATTTTCACAAACCCGGGAAGGGGAAGGTGGGAAGGGGTGGAAAGTGCCGAGAAGGAACCCGTCTCGGTGACGTCACACCTCTACATTCCAAATCCCAGGAGGGAAGCAGGTTCTGCTGTGGCATCCAAGCTTTCCACGCATGCTTCTTCAGGGAAGGCGTCTCCCCATCCGTTCCGGACTAAACTTAACCCAATTTACAGCTCACCGTTTCTCTTCATTTCACCCAGGGGAGAGCAGGACCCGTAGAGGTGGGTCCTAACGAGGCCTTCCTCCCTGACTCGAGGCTGAGCCCACGAGATGTGGGAAACAGAGATTAGAAAAACTGAGGCCACTCCCATGGCCAGAGAAGTATTTATAAAACCAGCTGTCTTGTCAAATAGAGGTTAGGAACCCCCAAAGGCGTTTCTGTCTGGCATTAGGGATTAGCAAAAATTCTCTCAGAGGGCTGGGCATTGTCTTGGTTTCTCGTACTTTCCATTATTTTTAGGGCAGCTGGGGAAACCACTTAATTCCATGGTCACACTGATGCTCTAAACTTACTGGATACTCGCTCCGTGCCCCACGGCGAAAGGGTTCAGGTTCCAGCTCATGACCGTGGAACTCGGGGTCTCAGATGCTATTTACTTTAGCTGAGGCATGTCTGGTGGCTCAAACAGCCACTTTTCTCTTAAAATGACACTTGCAGAATGTTCTGGCCGGCTTGGACCAACATGTCTGTATCACCTGTCCTATGCATAGAAACACACCTTCTTTGCAAGAATAAAGCAGGGACCTTAAGACCTGAAGTTGGAAACGCTAATCTGCTGAGCGTTCCGAAAACGTATTGTCTTAGGTTCAACAATCTGGACTCTTCGTTTAGGGCTGATATATGGGAAGAAACCAGCTCAACTTTGTTCAGGTTTGTAACCATAGGTTCAATGTTGAATTTGCTTTTGGAGGGCTGGGTAGAAAGCAGAGATTGTGCGGAACACAGTAAAACTTTATCTATAAATAAGCACAGAGAGAAAAACGTTTTTAGGATGCCTGAGCCAGCATGTTTGTACATGGCATGATTATTTAGTTTGTGGTCTAATTACATTTTGTGACCAAAATCCCAGGGTTTAAATAACTTTCTGTGTACTTCCCGCCTCCACCTTCTACTAACGTTCACATGGGAGACATCACGAACTGATAAAGATCATTGACTTACGTGCTCAAAACGCCCAAAATACACTGGAGCATAAGAGCAGATCTCTGACAACGGTTTTTGTCATGTTTTCATTATAGAAAACAGTTTTGCTTTTAATTCCAGTAGAGGCAATGTATAGTTTTACATCAGGCTCAGGTGTACGATATAGTGGTTCAGGCATTAATAGAGCAGATTTCTAAAGAAACACCTCAAAAATAAAATGCCAAATCATACGTGAGAGTTTGATGCTTCGCAAGAAATATCTCGCATACCATGTTCTTCGTTTCTTTGAATCACAACGTTTGGAGGCAATACTCCAAGAGTGGTTTCATTTTTTATTTTTTTAAGTGTTTATTTAGAAGGAGAGATAGAGCGTGAGCAGGGGAGGGGCAGAGAGAGACGGAGACAGAAAATCCTAAGCAGGTTCCGTGCTGCCAGCGCAGAGCCCAACGTGGGGCTCGAACCCACAGAGCGAGAGATCGTGACAGGAGCTGAAATCAAGTCAGACGCTCAACTGACTGAGCCACCCAAGCGCCCTCAATGGTGGTTTGAGAAGGCGAAAGATTTATTTGATCTGAAGAGAAACCAGAGTACAAGGGTGGCTTCAAATCAAAGACAGAAAGGAGTATGTTCAACATCCATAAAATTTTGTATTTTTGGCTGCTTTGTTAAAAACTTCAAATTGTTTTAATTTCTTTGGTTGCGATGCCTAACCCAAAAGTTTAGATTTACCTTGCCCTTGACCGTGCTATCAAAGCCACCCCACCAAGTGTTCTGAATGAACACAGACATGCTCTCTCATATCCTTAGGTTTCACCTGCGTTCTTATGCTCTACTGCCCACAGCAACTCGACTTACTGTAAGTTCCAAGAACGCAGGCTGGGTATTCTTCCTGCTCAGGGTTTACTTGTAATCTTATGATGACAGCTGTGTTCTCAATAAAACATCTGACAGTAAGAAAGACAACTAAGCTTCCAAGCCAATGCTACATACTAGGTACGAGATGTGTCACCTCGCGTTATTTTTCTACGTCCCTGGATCCTCAGAAGAGAAGTCTGCGAATTTTTCTCCCTATTCCAGTCAACGCAGAAACAGGTCAGTTTCGTGGAGGCAGTGAACAATTTTAGCTTTGCAGGAACAAATTACCAATATAGATACACATACACACACACACACACACACACATATATACCAATACAATACCAATATATAAAAATATATGTTTATATATATAAAAATATATATTTATATTTTTATATTTTTAATCTATCTATTTATTTATTTAAAAACCCCAACTTACTATAAGCATGAGGAAAAATTAGGTGATTTGGGAAATAATACATTCCCAACTGGTAAGCGCACCAGGTCCTGGACTTCTGCAACATCGCTTAGGCTTCAGCACCACGGCATTTCCTGTACATACTTCTGTTCATGATGCTTGTGCCTCCGATTTACCTGGAATCCATGAAGCTGGGGAGAGGGGGAAAAAAGGATTCTGTAAGAAGCGGATCAATGTCAGAAAACTATCACATATCCATACCGTCAATAAGGATGAAATAAATATGTCAGGGACGAGCACTTCTGAGGAATATCTTGAGTTTATTCTCAATTCACCAGGGTCCCAGTTTCAGGCAGAATGGTTGCAAGATTACTTGTTACCAGCACGGCCTCGTTCTCTGATTTTAAAGTTGAGAACCTCCAAAACAGGTCACCTCTCGAAACCATTTTTAAAATACGTAAGGTTTAAAAAAAAAAAAAAATGTAGCAGTACTCAGTGTCCAACAGAAACCACTCTGTCTGTTAAACAATATCTCGACTGCAAGGCTTCTCTTGCTGTCCGTCGATAGATAATGACATGGCGCGGTCATTATCACCGTGGCAACAGCACCCAGGAACTATCAGAGGAAAATTGCACATAGAACGGCTGGTTCTTGAGCAGTCATGCCTCAGCTTCCTCTGGAGTATGCTTTTTCTGCAAGTCTGGTGTGCTCTAGGGTACCACCAACCCAGGGCGGCTCCAAGACTACAGATCACGTCTCGATTTCACGTGAGTCCCGATCTCCCCGAATCGCTCATTCCACCAACAGGAGCACCTGCCACGTCTCAAGCACCGTGCTAGGAACTGAGGCTACAGTAGTGAATAAAGTCCAGTGCCGGGAAGGGGAGGGGGGAGTCAATAAACGAGCTAGCGAATATATATTTCAAGGTGCACTAAGTACAATGGAAAACTGAGAAAGCAACGAGCCCGGGAGGCTTTCTGCCCTCCTCTCTGTACCCGCACCCTGCTTTGTACCTGCTTCTCACTTCTCCCGCTGACGAGCTCTGGGCACCAAGTCCCGGCATCCCGCGCAGGCACCGTGCCTAGCTCGCAGCACCCGCTCAGAAAACGTCTGTCCAGGGAACCAATTCCCTCGTGGCTCCCTGGGCAACAAAGGACTGAGGCGGGCTGCAAAGTCCACGAAGCCCCAAACCCGGAAGGGATATGCACACGAGAGCACGTTACACAATTTTAAAAGTTATTTTCGAGATATAATTGAACGCCAGAGGCGGGCGCCGCCGGGCCGGGTCCGGGCCTCGGCTCCCACGCGGGCAGCGCGGCCAAGGCACAGCCGGGACACGTGGCCGCCCGCTTCGACGCGGGCGCCCCGGCCCCCAGCGCCCGGCCCCGGCCCCGCTCCCACCACGAACGGCGGCTTTCCGCCGCGGCCGCACGGAGGTACCGGCGTCGCTCACCCAGGCTGGGAAAGGCGGGCACAGGCCGGCTCCAGCCCCGCCGCCGCCCCTAACGCGGAAACCCAGAGCCGGGTTACCGCGTTGCCACGGCAACTCAACCACCGCCTACGCCGGAACCGGAACCTTCCCTTGGAAGTGACCTCTTCCCGGCGTGCCGCGGAACGGCGGAGCCCGCCCACTGCCTTTCGCAGTCATCCGGGAGTATCCCAGCAGGCTCGTCTACCCTCCGGAGGGAAGTCGTCTTCCCTCTGGTTTCGCCTCTCCTCGCCTTGGAGCGTGACCCTGATGGACATTCACTCTCTCCAATCAACTGACAAAGCGATTGCCAGCGGCCAATAGTAAGGGCTGTAGGATGCGGGCTTAAGGACCACCTCCATCCTGTCGGGGACCGGGCGAGTCATACGATTGGTAGGATCGAGTAAGTGCGGGCTAGCGTTGTCCAATCACGAGGAGGAGCTCGGAGCCGGCCCAATGAGAGCCTCCGGGGGGCGGGCCGGGCTGCCGCGGGCCCGGGGAAGGCTCCCGGGGGTGAGCCGAGGTCCCGGGCCGTCGAGGGCTCCGGCCAGCGTGCGGGAATGAGCGGGTCCCTGGGCCGGGTGGCGGTGGCTCTGCTCCGCTGGGGGCGCGGCTCCGGCGGCGGCGGCCTTTGGGGCCCAGGCGTGCGGGCGGCGGGTTCGGGCGGCGGCGGGGGCGGCTCAGCCGAGCAACTGGACGCGCTGGTGAAGAAGGACAAGGTGGTGGTCTTCCTCAAGGGGACTCCGGAGCAGCCCCAGTGCGGCTTCAGCAACGCAGTGGTGCAGATCCTGCGGCTGCACGGCGTCCGCGACTACGCGGCCTACAATGTGCTGGACGACCCCCAGCTCCGGCAAGGTCAGGCGGGCCCGCCGGGTGAGGGGCGAAGGGCCGGGGCCGCTCCGCGGGGCTTGGGTGTGTCGCGCAAGAGGTCGGTGGGGGGGGGGGGGGTTCGAGCGGGGCTAAGGGCGCGGGTTCCTGCACTGTATTCGGGGTCGAGTGGGGGGCATGGTTGGCTTGAAGTGGATCTTGAGGATCTGGGCATCCGGTTCTCTGGCCAACTTGGGCATTGGGTAAGTCCCAGCTGTTCATTGGTCCCCACGCTGAGCCCAGGGAGGCGTTTCGGAGCCAAATCTCTCAGGCTCAGTCGGGGGGAGAGTGATGGGGAAGGGAGGCAAGAAGGAATACAGTAAGAACCACTAGGAGGTAGGCACTTTGGGGGACACGTTGAGAAGGTCGGCCTGCCTCACGAATAAGGAGCCGGTGCTGTTGATGGTGGAGGAAGGGCCGGGGTTGCCTTTGTCTGAGGCTGGCTGGTGCTTCAAGGCTCGGGCTGTCCGGAACCATCCTTTGTTGTTGCCACAAGGAGGGGGTTGACACTGCTTTTAGACTAGTGTTACTTGGGATCACTTGGTGTGGGAGAAAAAGTCATGAAATTTGTTTTTAGCTACTCAAGGACAGGTTGGGATTGGGGGGCGTGCTGGGGCATGGAGAGGCCTGTGGACAGAGAGATAAGGAATGAACCCCATGCCCTAGGTAACTGAAGCTTGGAGCTGAAGGAACCAGGGACCAGTTAGGGTCTGGGGCCAGATGCAGCAGGTAGGTAGAGGCGGGAGGGCCCGGACAGCTAATTGGTACTTCTTCTAATAAGCACCGTGCCAGGAACCTTATTGACATGCTTTCTCCTATTTTGTGGGGGAGGAGGAAGAGGACAGAGGAGTGTGTTGACCTGCCCCTTGGCTAAGGTCCTGGGTCAGAGTTGGTGGAGCAGTGGGGAGGCTGTATGTACCTCCTAGAGGGTGGCTTGGTGTCCTGCCTTCCCGTTGGAGACTCCCAGTGACTGAATCCTGGCACCTCCCTGAGCCTAGTGCTGGCTGTTCTTTAGTGACAGTGTTCCAGAAACAGTTTTACGGGGCCAGCTTCTCTGTTATCCCAAGACTAGAATTCTCCCATTTTGTTATTACATATTTACGACTGTTATTCTCCAGTTGAAATGATCAGTCGTAGTCCTTTCTGCTTGATGAGACTGGCACTTGTGGTGGAAAGGTCTTGGGTTGTAATCCGTCTGCAGCCAGTCGGCTGTGCAGCCTTAAATCCCATCCCTGCATTTTCCTTTTCAGTCGTATGAAGATACGAGGAAAGCAGACTTGACAAAGTTTTGATGAGGAAGAAAGAGAAAGTCAAACTTTTTAGAAAAGTGCCCCTCATTTTATCCGGCACACAGAAGGCACCCACTAAATGGTAGCTATTTTATTATTGGGATATTTGGTTTTCAAAGTATTTGTCCCCCCCAAATTAATCCCTGGGAAACTGTTGGTTTCTGTGGGTGGAAACTAGGAGGAGTGAAGGCAGGTTAACATTACCAGCTTTATGTGATCTTACCGTGTATTATGCTCGTGATCCCTGTTTGTTTTCCTGCTAGGATGCCACCGGTCACTAGGCCTTGGGGTGTTTTTGGTTTTTTGTTTTTCTATGTACGGGGAGTATCTGCGGTCTTCACCCAGCAGTGGCTGCTCTACTTAAAAGATAAGATAGGAGAAACTACTCTGTAATCTTTCCGTGGGGACCTCAGCACAGGTCCCCTGCAAATTGCTAGTATGGCCGTTCATAAAAAGTTGCGTTGTTAACAGCTTGTTTAGTACGAAGTTTTGAAGCTCTTTGGTTTGTGGTTTCTGTTCTCCTGTGGAATACAAGTGGAGATAGGCTATGCTGGAATGTAAGGACAAAGTAGGAGCAGAAATCAGAAGGCTGACTCATAGCACTTGGATTCCTGGCTTCCGTTTCACCTGTCTGGTTTCCAATCTCTCACATTCTCTCTCTCTCTCTCTCTCTCTCTCTCTCTCTCTCTCTCTCTCTCTCTTTCTCTCTCAAGTTTATTTTTCTTTTTTGAGAGAGAGAGTGTATGTACATGAGCAGGGTAGAGGCAGAGAGAGAGAGACAGAGAGAGAGAGAGAGAGAGAGACCAGGCTCCGTGGTGTCTGTGCAGAGCCCAACACGGAGCTTGATCCCGTGACCCAGGGATCATGACCTGAACTGAAATCAAGAGTTGGTCACTTAACTGACTGAGCCACCCAGGTGTCCTAAGTCTCACTTTCTTAGGTGTTCAGACAACAGCTACAGGAATTTAGCCCTTAAATTTATTTTTTTTTTAAGCTTTATTTGTTTATTTTGTGTGTGTATATATGAGAGAGAGAGCATGAGCCTGGGAGGGGCAGGGAGAGGGAGAGAGAGAATCCCAAGCAGATTCCGCGCAATCAGTGTGGAGCCCTGCAGAGCCCTGCGGAGCCCGACGTGGGGCTTGAACTCACAAACCATGAGATCATGACCTGAGCCGAAACCAAGAGTCAGAGGCTTAACCAACTGAGCCACCCAGGCGCCCCAGCCTTTAAATTCTTGACCGTAGCGTTTCAACATTTCCATTCCCATTTTGTTTCATACCAGATTGTCATCTTGGTCGATAAATGTGTTGCATATATGTTGAACATAACATCCACCTTTTGTGTTGCTTAGAAAAATAAACTCACGTGCAAATATTAACCTGCAGATCGGAGCAGGGTAGTATGTGCGTGTTCCCGCAGTGGGGACTCATTTAGCCAGGGTAAGACTTTATAAAACATTCAGACTCTTCATCTCTTTATTCTCTACACTTTTGACTTTACCAAGAGAAGCTGCCAGGCTGTCTGATGGTTGCTTTTGCTAGTCAGAGCTACCTCTGTGCCCCTTTCCTAGACCCAAGGTCACCGCTAGTAACTGGAGAGGGGCAGCTGCCAAACTGCCTTTCCTTTCTCCCTGTGCCACAGCTTTGCAAAGGGCTCAGAGCCTGAAGAACACCCACAGACTCTGTCTCGTTCCTGCTGCCCGGTTCCCAAGGTGTGATGCAGAGAGATCTCAACCTGTGACCCGGGGAACAAAGACTACTGTGAGGTCCTCCTCCGGTCTTTTCTTTCTCCTGTTTATCTGGAATACACACAGAAGGGAGCCACAAAGGGATCGGGTCCCGGCAGACAGATGTCAGCATATCCAAATCCTCCTTTTAACAAAGCCTGTCTTTTATTTTCCTTTGTAAAAGTAACATGCTCACCGAGGAAACTTGGAAATGCCGAAAGTAATAAATGAAAACTACCTGTAATTCTGCATACACCGTTGACATTTGTATCTAGTTTCTAGTTGGGTTTTTGTTTGTTTGTTTTGTTTTTAAATGCATTTGAGATCACACGTGCCCATGCTTAGCATTTTGCCCTCTGGAGAGCAGGGACCATGTCTGACCGCGTTACCTGAGTACCCTGTATATTGCTTATGCAGCGCGAGCTTTCGGTGATGATTTTAATGAATAAGTAAATACTTCTCTTATTTATCATATCGGAAACCATCTTCCATGCTCCTCAAAAACAAACCCTCTTAAATTTCTGCCTGTTCAGATCCCCATTGTTCTTTGCTTTCACGAGGAGAAGTGTCTGTTGAATGAATAGCCATTATCTTATTGTTGAATGTTTATTAAGCCTTTGAAGATATGCACAGCCTTTTCACTATCAGGGAATTTGGGCAACAGTAACAAATCTGGGACCTTGGCAAATGTGAAAAGATTAGGGGGTGGTGTTTCTGGGTCTTTGTTGTGATGGATGTGATACATGCTGTGGATGAGAGAATCCAGTCGCACCAACACCTTGGAGGAGTAACTGTCGGTGCCGGGTCAAGTTGAAGGTGACCAGCTGCTTCCCTCCTGGGTATACAGTCTAGAGTGAGGGTTGCCAGGGGTTCCCGCGTGGCTCCGTCGGTCAAGAGTCCGACTTCGGCTCAGGTCATGATTTCGTGGTCTGTGAGTTTAAGCCCCGCATTGGTCTCTGTGCTGACAGCTCAGAGCCTGGAGCCCCTCCCCACTCACGCTCTTTCTCTCTCTGTCTCTCAAAAGATAAACAAACATTAACAAACAAATAAAGGGGGGGTTGACAGACGACCTTTGTAAAGGGCCAGAGAGTAAGTACTTCAGTCTTTGAGGACCCTTCCACTCTGCTGTTGGGGGCCTGAAGGCAGTCGGGATGGTACCTACACAGGTAGGTGTGGCTGAGTTCTAATAAAACTTGATTTGCAAAAAATAGGAAGTGGACCATACTTGGCCCAAAGGCCGTAGTTTGCCACCTCTTTCTCCAGCGAGGAAGACCCCTGTGTTTGAGTTAGAAGATGCATGTAATGATATTCCCTGAAGCACTGCTTGTAATAATGAAAACTTGGCAAGAGAGGATCTTGGCCTATTAGCAGACTGGATTAACAGACTGTGGTTTAGTCAGGCGATAGAAAACTAAGTTGTGGTAGAGTGATCTAGTTCTGGATGTATCTCATGTAACTGAATCTCAAAAATTACACGGTGCAGTCACGAAGTAAGTTGCAAAAAAGGTAGTCATGGCATAATGCCGTTCGTGTATACAGACGTTACCGGTGTGAAACGGCCCGACGTGTTGCGGACACATGTCAGTTGTAAGTATGGTTTGTGGGCAGGGGTGGGACGTGCCAGCCAGAGGCCACCTGCGGAGGTCTAGAACCTGTCCTTTGGATTCCTAGAAACCCGGATGGAAATCCAGGCCTGGCCGTTTGCCAGCACTGTGACTTTGGTTAAAGAACTTCTCTGAGCCTCAGTTTCTTCCTCTGATAAATAGGGACTAATTATTGCCTTCCCGGAAGGACTCTTACAAAGGTTAAGTGAGGGTATGTATTGAAAACACTTAAAAGAATGTGAAATTCAGTAACCCTATCAGCAAGTGCCTGGCACACCTGATTGGTATTTTTCCAGCATTCTTCCCTGGGTGTCCTCTGTTGCACATATTTCTAGAGAGGCAGGACTTGAAGGGTGGAGTAGGGGGCATTGGTGGAGAGGAGAGCGTATCCGCCTTGCACCTGGAATGTGCAAGCTCAATCCTTTCACCAATTAGGTCTCATTTCATCTTTGTAATAAATCCGTGAGGCATGGATTTCTTCCCACTTCCCAGGTAGGGAGACTGAGGCTGAGACATGAGCAGATTTATCTGAAGCTACATCTGCAAGCTAGCAAGCCACAGCCGGCTGCCCTTAAAGCCATTGCTTTGTTCACTCTGTCCCCAGCTTTTGCTTTTCCCCTGTTGAGGGTCTCGTTTCCCTTGCTCTCTCTGCTCAGGTGATCTCATGGGGGTGCTGACATCATTGTTTCCTAGGAGGACTTCAGGAGGAGGTGATGTGACTTGCCCCAGGCAGAGTTAACCTGCATCAGACTCTGAAGCTCCTATGGTGAAAATCTACCAGGAAAAAAAAAAGGAAACTCTTATCATTTGTTTGTTGTCCAAACCGGGAACGAAGTCTAATGTTCTGAAATGGGATGAATTTTGAAAAGTCCCTTTCGAAAGCTCTGGAGGTACTTTTTTTTCCACTCTGGTTTGATGCTTTGGAATATTAATTTTTTTGGTGGGGCAGTCGGTAGAGGTAGAACCGGTTTTGTAAGACCACCTCCTTCGTCACTCCAAGTTCCTAGTGTCACCCTACTGTAGAACTTCGCAGTCAGTACTTTTTGTCCCAAATTGAATCATTGTCATCTATCATCTTTAAAATACCATTATCATTAAAATCCACTCTTGGATACGATTTTCTCATTTTCACGAGTTTCTCCGATCCTGAGTTATTTGGAGTGAAAGTTAACTACCACTGGATGTTGCAGGTTTTGAGAATTAAAAAGTGTGAGAAAGTAGCCATGTTTAAACAATTAATGGTGGGCCGATGGGATTCATTTTAATTTTCAACTTGTGAGCCGCGGTCTCATTATCAGAAGTTGCTCGCTTCGTGCTATAGGAATCCACTGGTTATCTCGTTAAATATTTAAACTTGTAATCAGACTTCTAAAAAAAGGAACATAGTATTTTTTTTAAGACGCTGAAGCTTTGCCTTGCTATCGGCTGCCTGTAACCTCTGTTACTCTAAAAGCCAAAGAAGCAGGTAGGTTTCGTTTTGATCAACTGTCAGCTAGTAGGCCCGTTGGCCACTGTCACAATGCCATCATGGGCTCCGAGGCGCGGTGCTTCTGAGTTCCTGAAATGTAAGTTATTGGGCAAGATAGTGTGACTCTGGGGTTTGGAAGGAGTCCCAGCTCCCTCGCACGTGACTGGGGGCGGGGGATGTTCGGGAAGGTTGGAAGGCCCACTTGCTGGGTAGTTTTAATGGTGGCGTGTCTGCCTCTTCTGTCTTGCCTGGACATGTGATCTGCAGCAGCATGAAATTAATGAAGGAATCGAGCCTAAAGCTTTGATTGAGTGTGGTGCTATAAATTCGATTGATGGAAGCAAATCATTCTTTTACTTAGCAAAGATCTTATGTAAAAAAACTACTTTTTGGGATCAGATGCGTGTGGTTTTCGGGCGACCTCAGATGGCAAATTTACTCTCATTTATGGTGCGTTTCAAAAATTGTAGGGACTCACCGAAAGAATCAGTAGATATTCATTGTCTTGGAAAGCTTCACACAATGTATTACCAATTGAAAAAGACCCAGATGTAAAAGCACGCACATTAGTGGCACATGCACACGATACAGAAGGTTCTTAAGAAGCTTTCAAAGAATTGCAAGAGATTCGTGTTGACTTTAAACATTTCTTAATTCCCACACCCACTCTCGGTCACATGAAAGTAAAAAAAGATGGATCACTGGCTTCTTTGTGAAATACGTTCTAATAGACTATTTAAGGACAGAGCTTTTTTTTTTTTTTTAACGTTTATTTATTTTTGGGACAGAGAGAGACAGAGCATGAACGGGGGAGGGGCAGAGAGAGAGGGAGACACAGAATCGGAAACAGGCTCCAGGCTCTGAGCCATCAGTCCAGAGCCCGGCGCGGGGCTCGAACTCACGGACCGCGAGATCGTGACCTGGCTGAAGTCGGACGCTTAACCGACTGCGCCACCCAGGCGCCCCTGGAGCTTTTTTTTTTTTAAATACAACTCCTATGCTGAGTCGTCTCTGTGGCATCAAGTATCAGAATGATGAAAAACTTTAATTCATCAAGATACTCTAACATATCTAGATATTTGGTATTATGAAGACATTCTGAAGGCTAAATGAAATTTTCCTTTTATTAGTAACCCCCCTACCTCTAGCTGATTTTTTTTTTTTAAAGACACTCAAAGTGGCTTAGAACTGTGCTTTTCTGGGGATATAACGTACAGCATGGTGACTGTAGCTGACAATCCTGTATTGCACATTTGTAAGCTTTTAAGGTAATCTCGAAAGTTCTCATCACAGGAAAAAACCTCTGTAACCTTATAGGGTGACAGCTGTTAACTAGACTTATTGTGGTGATCATTTTGTAATATATACACATATCAAATCATTATATTGTATGCCTGAAATAATATGTCATATGTCAATTATACCTCAAAAAAAAAACAAAAACTAAGTGTGCTTTCTGGGGCCTGTAACGCTGGACCCATTATCTCCCTAGAAGTCTGGGGAAGAAAGATAAAGCTCTCAGCTAGGGGCTGTCTTTAGTGCTGTGGTTAGGAGCTAAGTTACCGTTTTTTAGAAGGCAGTGACTTATTTAAAAGAGAAAAACGCATTGCATCTTAGGATTTGGGCCATCACTCAAGTTGGTGTTTTTATTTGGAAAATAAATGCTGGGTAAATGATAGGGTATCCAGGACCAGCTTTTTAGCACGAGTATTTTTCATTGGTTTGCATGAAAACCCCCACGTGAACGACTTTTAATTTGCACGGTATTGTGTTTTGTTTGAACGGCCTGTTGACTTTGCTGTTTTGTTTGTTTGCTCATTTTGGCCATTTGAAAATATCTATGGAAGTGTAAACATGGCAAATATATAGTGATTGATGGTCATGTGCCATGGTTTTGACCATCGTCCGTTTTTCATAGAGCCAACACACGTTTTGCTGGAAGGCCATGTTTTTGGAAGTGTTTTCTCATCTCAGCTCACAAGTAGGAAGGAAGTAGAATGGTTCGAAGAATGTGAGGAAAGAGCAACCTTCTGTCTTGAGATCGAAACCACGCTTTTTCCCTACCTTGTTGTCAAGACCATTGGCCTCATGGTCCAGAGCTGAACAGAAGAACCACACGGCTTCACTGTCCTAGAATGTGCCTCATCTCTGTGTGTCCTTCACACCGCTCACACACAGGACTGATCCCGTGCATGCTGGTTGGTTTCTTGTCCTCTGTGAGCGCTTGAGAACGAGGAGGGGGGGCCCCCTCACCCTCTGGCACCGCTCCTGGCCCAGGACATGGGCCTTAGGCGAGCTTCGGGCTTCTCCTTGCTTTGACTTGGTCGCTGCGAGTTCTGTGCTGAGCCGAATCCACCTGCCCTGTGGAGAGCCCATCCGAGGGGCTGAGTGGGGCGAGGGCTGCAGTCTGCCCTAGGAAAGAGATTTTTCTCTGGGTCAAAGAATTAAAGGCAAAAACCCATGACCAACCCAGATAGGCATAAAAACCGTGAGGCGGGGACTGCCTCATTTGGCAGAGTTGGACCCGTGGGTCCATGATAGACCCATATTAAGTAGTCCGCTTGGAAATGAAGTCCTGGCATTTCTTTAACGTTTGGTCTCACTGAAACCATGACTGGCAAATGAATGGAGAATGTGGCTCTGTATGTGTTGTGTGACTTACATGAACCGGTCGGTTCTCTGCCATCAATCCCTGCCGATTGTGTGTGTGTGTGTGTGTGTGTGTGTGTGTGTGTGTGTGTGAGAGACATTCTATGACAGCCTTGCCTACCTGATTGTCCCGTCGTGAAAGCCTTGCGAGATGGGGGTGGAAACAGGCGGGTGGTGGAAAGACTTGGCCGAGGCCTCACAGCTCGTAATTGGAGGAGGTGGGGTTTGAACCGTGACCCAGTTGACTCTGCAGCTCCGAGTCTGTGGCAAACACATCCCCCAGGGATGGGGGAAGCAAGAAGGGAACAGCACCGGATGTCCTGCTGGGAGCGCGTGGAAAACAGATTTTGCCACGAGAAGTTCAGCTCTGACCATTTAAATGACACTGAAATGTTCTCTCCCCGTAGGCATTAAAGACTATTCCAACTGGCCCACCATCCCGCAAGTGTACCTCAACGGCGAGTTCGTGGGGGGCTGTGACATTCTGTTGCAGATGCACCAGAATGGGGACCTGGTGGAGGAACTGAAAAAGCTGGGGATCCGCTCTGCCCTTCTGGATGAAAAGAAAGACCAAGACTCCAAGTGAGGGCGGCCCGGGGCCTCCCTGAGCAGCAGGGGCTGTTGGTGCCCAGACTCACCGCCGGCCAAGCCTTACTGATTCTGGTCTTGACTCTTCAGACGGTAGCTGCTTGCATGGATTTCTCCAGTCTGTAAGCAGTTGGGCGATTTTGGTGTGTCTGGTGTTGGGGCTGCAAATATTCTATTGTGAACTTCATTAGAACCACTGCACTGTAATGATTCAATGTTGTATTACGATATTGCTGTCAACAAAATCTGTTCTTAGGTTGTCATTTGCTCTTTGCCTGATTCAGGAGTAAAACGAGGAGCTTTTGAGTCATTCTTCGTGAATCCTCTGCAAATGTGTCAGTCTGCAAAGATAATTATATCTCCCCAAATTTTTCGTAGCTGCTTCTGTTAAAAAAAAATGATGGACAGGGAGGAAGATGTGATAACTGGGGTGTTGTTTTTTTTAAATAAACTGCCAACCCAGGGATCCTGTGTGTGAGTCGTTCATTCTGAATAGCAGGAACACTGCACCTTCCTCTGCTCGGGCCTGCTGTAACAAAATACCACAGTCTGGGCAGGCTTATGAACAGCAGATGTTTACTTCTTTTGGTTCCGGGAGCTGCAAGTCCAGGATGAAGGCTCTAGCACACCAGCTGTCAGGTGAGGGCTGTGCCTGGTTCATTGACGGCATCTTCTCATCGTGTCCTCATGAGGAAGCCCTCTGGGGTCCCTCTTAAATGGGCACAAATCCCATTCGTGAGGACCCTGCCCTAGTTCACCTCCCAAAGTCCCCCCGCCGCCAACACCACCATTCTGGGGGTTTGGAGTCAACATAGGAATGTTGAGGGGAGGCATTCAGTCCGTAGCAGTGTGGATTATGAGTGCCCGTGACGTTCCATTTTTAGAAATGCGGAGTGATTCTCATACTCTTCTGTGAAATTTGACATAAAAATTGCCATCAAGCGATGGTCTAATTTCTTGAGGGAAGGTAAGCCTTGTGAGTGCTGGGTGGTGTTGACTGGCCGAGTTGGGCGCCCGGGTGGCGTGCGGAGAAGGGAGGTGGCTGAGGCTGGAGGAGGCAGCCCCGCTCGCCCGCCCCTGAGATCTGGTAGCTGCGCTACCGTCAGGGGGACGTCACCAGCGGTCTTCCAAAGACAGGAATCCACTGAGCATTGTGTTTTCTTAAAAAATACGGTCTATACACGATGTTATATAGAGAACACCCCGAACGCTCCACCAAAGATCTACCAGAACTGATAAAGGAATTCAGAAAAGTAGGATTTAAAATCCGTTTCATTCCTATACACTAATAATGAAGCAGCAGAAAGGGAAGTTACGAAAACAATCTCATCTATAATCGCACCAAAAATAACTAACTCACTAACACTAACCCAGCAATCTATACATTCAGTGCAATCCCTACCAAAATGCCAACAGAGTTTTCACAGATTCGGAACAGACAATCCTAAAATTGATATAGAGCCCCAGAAGACCCCGAACAGCCAAAGCAATGTTGAAAAAGTAAACAAAACTGGAGGCATCACAATTCCAGGTTTCAAGTTATGTTACAAAGCTATAGTAACCAACAGTATGGTACTGGCATAAAAATAGACACATAGATCAATGGAACAGAATAGAAAACCCAGAAATAAACCCACAATTATATGATCAATTAATCTCCAACAAGGAATGCAAGAATATGCAATGGGAAAAAGCCTTTCACCAAATGGTGTTGGGAAAACTAGACAGCTACATGCAAAAGAATGAAACTGGACCACCTACACGGTACCAAAAATAAACTCAAAATGGATTAAAGAACTAATTGTGAGATGCGAAACCGTAAAAATCCTGGAAGAGGCCGCAGGCAGCAATTTCTCTAATATCAGCCATAGCAATGTTTTTTGAGATATGTCTCCTGAGGCAAGGGAAATAAAAGTGAAAATAAACCATTGGGACTACATCAAATTCTGCACAAAGGAAACAACAAAACACAATGGCAACCTACTGAATAGGGGAAGAGATTTGCAAATGACTTCTGATAAGGGGTTGGTATCCAGAATGCATAAAGAACTGATACAACTCAACACCTAGAAAAACAAATAATCCAATTAAAAATGGGCAGAAGAGATGAACAGACATTTTTCCAAAGAAGGCATCCAGATGATCAACAGACACATGAAAAGATGCTCAACATCACCTCCTCAGGGAAATGCAAATCAAAACCACGAGATACCACCTCACGATGGCTAAAATCAACAAGGCAGGAAGCAACAGGAGGTGTTGGGGAGGACGTGGAGAAAGGGGAACCCTCCTGTGCCGATGGTGGGAATGCAAACTGGTGCAGCCACTCTGGAACACAGTATGGAGTTTCCTTAAGTAAAAAATAGAACTCCCATAGGACCCAGTAATTGCGCTACTGAGTATTTACCTAAAGTATACTAAAACACTAATTTGGAAGGATATATACATCCCTGTGTTCATTGCAGCATTATGTATAATAGCCAAATTATGGAAGCAACCCAGGTGTCCATTTATAGATGAATGGATAAAGGAGATGTATAGATATACAATGGAATATTAGTCATAAAAAAGAATGAAATCGTGCCATTGGCAGCAACGTGGATGGACGTAGAGAGTAAATGCTAAGCGAAGTCAGAGAAAGACATACCATTTGATCTCACTATTATGTGGAATTTAAGAAACCAAGGAACAAAGGGGTTAAAAAAAAAAAAAAAAGACCTCCTCCCCCTCCCCCAAAAAACCAAACAAACCCAACTCTTAACTATAGAGAACAAACTGACGGTTTCCAGAGGGGAGGTGGGTGGGGGGATGGGTGAAATGGGGTGGGGGTGGGGGATGAAGAGTATACTTAACCTTGATGAGCACCGAGTAATATACAGGGCTGTTGAATATTGTACACGTGAAACTAATGTTAACACTACGTTCGCTATACTGGAATTAAAAAAAAGCTTTGGCACATGAAAAAAGAAAAAAGGTCTTTATACAAAAGGGATTAATTGGGATCCTAGCAGAGATGCCTCCAGTGTACGATATCTTTTTATAAGACTCTCAATGTGTCTCTGTCCTGAGGCTGGAGGCGGAGCTGGAGGTGAGCTTTACCGTGGCTCCTGGGAAGAAAGCCCATCCTGTCACCAAGCGCCTTTGTGTCCCCAGAGGCCTTCATTCATCTCCAGGGCCTTAAACAGAACATCTCTTGGAATTGCATCTTTCCCGGTGGCAGAGGAAGGACAAAGAATGCAGGTTTTTGTGAAAAGGGCAGGAGTGACGAGGACGGTGTGGCTCATTCCCCAGAGCCGGTCTCGAAGCTTGTTCTGTGTATTTAGTCCGCTCGAGCGCCTCTTGAAAAAAAGTTCTGAAAACAGACTGACGTAAGTAGGAACTGCTGAGTTCCTGCCACCATCCCTCCCGCAGAGGTGTTGGGGATCCCAAAAGAAAGGAAAGGAAAGTGGGAGCCCCACCCCCACTGCACTGGAGACCAGAGTGCCCAGTCGGGTTAGAGGGCGGCTCCTGGCCAGTCTCTGAGCTCAGGGCTTCAGAGAGAGAAAAGCAGATTGTTGTCACAAGGTTTTTTATTACATGAGTTGGGCACTCCACCCCATCACTGCCTTGGTGTCTGCTCAAAATGAGTTTACGTAGACCCCCCTAGAGGGGGTTGGAGCTCAGCCAAGTGACCCTTCCTGTTCTACAAATCAAAGTGTAGACACGAGGAAGGCTCTAGGTCTCCCCTGTGCTGCTGCTACGAGGAGGCAGAGCCAAGGTTGCAACCTTGACCTTTGGAGAGAAGATCATCGGCAAATTGCTCCATACTGTCCCTGGATGAGCCCCGGGGCCGTGGGGCTCACACATGGCAATTGGTCCTCGCCTTCAGATGTGCTGTGTAGCCAGTACCTTAACCTAATTCTACCTGTTTTGGCTTTTCCTTAGATCTGCCTATATGCCCTTTGAGTCTGTCTGAAAAATGAAATGATAAGATTAGCATGGAAACAGTGGGGAGAACTTCCCCCCCCCCGCCCCCCAGAATATGAGGACCAGGGGAAGGGTTCCCAACTGAATAATTTCACAAGAGCTTCAATGTTTAAGGAAATCGCTAAGCGCTACAGAAGCAGAAATGTTCTTTCCAGAAGTTAATTAATACTTTTTTTTCCCCTATATGCTTAACGAGTCTTTACCAAGTAGAAAATTGAAGATGCTATCTTATGTCAGTGGGAATAATTTTAATGATCTGCATAATTAGAATTCACTGTGATAATTACAACAGTGACACCAGAGTTCCTTGTACAAACAGCAATATCACACATCATCTGTTTTGAAATGCAAGGTCCGCTTCACCAGCTTTCCAGTAGAGTACATTTGGCTTGTGTCATTGTGATTTATTGGCTTATTGTCACAGCTTCAAAGTACCGTGTTAATGGACCCTTTAGAGGTAGCTGACGTTGTTTTAGAAGCTTAGACCTTTGCATGATTTCAGGTAGTTTTTGTTTCCTAAGCTGGTTACATAAATGTCATCGCACTTCATTTGAGCAGTGAGTGTTGGAGATTCTTGAGGACAGACAGATTTTAAGAGGTCTCTCGGGTTTGTTGTTACTGGCCCTAGTGAACTGACATGTGTAGAATCCGGGACATTCAGCTTTCCTGTAATTAATAAAGCCACAGCACCTAGCTTGAGAGAGAATTCTTGTAACTTTGTTAAATAGCTTATTTTGATATTTAGGGAGAAAGTGTATCTTGAGAGGTCAAGTCCCTTGTTACCTGGACAGAGGAGATTGTGCTCAGGGTTCATGGGAATAAACTTTGTGTTGGCAAGGTTTGGTTGAAGTAAATTTAAACCAGAGGCGAGGAAGCTTCCAACTTTGTTCCCGACAGTCACCGACAGGAAAAAAAAGATCTTGGTTAGACAGTCAAAAAAGTAGCTGAATCGATAGATTAAAAAAAAAAAAAAGATTTTATATTCTGCTTATGAATTGTCTAGTAAACCCCAAAACAGCTTTAAGTTATACTTAAGAAGGCTATGACGGCCACCTTGAGCGAGAGTGAGTGGGGGAGGGGGGAAGGGAGAAGAGCTGCTTTCAAGCCCAGGCGCAGACACACAAGGTGACCGAGGGAACCCGGTCCTGCTTTCTGAGAATAGTCTCTTTGTGGCTGTGGGCCAAGGGCAGTTGGGCCGAGAGCAGGTCTGGCCTGGGTCTAAGGCAGGAGCTGGTACAGGAAGTCCACGCAGCTTCGAAGACCTCGTCCCAGCTTCAGCCAGGGTGGCGTTCCACAGCCACCTCACGGGCCACTTCACTCCCCTACCTGTGACCCTCCCTGGGTCGCTGCCCCGAAAGCCCTCCCGGATCCCCCTCTTCCCTCCCAGCCCCTTTGTCCATCATACCGGGTTCTAATGGCCGCCTTCCTAACTTTGCTCAGGGACCCCCTACGTCTGGCAGACGTCATGCTCAAAAGCAATATGTAAATCATGAGCAAAGGATTCCCTTTCTCCATTCCTTTTGGACTGGTCACAAGAAGTGTTAGGTTATTGGTTTACCAGCCAAAGCACTGGGCAGAAGCTAAGATCACACCTCCCGGATTCTCATCCCAACTCTTCCCAGGCATGTAACACTTCAGACGCTAATAACCTCCCCTTCCCACTCGACTCATCAGGAAAGTGGCCAATGTCACCTACGTCAGGCTTGTCAAAAGGCTGAGATGTGAGAATCCCATGGAGAGCTCCCAGGAAAGAGAACCCCTGCAGTTCCCTCGGACCACATCTAGACTGTTTTGTGCTATGTTCTTCACCAGCACTCTAAGATACAAAGGAGCAGAGCTAAGTCCCTATTTATTGACAGACGCTTGTTAATAGTTGGTTACCCCAGAAGCATGGAGACTCCTCTTTGAAGGTAAATGACAAGAATTTGTGACAGTCTTCTCGGTGGAGCTCATTACCCCCCCGCTCTTGGCGACAGGAGGGCCTTGGACAAAGACTTCCCTGTAAATTACCTTCCTAAGATTATAATCTCACTGACTGCCATGGAATTTTATTTTTTTTTAATATTACTTTTATGTCCTACAGAGGGAACTCTTTAGCGAACGGATAGGTTACGCGTTTAGTGTGCGGAGTCAGGCTTGAATAAACACAATCAAACTAGTTAATTCCAGTTTATCAGTAGCCAGGATGGTGGTACTGGGTTCTACTTACTTAGTAGTTTTCACAGGGATGCGTTTTGCCAGGAAAAAAAAAAAAAAAAAAAAGAGGTAGAAATGTCTCCTGGTTCATAGGAAGCTGGGGGATGAAGTGTAGAAAGCATTTCCAGATTATTGGTGTCTGTCACTAGTCCCGAGCAGGCAGGGGCTTTATTAATTAATCAGCAGCCATGGATGCACCAGTCCCCCTGGGTGGGAGGGGAGGGTCTACGCTGAACCCCTGACTCTGCTTGGGGGCCTCTTCCTGCTCCGGACCCAGGCTGGTCGGGGCGAGCCTTCCCGCTGGAGGTCAGCTGAGGCAGGGCCAGGGTCCGATACAGGTGTCAGAACCCTTGGAATCTGGGGGAGGACTTTGCATTGACTCAGTACTTTGACAAGGAAGCTGGAATCCTGGGAACCTGGCAATGCCGCTGGCGTTTTTAATTTTGATTTTTTTTTTAGCTTTTCCCCACTTAGGAAAGTCTCCTTAGAATGATCTTTGGCAGAGCGGAACCCTATTACGGAGACGAGCGCAGGCATTGGTCGCCGTCTCACCCGGCCAAATCACTACGCTTCGGGTAGACTCCCAAAGGGTCTGGTTTGGCAGTCTGAACAAGGAGCTGCGAAGGTGCCCGCGTCCTGATCCTGGCACTCGAGACTGTGTTACTGGAGACGCTGCAGACGTGGTCAAGTTCAGGATGGTCCGGCAGGCCTGGTGCGGTCACACGTGTCCTACCGGGGGGAGCCACAACCACGGTCAGAGAGGAGGTGGGGCGTCAAGAGGCAGAGCGTGGAGAGGTGGGCTTTGCAGGTGGGGAAGCAGCCACGAGCCAAGGATGCACGGGGCCTCCAGAAGCTGGGGAAGGCAAGGAAACGGCTTCTCCCCTGGAGCCTCCATAAGGACTCCCAGCCTTGCCGTTGGCCCAGGGAGACTGATTTCAGACGTCTGACCTCCAGAACTGTAAGAGAAAAAAATTCAGCTTGTCGTAGGCCCCCGAGTTTGGGGTTATTTGCTACAGCGGCAACAGAGATCTCCTGCCACTGGCTACCCGGATGTTTATGGTAGACACCACCTGGTAGGAGTGGACAGGGGTCAGGGGACAAACGCTTACTGAGCCCCTGCCCCGTGCCAGGCGTTCAGATCCCTAACACACTTGCCACCAAAGGTCTGCAAATGTGGGATATTATCTCTGCCTCAGATGACCAAGCAGACTCAGAGAGGCTGGGGCACCTGTCCAAGGTCACTGCCTTGTGTGGAGCACGGCCGAGGGTTGAGCTGTAGTCCTCATGTTATATCACACTTCACGGGAGACCCAGCCAAGTAATTGCACCCTCCGTGGTCATGGCCGGGTCTGGGGGCACAGGCCTGAGGGCAAGAACCGCTCCTGCCACCGAGTTCGGTCTTCACCTCCCATAGGAGCCCGCAGCTAGGGAGGCTGGATCTTTGGGGGGACACCCTCCCCCCCCACCCCGGCCATCCACTGTCAGGTCTGGGAGCATTTGGACATCCCTCCTCTAAGGCCACACATCCAGGGGGCGTGAGCCTGTCTTCTGAGACACTCCCACGGGGCAGACACTCCATATCTACTTACGGACGGATAGACAGGTGACAGGGGCCCAATTCTGAGTAAGAGCCATGCTCCTCACAGCAGTCTAGTGCGGGCTGTGGCTGAGCGTGAGTGCACAGAAAATTCTAACGTGACAGTAGAGCTTGCTTGGGTGGCCAGGGGGGCACAGAGCAGGCGGCCTCCTGGGCTGAGGTCCCTGAAGAGGTGGACCCTCTGCTGGGCTTGCAGGGCAACGACCCAGGGGGCCACCAGGCCACAGCAGACAGCTGTGTCACCCGAGTGCCATCATGGCCAGATCTTGGTGATGAGGGGCCATGTTGGTTTGCAGGTGATGGAGGTGCGCCCGTCTGAGTGGCCAGGGTCCCCGTGCAGTTTTGCGTCCTGCTCGGTAGGGATCGCGTCGGCAGGATCTGTGCGTCGGCCCCAGTGTGTGCGTGGTCCCGCTGGGTTGCCACGCAGGCGCGTGCGTGCGTGTGTACGCGTGCACAGGTCGAGTTGCTGGCTGGCCAGAGACTGCACTGAGTTGCAGACAGCCACCCTTGGACCCTGCATCAGGGCCCCTCCTCTGCGCCCACTCTGGCCCCTCCTAGTTGCTTCCCTTCCTGCAGGACGGTTAGTGGGGCCAAAGGGCCGTGCCTACCTGGAACCCTGTTCTCTTCCTCCCCGAGACCGTCCTGCAGGTAACTGAGATCTGGGAACTCTCCGCCTCGGTGCCCAGCATCTGCTTCAAGGGCCCAAAAGCTTCTTAGTCCGTGTTCTTGAGGGAGGACAGTGCCGTCATACCAGTGGATAGACCTTCTGCCCAAGAGTTCATGGGCAGTTGGGGATAGAGCCTGGACACAGAGCTCAGTGACCACATTCAGCTGCCCATCCCCACCCGGGTGCTGGATGAAGTCACTGGACAGAGAACGGGAGGACCAAGGGCGAGTCCCCCTCCGTCCCTACGCCGCACCTGTCAGAGATGGCCCGAATTGCCCCGTGCATAACAACATTTAGCAGGCCATTTGGGGGTTCTAGATGTAGCTTCCTACCAGATGGGGCTTGTCTCCGTCTCATCCAGGATCTTCTGGCTGCACCTATGTAGGAAGGACGGCCATAATGACATAGGGTAGTGGCTGTCCACGCGTCTCAGGTCTCCCCAGGGCCTCCCCAGGCAAGGGGGGAGGGGTGCATCCCGGCCCAGAAAGCAGCCTGCGGCACGGCCAAGGCGGGTGGGGGCCAACTGGTGATTGGTGGGTGGACAGCGAAGATCGAGGGGAGGGGGAGAGGCAGGGGTGAAGCCGGGAGTAGCGGGACACGAGCCTGGAGCAGCCTTCATGCCACACATGCCTGATGACTTTTCGTGGGGGGAGCAGAAGGGAGCTCTGGGGAGACCGAGGTAGAGGCTGCAACCTGAGCTGGAAATGCTCGCCTGGAAGCCAGTGTAGCCGTTCCGTGGCTGAGAACATTCTAGGAATGAGGAAGCCGTGTGTGGTGAATAGCAGTGAGGGGAGCCATCTGGCCGAGGAGGGCTGGGCCCCCCACCTGCCACCCCTCCCTTGCTGTTAGAGCCCGGGACCTCACCCCACTTCCTGCTGGGGCGCTCTTGGGTTCCTGCAGGTGTCCAGCTGCCCCCAGGACCTCCAGAGACCTGCTTTTGGCTTTCCCTTCTCACACTGCCATGGGTCCTGTGGTTCCGTGCAGGCTCCTTGAGGAAACACTTGATCTTAGCCAAAAGGCCGAGAAGCGATAGGCTCCTTGAGGAAACAGACGTGCTCCCCCTACACCTGCTGAGGGATGTGACCTGGGTTGTCTCTTGCCCCTTTTGCACATTTGTTTTAAAATTTTTTTCTAAATGTTTATTTATTTTTGAGGGTCAGAGAGTCAGGGTGCAAGCAGGGGCGGGGCAGAGAGAGAGAGAGGGAGACACAGAATCCAAAGCAGACTCCAGGCTCTGAGCTGTCAGCACGGAGCCCAACACGGGGCTTGAACTCATGACCCGCGAGGTCATGACCTGAGCCGGAATCAGATGCTTAACTGACTGAGCCACCCAGGCGCCCCTTCACATTTGTTTTTACTTCCTACCTTGGGATTCTTCTCCGTGTTTCTGAGGAAGGTACTGGCAGGAGCTTAGCTCAGTTTGGATTTAAGACTAACTGAGAGGAGCCCGCCAAGAGGTGGGAGCCACTGGCTTGGAACACTCTGGGTGGAGCTGCAGGCTTTCTTTCTGCTCCGACTCTGGACGTTCGCTCTTCTGGTGGTTCTGTGCCAAGAACGAGGCTCACCGCTGACGAGCGCTGCCCCGGGGCTCCAGGAGGGGCACGGGCCGCACAGGACGGGCCCACTGGCCCCACGTGTGTGTGTGTGCATCTGCAGGTTTCCGCGGGCCGACCTCGGGGCTGGGGCCCCCATCTGGTGTTGGCCACACTGGCCAGCGTCTCTTCTCCGCCTCCCACAAGCCACCATAGTGTGAGCCTGGGTACGCTGATCTGTCACCTTCCTGCGTGAAACGAAAGGGGAACCTAGGAGTGTGGCACGTGGGAGGGTGTAGGAAAGGCTCGGAGCGCTCAATACCCTGCACGTTTCAGAGAAAGGACTGGCCTTTGGCTCCTGGGTGACAGCCCCTGGCCCTTGGGACATCCTGCCTGCTGGGAGTGTCTGCGTGGCCGGGGGCCCTGGGGACTGGAGACTGAGTGGCTCAAGAGTAGCATGTGCACCAGTGACCTCCAGGAAAACCCCCGGGCCCCCAGCTCGGGTGAGCTCCCCTGCTCGGTCACACACAGCATACGTGTCCTATGCTGGAAGAATCAGGTGCTGTCCCTGCGGCCACCCTGGGGAGGGCACCGGGGAGCTCTGCCTGGTCCCGCGTGGACTCTGCCCCGTGTACCTTTTACCTTTGCTTTAAAAATTATCTCTATCCCGGGCGCCTGAGTGGCTCAACTGGTTAAGCGTCTGACTCTTTTTTTTTTTTAATTTTTTTTTTTTAACGTTTATTCATTTTTGAGACAGAGAGAAACAGAGCATGAATGGGGGAAGGTCAGAGAGAGAGGGAGACACAGACTCTGAAACAGGCTCCAAGCTCTGAGCTGTCAGCACAGAGCCCGACGCGGGGCTCGAACTCACGGACCGCGAGATCGTGACCTGAGCCAAAGTCGGACACCCAACCGACTGAGCCACCCAGGCGCCCCAACGTCTGACTCTTAATGTCAGCTCAGGTCATGATCTCACGGTTTGTGGGTTCAAGCCCAGCATTGAACTCCATGCTGATGGTGCAGAGCCTGCTTGGGATTCTCTCTCTCTCCCTCTCTCTCTCTCTCTCTCTGTCCCTCCTGCACACACACACTCTCTCTCTCCAAATAAATAAATAAACTTAAAAAATTTTATCTATATCCCTTCACTGTATAAGCCATGTAGTAGCCTTTCTGAATCCCATGAGTCCTATCAGGTGCCCTTGGGGACCCTGACAATGGGGAGGATCTCCAACCGGCTGGGCTCGGAATCCCCTACACTCTTCTCGAAGAGTGACCGCATCTCGTTAACTCCTTACAAAACTACCTCCACCGTTCCCAGGCTGACCTCAGACTCAGGGACCCATGCCCCTTCCCATGGTGCCCTTTAGCATAGCCGGGTCAAGACTGGGACACGTGGCCAAAGTCTTTTCTAAAGACTTGGGGAACCAGCACGCTCAGAGTAGACAAGGCAGCTTACAGATGCAGCCTCTGCACCTGGACTTGTCTGCTGCGACCTTCCATCCTGGATCAGACCCCTGATCTCCCCCGCCCCCAAACACTCACACTGGGACTCCACACTGTTCAAGGCCCAAGCCAAGCGACAAACGGTTCTAAGCCCTCACTGTCACCTACCCAGAGCCAGTCTCTGAGCTGGGATTTCCCATCTGGGTCCCAGCCTCCTTCGTATGTCGGCGTCTCTGGGAGAGATCTCTGGCCCCGGTGCGGGGCGGTAAGCCGGCCATTATCCACCCACGGTAAAGGGCACTTAGGGGGATCGTCCTGTAGAATGACATTGGGCAAGCTGCAACTTTCCTGTGCTTTTCAAAGTCCCCTGGATGTACATCTATTCATTGAATAGATTGTTTGCCTTTGAAGACTTGACCCAAGTGTTTACTGAGGTTATCAGAGTCGGTCAACACAAACACTGCCTGAAAGCCGGGACTTGGGCCGAATCCGGCTAAGAACAAAGAACTGAAAGGAACTCCACCAGCTAGCTGAATTCCAGCTGAAACAGAACCGCTTCATGTTTCCAAACACTCAAATATATTAAATATATGTTGCAACCATCCCGCTTTTAACACTGATTTTACATTTCCCAACAAGAGCATTGAGGCATAGAGAAGTCAAGCGACCCGCCCAGGGACACACAGCTGAAAAAAAAAAAAAAAAAAAAAAAAGTGAAAGAACTGGATAATAAGCCCAAACAAATGGCTCCAGGGCCCATAATCGTAACTGCTGTGTTATCAGTTCAGTTACATACAATGTATTATGAAACATATTTCTTTTTTTTTTTCTTTTTTTTTTTTTTAATTTTTTTTTTTTCAACGTTTATGTATTTTTGGGACAGAGAGAGACAGAGCATGAACGGGGGAGGGGCAGAGAGAGAGGGAGACACAGAATCGGAAACAGGCTCCAGGCTCTGAGCCATCAGCCCAGAGCCCGACGCGGGGCTCGAACTCACGGACCGCGAGATCGTGACCTGGCTGAAGTCGGACGCTTAACCGACTGCGCCACCCAGGCGCCCCTGAAACATATTTCTTAAGGAGTATTGCTTCCCCCCTCCCCCTGTTTACGAAACACTATTGAGACACTACATTTGCGTTTTCAACAGCGATGCCCTTGTCACAACGAGAGCGCGGTTTCAGATCTGTAATGGGCTCTCTAGAGCAGCGCTTCTCGAACCCTGTGGTGCATACAAACCACTCATGGAGGGATCCTGTTTAAATGCAGTTTCCAGTTCTGAATTTCTAACCAGCTCCCAGGCCCATGCCGCTGCTGCTGCTGGTCTGAAGACCGTGGAGTGAGAAGCAGGTTCCGGGAGCACGTACCTTTGGCTTTTATTTAAGTTGCCTGATGGGGCACCTGGGTGGCGCAGTCGGTTGGGCGTCCGACTTCAGCCAGGTCACGATCTCGCGGTCCGTGGGTTCGAGCCCCGCGTCGGGCTCTGGGCTGATGGCTCGGAGCCTGGAGCCTGTTTCCGATTCTGTGTCTCCCTCTCTCTCTGCCCCTCCCCCGTTCATGCTCTGTCTCTCTCTGTCCCAAAAATAAATAAACGTTGAAAAAAAAAAAATTTTTAAGTTGCCTGAGAAGGAGCAGCTTTGAGTCTCGGTAGGACCACTTGCATGGGAATCTTATGCATATTAGGACACTTGAATTTTTCTTGTTTTCCTGTAGGTGTTTCCCCACAGTCTCCATGGTATAACCACCTACTGTTTTGTTTTGTTTTTTAATTTTTACCTTTTTTTTTTTTTTTTTTTTTTGAGAGAGAGTGTGTGTGTGAGCAGGGGAGAGAGGCAGAGGGAAAGAGAGAGAATCTCAAGCGGGCTGCATGCTCTGTGCAGGGCCCTACGCAGGGCTCAATCCCACGACCCTGGCATGACGACCTGAGCTGAAATCAAGACTCAGGACACTCAATTGACCGAGCCACCCAGGCGCCCCTCTGTTTTGCTTTTTAAAGTTATCTTTAAAAGATTTGTTTATAATGACGTTCAACATTCCATCGGGGGCTATCGATTGCATCCTGTTTAAATTCTTTGGCCAAACCAGCTCCCAGTGGGGACATTTCAGGCTTTCCTAGATGGAAAGTAGTTATTTCAACTAACGTAGGTGAAAAAATGCCCTGTAGCATGTGATTTTGCAAAGGATCAATTACAAGAAGTGTCTTCTTTTTCAAGAGATAATTTCGAGAAAAATCAGTCTCACCAGTTCAGGTCTTTTGCTTACAGAACTCAGCTGTGCCCCGATCGTGGTGGTTTCCTTCTGTCCCTCACACTTGTCCCCGCCTGCAGTCACCCTTCCTTCTGCTTAAAAAGTTCTTCCTTCCCGCGGGGTTGCTGCCTTCTTGTGATTCATTTCTATTCAGAGAGGCCATGTCTAGCACCCTGGCTGGGGGGGCAAACCCTACACCCCCCAGAACCCTGGTCAATATCTGTATCAATAGCAATATCGAGGGGCGCCTGGTGGCTCAGTCAGTTAAGGTCCGACTTCGGCTCAGGTTACAATCTTGCAGTTTGTGGGTTGGAGCCGCGCGTCGGGCTCTGCGCTGACGGCTCGGAGCCTGGAGCCTGCTTCGGATTCTGTGTCTCCCTCTCTCTCTGCCCCTCCCACTCTTGCACTCTGTCTCTCTCTCTCTCAAAAATAAATGAACATAGGGCGCCTGGGTGGCGCAGTCGGTTAAGCGTCCGACTTCAGCCAGGTCACGATCTCGCGGTCCGTGAGTTCGAGCCCCGCGTCGGGCTCTGGGCTGATGGCTCGGAGCCTGGAGCCTGCTTCCGATTCTGTGTCTCCCTCTCTCTCTGCCCCTCCCCCGTTCATGCTCTGTCTCTCTCTGTCCCAAAAATAAAAATAAAACGTTGAAAAAAAAAATTAAAAAAAAAAATAAATGAACATCAAAAAAATTTAAAAAAAATCAATATCAGTATCAGTACCTGTATAAATATCCTGTCTTAATCATGGCATCCGTCAGTGCCTAAACCGAGCTTCTGTGTGTACATATGCATGTGTGCACAGGTATGTATGTAGGTAGGTCTGTATGTACATGTGTGTGCACGTGAAGGTGTGGCTACCCTTTACCAAACACAGCTTCCGAGAAGGGCAGAAACCACGTCTGTCTTATTCTGTTAGGTGCTCAACACGGATTTAGGGCACAGTTGACATTCATTGGGTTTCGTTTTAAATGTTAAGTGGATAAAACCGTGGCATAACCCCAAATTCCACTGCAAACAGTAAAATACCAAGTTAGCTTTTTATGGGTCTGAGATGCTATTTGCTCAGTGGTTTTGTTCTCTTCTGTCGCGGACAGCGTCACGCTCCAGACGTCCAGCAGGTGGCGCCGCTTCCTCGGCGCTGAGCCCTCCACTTGGGGGGTGGTGCGGCCGGACTCGGGGTCTGTCCCCCGCTTAGCCACGCTGAGGCGTCTTCTGCCCTTCCTGAAGGATCTTCCATGTGGGAAGCAAATCAGGCAGATGTATACGTGTCCCCAGGTACAGTCCCCGCTTCCCCCACAGCCCTCACTTCCGCGGAAGGGGTCTCGCACCCTTCCCTGACGCTTCGCGGGTGTGAGCGAGTATATGCTGGCACCGGCAGCCCAACCATATAGAGAGGAGCCTGGTGAGTTTCGAGTCCATCCTTTCCCCCTGCGGAAATGCCTCCAGGAACAGGCAGAACTGGGTGGTCCCGGGTCCTCAGGCTGAGAGTCATCCGGGGCCGGGGGGGAGGGGATGGCGAGGAAGGAGTTTGGGGACCGAAGACCGGGATGGGAATCTGGGCTCCCCCTGACCTCGGACGCGCCTCCTCAGCTCTCCGTGCCTCAGTTGCCTCATCACAGTGCCTTCTGTCAAAGAATAAAGCGGCCGCAGGCAACACTCAGCAGGTTATCCTGCTTCTCCACGAGGGAAACCAGCAAAGAATGGATGTCCATGCAGCAAAGGCACAGATAGGAGCTGTCTGTCTTTGGGTGAGGCGCTGAGTGGCTGGCATTGCAGAGGGCCAGGCTGGGTGTTCTGCCCCGGCCCTGCGGGGGGGGGGTCACCGAGGGAAGCAGTTGGAGTTGTCCGTGGAGCTCCAAGACACCTGGGGTTTTAACTCTGCCACATTCAGGACAGGCTGTCCCTGCATCTGTCCACCGGGGCCATTGGATAGCACCCCAGGCTCCCGTGTTCCACGTTCCGTTACCTTATCAGGGGGTCGTGTCCTTCCTCCCAGGGTGCCCGTGAGGCCGGAAAGATCGATGTGATGCTGTGCTGGAAAATGTGAGTGTCACACGCGTGTTACACGCTATGATGTCGTCGGAATCCACTTTCCAGCCAGCTGTGTAAACCAGACACTCTTCGTCTCTGCCCCGTCCAGACAGGCATGTTGGTGTCTATCCCAGATACCTTCTTGAATCAGTGCTCGTCCTTCACCCCCGCCCCCCCCGACCATGCCCCACTGGCTGACTCCCCCGGCCTGTCCATTCTCCCTGCTGAGAACACCACGTGGAACTCACCCCGTGTCAGAGTGCTCAATGATTCCCACTGCCCAGAACATCCAGAAGGCCCCTCGCAAGGACTTCTGGGTCCTCCTGGCTCTGGTGCCCTCTGGCCATGCCTCCGTTCACTCTCTTCCCACGGTCTGAGAGATGCCGCCCCCTCGGAAGTTGGAGAAAATGCTCGCCCCACTGACCTCAGCTGAAAATACCCCTTCTTCTTCCTCGAGGAAGTCGCAGCCCCCCAGTCCCAGCTGGTGTCTCCTGGGACCCTCCATGCCAGCCCTCACCTGCCTCTGCCACTCCATGTAAGCTCCCAGGGGGCGGGCCCATGTCTCCCTCTTCCTGTATCCCATCTAGTACCCAGCACGGTGCCTAGAACATAGTAGGTACTCAATAAACGCCAATTTTAGTGGGAGACTCCTCCTCTGCACCGCACTTCTTAGATGAGGGCCACTCTTTCTCAGAACCGTGGACATTTGTGAATCGAGGAACCCCCTCGCTAAGTTAGAAAGGTGCTGGGTGGGAGGCCAGTCGGAAATGGTGATACAACTCCAAAGTCAAGCTCACTGACCTCAGATGGCGTAAGTCCGAGTCTGAAGCGGACGGGCCGGCTGTGACAGGGGCACCTGCCAAGTGAGGAGACAGCTCTGAAGTTTGCTCTCGCCACTCTGGACTCGCGCGCATTGGATTTGCTCGCGGGGGACCCGGCTGGATCGGCTTGTCGGGTCCCTGGCCCCCCGCTGGCAGATCATTGCGTTCTAGACCGGGGATCGGCAAACTTATTTCGCAAAGGCCGAGTCAGTAAATATTTTAGGCTTGGCAGGCCGTACTGTCTCTGCCACAGCTCTTCACGTCTGCCTGGGTAGCTTGAAGAAGCCGTCCATAAGATGTAAACAAATACGCGTGACCGCGTTCCAGACTTTACTTACAAACACTAAAATTAGAATTTTGTATAACGTTCGCGTGCCGTGACATAGTATTATTATTTTGTTCTCTCTCTCTTCTTTCTTTTTTTTTCCCCAGCTCTTTAAACAATGTAAAACCCAGTGTCAGCTCACCAGGCGTACGGAAAGAGATGGTGGGCTGGCTTCGGTCCCTGGGCCACAGTGTCAGACCCCTGTTCTGGACTGTCCGAGCTGATAGGGTCTTCTGGACTGTGGTGCAGGGGCGGGCCAACAAGGCGGATAGGGGTGCAGGATGGGGTCTGGATCTCCGGGAGGGGTTTGGAGGATGAATTAGGGCCCTCGCTTTAAGGGGGACAAAGAAAGCAAGAGCAGATGTGTCCTATGTCATCAGGGAGTGGTAAGTTCTAGAACACCGTAGGAGGGGGCTGTGGGCAGAGAGATGCCACTGGGGCATCTCTGTGTTTGACAGCCCTGTATAATTCCTCTTAGGCCTGACCAGGGCTGGCTGGCCCTGTGAAGGCCAACCGGCAATATCTTCTGCATTCAAGTTTCTGCTGGAACATTCTTGGAGGCCCTGAGGGACACACCAGGTGGTTCATCCCCATGTGGCCTCAACGCAGGGCCCTGGTGCCTGATGAGAGGGGACATTTGTGTGAATATCCCATTGTTTGTATCAATCGCGTGGTTATTTACGTGCCATACGTTCCCGGAAGGGACAGTTGGGACCCAGACTGTGACCTTATTTGGAAGCGGGGTCTTTGCAGACGTGCTTCGTTAAGAGGAGGTCATCCTGGAGTAGGGGGGGCCCTACGTCTCATATGCCTGGCGTCTTGCTAAGAAGAAGGAAGAGGCACAGACACAGAGATGCAGGCCTTGCGACGACACAGGCAGAGACCGCGGTGAGGCGGCCGAAAGTCAAGGGTGGCCGGCCATCACCGGAAGCTCAGAGGGAGGCAGGGAAGGGCTCCTGTGTAGAGGCTTCCGAGGGGCACAGTGCTATCGACGCGCTGATCTCGGGCCTCTAGCCTCAGAGCTACGAGACAGTAAGGTTGTGGTTCTGGGGGAGGGCGACCCAGGGAACGAACGCAGCTCCCAAGTAGAGATGTCACGTTGGGGGAGCTGGGGAAGCAGGTCCGCGGTTGAGAGGACCTCTGGGGGTGGCGATTCACGCCCCAGAACACCGGGGAGTGGGGAGAGCGGGGAGTGAGTCGGGGTCCGGATGGGGAAGATGCGTGCCTCAGCCCCGGGGCTCTCCGATGTTGGCAGGGAGAGGAAAGCGGGAGAAACCTGCAAAGGAGGGTAAAGGGACAGTGAGCAGGGATGAAGCAGTGCTTCCTGAGAGTCTGCAGCAGGAGGGAGAGGTCAACTGGGGCACATGCACGGAGGGCTCAGGTGAGGTTAGGGTAGAGAGCCGGCCATGGGACTTAGCCACATGGGGGTCACTGGGGACCTGGACCAGAGCAGCATGGATTGGGGCGGGGGGTGGGGGTGGAGGACCTCTCTTCTGCACTGCCGGCAAATTGAACTCCATGTCGCTTCCTCCAAGAAGTCTTCCCGGACTCATCCATGTAACAATGCTGCCTCCCCACTCTGGAAGCCTGGGCCTCTGTGTAAGCAGCCCTGTGCTAGGCTTCACCGTATGCGTGTGGTCGACACGACTCGCTGGAGGGCCTTCAGGAAGGGACCCAGTCCCCCGGGTCACCACCGCACGAGGAGAATGGACTCCAGGGCCACATGCCCGGGTTCGAATCCTGACACCCCTACTCAGCAGCTGCGTGACCCCAGGCAAGTTAATTCAGCCATCGGAGCTTCGTTATGGTATGAACGAGCTCCTACTCTCTGTTGGGGACACCAAAGACACAGTAGATGAACACGTCCAGCACTCTGTGTTCCACACACGCCGTTTTCCCTTATTCGGACGGTAAATGGGTGTCAGGCCTGGCGTTGGTACTCAGAAAATCAATGAACGAAGAAAAGAACGAGAAGAAAATCACCGCAAATCGTTACTTTTGCTTGGTGACAACAGTTTCTTAATAATACGCCCATTTTAGGGGCGCCTGGGTGGCTCAGTCGGTTAAGCGTCTGACATCGGCTCAGGTCATGATCTCGCGGTTTGTGAGAGCAGAGCGCAGAGCTGAGTTTGGAACCATCTGGAAGACCTTCGACAGGGCACTCCTTTTTCTGGGCCTCGGTTTGTAATATGGGCATATTATTCTTTTTTAATTTTTTCATGTTTATTTCTGTGAGAGAGAGAGAGAGAGAGAGACAGAGCACGAGCAGGGGAGGGGCAGAGAGAGAGAAGGAGACACAGAATCTGAAGCAGGTTCCAGGCTCCGAGCTGTCAGCACAGAGCCCGACGCAGGACTCGAACCCACGAACCGCCAGATCATGACCTGAGCCGAAGTCGGGGGCTCAACCGACTCAGCCAGCCAGGCGCCCCTTAAGATCTACTCTCTTGGCAAATTCCAAGTATACAACACAGTATTATTAACCATAGTCACCATGCTGCGCATCTGATCCCCAGGATTTATTCATCTAGTAACGGAAGTTATTTAACGTCTCTGGGCTCAGTTTCCACATCTGTCACACGGGGGCAGGAATACCCACCTAAAGGGTCGTGGCAGGTATTGAAGAGGGCTGGCGAAGACCGCACTGGGCACGGTACTTTGCGCCTAGGAGGTTCCAAGGACACTGCCTGCCCAAGACGTCCCGTCTCCCGCTCTGTTGTGTCTTCAGGTTATGTGAGTGGATTTCATCTCTAATGGGGACCGTGGTGATGGAGAGAAAGGGAGGATTTGAGAGAGATCAGAAGGGGGAATTGGAGATGTTGACATAAAGGCGAAGCAGGAGCTGAGTTTAAAGCCCAGACTTCTGCGCCCTGGCCCGGGAACTGGCTAGCGTGGACTCCAGACTTTTCTGTTGTCCACGGCTTCCTTCACCGGATGGCAGACGCTACCAACAGCACACAGATGGACGAGCGTCCCGGGGCGGTGGGGGGCTGGGGCGAGACAGGGGGACCCTGGCAGCTTTTTAAACTTGACCTGAGACCTGCCGGCTTGGGCTCTCGATTACCCACCGGCTCTGGTCGTGAGAGGGGCTTGGAAGCCCACGTAGCCTGCCTGACTCTCAGGCTTCTAAGTGACGCTGGTGCGTGAAGTTGGCTTAATCAGTGTCCGTGTCGTTGACGTCCGTGATCCGTCTTGCCATTTGGACCAAATGGCTGACCCAACACTCTGAGAGTCTCCACGCCCGGGTGATAAACAGCGGGGGGAAGACGAGGCTTAGAAGTTACAAGTCACGGCTCAGGTATGGGGTCGTACCTTTCTTGCAGAATTTGTGCAGGTCTTCTAGGCTCTCGGTATTAAACAGCCTGTGCGTATGTGTGTGCGTAACTATTTTCAACCTGGGGGAGAGGGGTATTTTAAATGGCAGCATTTCCCAGACAACGCATGAAACATTTTTTTAAGTATATTTTTTTAATGTTCATTTATTTATTTATTTATTGAAAGAGGGAGAGACAGAACGTGAGCAGGGGAGGGGCAGAGAGAGAGAGAGGGAGATGCAGAATCCGAAGCAGGCTCCAGGCCCTGAGCTGTCGGCACAGAGCCCGACATGGGGCTCGAACGCATGAACCACAAGATCATGACCTGAGCCGAAGTCGGATGTTTGACTGAGCCACCAGGGCGCCCCAAACATTTTTGATAGAGATCACAGCAATGCCAGCAGTGAGAAAGGTGTTCTCAGCAATCTGGGATACTCAGTAATCCCTCTCGTAGCAGTGCCCAGGGGACTGGGGTTTTTGTGACAGCTTTGGAGATATCAGGGGGTTGCAGGGGGTCTAGGATCTTCTAGAAAGAACTCACATTTAAAGGCCTGCTCTGCCTATTTATAGGGGCACCGGCACGGGTAGAGCTATGGGTACAGATATAGTTGCACGTAAATCTCTCATCCTGGGAGGTCCTTTGTCACCTCTGAACTCAGCCTTCTCACCCCCCAAAAGGGGCTAAGCACAGTCTCCCCCTCAGGGAGCTGTGTGAGGATGAAGGGAGGTAGTTTTCCAAACTTTTCTTGGATATTTTTCTAGCTTCCCCTTCCTCGTGCACTTGAGAATCATTTTGTCAACAGATTCTCTTTTTAACTTCTGCTCACCTACGCACATTCGGGGCATTGAAAAATAGCCGTGATCTCAGCCCGTCCCCAGCCCGGCAGAGCACAGGCTCCGTGTGGCAGGAGACGTTTCCTCTCCCACCTTCTGAGAGCCCGTGGTCAGGACCTCACCTCTGCTGGCAGAGGCGCACTGCCTGCCCGCCATCTCCCTGCCAGACCCACACCCGCACCCGCCCTGGGATTTCTGCTTCTGCTTTGGAAGGCAGCCTGGTGAAATTCAGGTACTGACTCTGCCCTGATGCCGATGCAGATCCCGGTACCAATCCTGACATTCTCACTTGTAGCCACAAGGGCAACATAGTTACTGGTGTCTGAGTATTCTTGGTCGGCAACTATGCCTGTCATTTCTTCTACTTTATCTTGTTTAAGGTAATCGACACAGTACGGGGGTGGGACACTTTTTTTGTAAAAGGTAGATAATTTCGGCTTTGCCAGCCAGCTGGTCTCCCCCCTGGTCCTCAGGCCTTCTGACTCCAACTCACATCACCTGCTTTTTGGGTCTCTAGCTTGCCGATGGCAGATCATGGGGCTTGTCAGCCGTAACCACATGAGCCAATTCCCGTAATAAATTTCTCCTTATCTATCTCCTATCCATCCATCCGTCTATCTATTCTACTGGTGGTATTTCAGACAATCCTGACTAACACAGCCCCCCAATATCCATCCTCCCTCATTTTCACAGAGGTGAGTTTTCAGCTGGGAAGATGGCATTCCAGAATAAACAGACATTCCCCAGACCTCCTGCAGCTACACGCGGCCACGTGCCAGTATTCTGGCCAATGCGATCTAAGCCCAAATGTCATGTGTTAGTTCCTGGGAAGTCTTCCTAAAAAGACAGCCCCTCTCTCTCGTTTTTTGAAATTCCCTTCCGTTGTCCTACCTGTGCCGTGGTGCCGCCAATGTGGACCCCGAGGGTGAGGCCGCCGTTCGGGGACAACAGTGTGGTGAGCTGCGAGGCCTCCTGGAGCAGGGCCTCCACACATGAGCTGGTCTGCTGAGCTCTGCCCTGTGACAGGACAGAAACACCACTGTCACCCTTCACTTGGTGACACTTTGTGTCACTCACAGCTGAACCTGCTTTAACTAATGCTCTTGAGCCCTGGTATCCTGTATGTAAATAATACTAATAATTAATAATAATAATAATAATAATAATAATAATCCCCTCCCCAGAGGGTTTGTTTTGAGGAATCAGTGTGCCAGCGCATGTAAAATGCATAGAAAGGTGTTTGGTAAGTCGTAAGTGCTTAATAAGTGTTAGTTGCTATTTAACCCACATGTGACTCTGTGATGTAGCTCTACAACCCGCCTACTCCGGATAGGCAACTGAGGTTCAGGGAGATTAAATATGACAGTCAGGATTATATTCAGCTGCTTTTAAGAGAAATACACAGTTAGTGGTGTAAGCAAGATGGAAGAATATTTTTTCCTGTGCAAAACAGCCTAGGGCTGGTGTGGCGGGTCCTCAAAGTTCTCTGTGTTGTCTGATCTCCAATCTCCTGGGAATAACCCAGTTCCTCATGTTTCAAAGTGGCTGCCAGTGCTCCCATCATCACATCCACTTTCCAATGGAGGAAAGGTACCCAGAAGGGCGCACCTGCTTGTTGTAAAAGACTTGACGAGGGTCACACTGTACCCTCTGCCTACTTCTCGTTAGCCACTCGTTAGCCTACTTCTCGTTAGAACGCTTTGTAGTTCTATGGGCACATTTAGAGGCAAGGAGGCTGGCCGTGTATCACATCTTAGACACTCCACTGCAATGAACGCCACAGTCAGGATTTGACTCCAGGACCCACCAAGTCCAAAGCCCGTGCTCGAATCTCTGGTCTCCCAGTGCTTCTCCCCTTCCCTTGCCCTTGTTGTGGAAAGAGAGCCGTTGAGGGCAGGGGCCGGCCTGTTTTGCTCACTGTTCTACCCTGGAGCACACAGTGGGAGTTCACCAGTGACTGGAAGAAAGGCTGCTTCCCTGGAATTCTGGCCTTAGCTCTCGCATGGTCCCACCCCTTGTCCCCAGGTCGCCTTGCCTGACCTCAGTATCGCCCACATGGAGGTTTTTACACTTTCCTGGGCATAAAGCCACCTGGAACTGGTCCTGGTACAGCTTCCTGAGGCCCATTCCCGGGGATTCCGACTTGCTAGGGCTGGTGTGGACCCCTGCACCTGCCTGACTCATGAGCCACCTGACGCCCGCTCCCCCACCATACATATTCAAAACCAAGAAATGCTAATATCCAGCGTCTGTGGAGCAAGCTTTAAGAAATGCTGACGGTCGTTAAGCACGATGAAGAATGAATGAGTCCTGCCACTCCATCCAAGGACAGGCACCTAAATGCTCCAGTGGATATATGGCCCCTAATTCTCCTGAAAACGCCCAAGGAATGGCTGGGCAGCTGGATGCCCTCTTCATTCATTTCCTCAACAAATGCTGCCCATTTTGAGCTCAGTAAGGACCAAGCGTTGGGCTACGTATGGCTATGCAATAGTGCATGAAAACAGACATGATCCCTGCCTTCACACAGTCTATATTCTATTGAAGAAGACAGGATAATCAGAGTCAAACGAATATTTAATTAGAAATGGTCCTAAGTGCTATGGAGACAGGGAACGGTGAGGGTAAGGGTGCCAGTTGCCTGTTCTCGGAACCATTGCCTGTCCCTGTGTTGTGGTAACTTGCCTCCAAGGATGGCCTCTGTCAGTTCCTTTCTTCCCTGGACTTACATGACACTCCCCCACTGGGGGGGGGGGGGCGCGGGGTACATTTCTCCAGGTGATTCTCTATCTGGTTGAATGCGATGATCTGGAAATCAAAGAATACGGTGGAAATGATGTTTAAGACTAGACCATAAGAAGTCTTAAACCTTCCTCCGAGTTTTTAAAAAATCGTTTGCGTTTTGGACACTAGGGGGAGGCCACATGGCTGGCCGTCCCAGCTGCCATTTGACTGTAACCATAGAAGAGATCCCCAGTGAGCCCCGCCAAGCCACAGAAGGATGAAGGGTAATGAGCTTACTGTAAGCCATTAAGTTCCGGGTTGGTTTCTTACACAGGAACAGGTAAGCAGAAAAGGAATTAGAACTGGGGAATGAGGTGCTGCTCTGCTTGGGACTGGCGTGGAAGGATTCCAGAGACTGTCATGAAGGCTTGAAGGAAGTGAAGAAATTGTAACTGGAGACAGGAGGAAAAGAGATGTGGTTTACCTACTGGCAGAACGGTTGGTGAGGTGGTTGCCTGTGCCAACTTGGAACATAAAAACCATAATTAATGGCGGCACCTGGGTGGCTCAGTCGGTTGAGCATCCAGCTCTTGATTTCAGCTCAGGTCATGATCCCAGAGTTGTGGGATCGAGCCCCACATTGGGCTCTGCAATGAGTATGGAGCCTGCTTAAGATTCTCTCTCTCTCTCTCTCTCTCTCTCTCTCTCTCTCTCTCTCTCTCTCCCCCTCTGCCCCTACCCCGCGCTCACTCCCTCTATCTCTCTAAAAACAACAGCAGCGACAACACAAAGTACTTAATGAACTTACAGATCTGGCTAAGGAGGTTTGCAGGCGGAACGCTAAAAGTGCCAGCTGGTTTCTTTTCGCCACGTGTGAAAAGATAGGATACGGAAAGATGAGCTCAACGTGAAAAGGAACTGTTCAGTTTTCAGACAGAATTTAGAGGAAGTAGAGAGAGCTCAGGGCAATCTGTCCAAAGGACCAGATGTTGTCAAAGCAAGAAATGGCCCCACGGCCAAGATCAAATCAGGAAGATGTCAGTGACAGGTGGTGTGTCAAGGTGAAATGAAGTCCGGTATGCAAGCAAAAGACCCTTTCTTAAGATATCAGAAAGATTTGGGGCGCCTGGGTGGCTCGGTCAGTTAAGCGTCTGACTTCGGCTCAGGTCATGATCTCACAGTCCGTGAGTTCAAGCCCCGCATCGGGCTCTGGGCTGATGGCTCAGAGCCTGGAGCCTGTTTCCGATTCTGTGTCTCCCTCTCTCTCTGCCCCTCCCCCGTTCATGCTCTGTCTCTCTCTGTCCCAAAAATAAATACACGTTGAAAAAAAAAAATTAAAAAATAAATAAATAAATAAATAAAAACATTAAAAAATTTTTAAAAAGATATCAGAAAGATTTGAGGATATGTAGACCTCTGCTAGACAGGAAAACTTTAAGAATCTTAGGGGGTTCCATTATATCATCTCTGCTAGACAACAAGGTCTTTAAGAATACAGCATTCCGGGGCGCCTGGGTGGCGCAGTCGGTTAAGCGTCCGACTTCAGCCAGGTCACGATCTCACGGTCCATGAGTTCGAGCCCCGCGTCAGGCTCTGGGCCGATGGCTCAGAGCCTGGAGCCTGCTTCCGATTCTGTGTCTCCCTCTCTCTCTGCCCCTCCCCCGTTCATGCTCTGTCTCTCTCTGTCCCAAAAATAAATAAACGTTGAAAAAAAAAAAAAAAAAAAAGAATACAGCATTCCCATGAACAGCCCATGATATAGAAGGGTATATCCTAGAAAGAAATGTGTAGTTTATAATATGATAATAGGAAACCCATATACATTTTAGAGGAAGTGTATCAGCTTGGATGGAGGGATGGACAGTTCAAAATGACAAGACACCTTTTGGCCCTGAAAATAGTATAGGCAGGAGGAAGCCTGAGGAAGCTGTACACATGGGGCTGTTTTCGATGGAAAAGGTAAGATGAACCAGAGAGCAGAGCCAAGAATCCAGAGTCATGGGGGAGCACTCTCAGGGAGCAGGACTAGGCTTTCATCAAGGAATTGGTGATGTGTACCCAGCTGCATTTCAGAATTGCTATGGACCAGGGACGCCTGTGTATTTCCCACTCCCCCAAAGCCTTATTTCCCCCACCCCTCTGGATTGGGAGTGTCACTGCACATATTTTCTGCCTGTCTAACCATTGTCTGCTGGGAATGGGAATATGAAGGGGCCACATAATTGTCTCTGTAATCTTCCGGTCTTTAGATTGCAAGGAACATCACTTGAGCAGCTGGACCAGAAGAGCCTTGTCAATTTGCTCAGGCTGCTTTAACAAAATACCACAGACTGTTGGTGTGTGTGTGTGTGGGGGGGTGCTTAAAAACAACAGGCATGTATTGCTTACAGTTCTGGAGGTTGGCAAGTCCAAGGTCAAGGCACCAGCAGGGTTACATTCTGGGGAGGGCTGATAACTGATAACTGAAAGCTGATAACTTCTCTCTGTGTCATCACATGGTGGAGGGGTCTGTCTGGGACCTCTTATAAAGGCACTAATCCCATTCATGAGGGTTCTACCTTCATGACTTAGACACTTCCCGAAGGTCCCACCTCCACGTATTATCACCTTTAGGGGGTAAGATTTCAACACATGAACTGGGGGGACACAAACATTCAGACCACAGCCTGATTTATATGGTGGTGTTCTAGACCTTGAGCCTCAATCTGATTCCATAACAGGATGAAAGTTTGCATGTCTTGGCAGGGGAGGAATAAGTTTTGCTTGTGAAAGGATGTGAATTGTCGTGACTACAAACTGGATGGTGATAGCTTGCCTCCAAAGATGGTCACCATTAATTCTCTTTTTCCCTGTGCATACATGCTGTTTCCCATCGGTAAGTAGAGTCTATTCTTCTCACACCTTGAATCCTATTTGCGCTTTGACTAATAGATACGGTAGAGATAGGGTCCAGGGTTCAGTCATGAGAAGCCTACTGGGAAATCCTTCTGGGAACCCATCCCTTAGGCTGTGAGCCGGCCCCAAGGCCATGGAAAGGCCCTATGGAGGAGTTCTGGTTGATGGCTCCAGCTGAGTGCTTAGCTGACAGCCAGCATCAGCTGGTGGCCCCATGACTGCACCATCTGGGACACCTAGCCTGATCCAGCCTTTAGGTAACTGCAGCCCAGCTACCATCTGACTGAAACTGCATGAGAGAGCCCAAGTGACAACTTCTCAGCTGAGCCCAATTCACCCCCCAAATCATGAGTGATAATAATAGTTGTAAATCATTGAGTTTTACGGTGGTTTGATATGGCAATAGGTAACTAGAATGTCTGCTTTGCTTGGTATCATGTAGAGTTAAGTTTCCTAGGCTCACTTGCCATTTGGGTTCCTGGTAGTTTGGGCCAATGGGAGGCACTGGTGGGAGACTGGAAGGTGGGAGGAGGGGAGGAGCCAGGGTATTTTCTTTCCCTTTCTCTGGGATATGGGTGGCATCCTCTGCAATGGCAGCATTCTCTCCTTGCCTCTGTCTCTTGTCAGAGAGACCCTCCCTCCGTGGTCCTGGATGCATTCTAGCTCCTGCCAGCCTGCCCTGGCTTCTGGCTTCTGGGGCGCATCTGTTAGCCCTCTGGCCCCAAGTACGGTAGCGGCTCCCCGCTGTTGCTACACCGTCCTCTGGCTTCTCAGTATTTCCATGACCTGTGTAGTCAATTCTCATATTTGAATCCCTTCTTTTTGAAACACCTAGAGTGGTCTCTGCTTCCCTAAGTGGACCCTGAGGAGTACAGCAGGAAGGAGGACGATGTGATCCAGCCTCACAGGTTGGGAAGGCTTCCCTGGGGAAGGACGGGTCCAGCCAGGGTCTGATGAGTGAGGAGGGTTTCTGGGCATCAGAGATGAACAAACGCAAGCGGTCGGTCCAAGGGGAAGGCGAGCCCTGATGAGTGGTGCTGGAAACGCGGCCAAACCAGGGGTTCTCCATCCTTGCCGAGCATTCGAATCACCCCACCCCAGCTTAACGGAATCAGAATCTCTTGGGATAGGGTCAGCAGGATGCTCACGTGCAGTGTCGACCTGAAAATAAAGAGCCACAATGAGCGGCAAACCAGCGTTTATCTGGGATCAAAGAATTGCAACCCAGGGAGCACAGATTCAGCTGGAAACTCAAATAGAGTCTGGTCTGCGGGGTGGAAGCAAGGGGTGTTTATGAGAAGCACAGTGGGGGTATGACTACATGACTTGGATAAAAGGGCAAACAAGGTCAATTAGTATTAAGGAGATGAGCCACGTTGGTTGCACATCAACCATCTGATCTATGGGTGTTGCAAATATTCCCGTCGTGCGTGAGTGAACTAGGCTGCCCTCAGAAAGTTCACAGCAACCGTTTTATGGTCAGGGTGCCAGCTGTCCCGTTGGCTTAGGAGCAGCTGACTTGTGAAACAGTTGCCACTTCCGGCCCAGTCCGAAGGTCTTTTTGGCCAGTCCAAGAGTTCCTGAACCATTGGTTTTAGAAAGGAAGGTGGAGCTTTTCTCAGAAATGGAGTCCCTCATGTCCAGAGACTTTATACAGTTTCACAGCAATCAGGGGTTAGAGCCAGTGCGCCAGACCAGGCAGGGCCCGGGTCTCCATCTTGGTGAGAGGGAATAGGGAGGGCGGTGGGCTCCCTGCTGCTGAGTCGGGGAGGAGGGGTACCCAGAGTGGGGCAGTGTGACAGATCGGGGAGGACCGCCCAGCTCCTGGCCGGCCAGCGGTAGGAACAGACAAGAGTGGGTGGTTCAGTACTTGGGCTACGTTTTCTGAACACCCTCACTCAGTTCTTCATGTCCCCTCATCCTGGTCCATTTTCCCTTGCAGCTGGGCTCTCTGCACTCGTGTCCACCTGCCCTGACAGCCTCCAGCATCTAAGCCCACCCCTCTTCCTCCTGGTTTGCCCCAAGGCCCTGTAGGAGCTAACTTTGGCAGAACCTGGGAGCCCAACTCCTAACGGACCCCATGTGCAAAGTAAGCGAGATGATTCATTATTAGAAATACCAAATAGGGGCGCCTGGGTGGCTCAGTCGGTTAAGCGTCCGACTTCAGCTCAGGTCACGATCTCGCGGTCTGTGAGTTCGAGCCCCGCGTCGGGCTCTGGGCTGATGGCTCAGAGCCTGGAGCCTGCTTCCGATTCTGTGTCTCCCTCTCTCTCTGCCCCTACCCCGTTCATGTTCTGTCTCTCTCTGTCTCAAAAATAAAAAATAAAAAAAGCGTTAAAAAGAAAATACCAAATAAAAGCTGTGCTGCCTAGTTAACAGTAGGTTTACAAACTATTAGAAATATGTACAACTCCCCCCGCCCCCCACGCGCACACACAATGGAGTCCCAAACCCTTAGATACATCACTTCCTGGTTCCTCTTCCCCTCTCCATTTCATGGGCTTATTTTTCACGGGCTTTGCAATGAGCATGCGCCAGAGACCTGAAGTCCCTGAGTCACCTCAAGGAATGTACATTGGTTCCAATCAGACTACTTTTTGCCTTACGGGCATAGGAGACTTCCGGGTAAGGCTGTGACCTCTGTAGTACTCAGCCAATGAGGAACCAGGGGAGGGGCTTACCTCTGTAGTGCTCAGCCAATGAGGAACCAGGGGAGGGGCTTCACGCTAGGAGATAAATTGTCTGCTGTAACCTGCCCTGAGTGTGCCTGTCCCTCAGACACCTGCTCTTGCAAGAACGTTGATTAAATCCTCCCTTCACTGTGCTCCAAGTCTCCACATCCCTCCTCTGATTGGGTCGGTGGGCTTATTTCTCACACCCTGAAATTTTCAATTGCTTGAATTTTTATTGTATCTTGGCAACTTCGGTCAGAAATGTGAAACGCGTGGAATTAGAACCTTTGATCAGAGAACCTCTGCGTTTAAAGCCCCTGGAAATGACCTCTTCCAAAGCCTGAATTTCAAAATCAGAGGAGGTGCGTAAATTCTGGAGAGTTCAAGGCAGGCCCCCAGCTGCAGAATTCTGCCTGCTTTCCTTCACATCTTGCTGTCCTAGTGATTTTTACCATGAATTTGCACATGCTCTGCCTGAAGTTCATTGTGGACCTCTGGAGACCTCACCTCGGGCTCCCAAGGGCCATAATTACCATAAGAGTCCCAAGGATAATCTCTTTGTAAATTTAAACCAATGCATTTTCACTTCCCTCTTTCAGGCAAGTTGCCCTGTAGCTGCTTCCTCCAGGGGAGCCAGAAGGTTTATTGCTCCCAGGCAGAAGAGGCTTTGCAACCTGGTTTGGAAAGCTCCCAAGGAGGGAGGATGTGCTAGGATTCCTTTATCTCCCTCGTTAGCATATCAAGGGCAGAGCCCGGAGACTGTCCAGGGCCCCAGCGGTCTGTGTGGGTGGGGCCAGGCCCTCGGAGAATGCAGGTTGGAGGATGGGTGAAGTACGACAAAGAAGGCAGCGGGCCCTGGAGGACTGTGGGAGAGAAGGAAGGGGGTGTGAGCCAGTGGGTGGAGGGCCCGAGGCTGGCGGACCCTGGCAAGTGTTGGGTCAGTGAGGATGTCAGAAAGGCAAAGAGGAGGCTGACCGCTGAGCCCCTGGTGCCCACCCTCCGAAAAATGCCAAGAGGCTCCGTTGAAGGGCACCCCGAGTTTTAGCACCACCAGAGAGCTTGTCCTGGGCAGGGCGAGGTGACGCTCGAGTCAGTGGGCTGGCTGGAGGATGGAAGCCACGGGTGATGCCGGAGCAACCCAGGACCTTGAACAAACCCTGCCCTCCAGCAGCTTTGATGCTAGAGCTCAGAGGAGGTCCACCAACGCTAGGGGCTTATCCTTGGGCTCAGGACAGGTCGTGGCCTCTGCCTCCATCTCAGTCCACTCAGGCTGCTCAGAGTACTGGGGGGGGGGGGGGCTTCTAAACAAGAGACTTTGTTTCTCAGAGATCAAGGGGGCGGCAGATTGGGAGTTCAGAGAGAGCTCACTTCCTGGTTCATAGTCTACTGTCCTCCTGCCTTGTCCTCACATGACAGAGGTGGCCAGAGATCTCTCTGGGGTCCCTTTTATTAAAATTTTTTTTTTTAAATGTTCCTTTATCTTTGAGAAAGAGACAGTGTGAGCAGGGGAGGAGCAGAGAGGGAGACGCGGAACCTGAAGCAGGTTCCAGGCTCTGAGCTGTCAGCACAGAGCTCAACGAGGGGCTCAAACCCGCGAACGGCGAGATCATCACCTGAGCCGAGTCGGATGCCCAACCAACTGAGCCACCCAGGCGCCCTCTGGGGTCCTTTTATAAGGGCACTGATCCCATTTTTGAGAGATCCACTCTCATGACCTAATCACTCCCACGAAGACTCCACCTCCCAGACCCATCACATTGGGGATGACGTTTCGGCATACAAATTTGAGGGGACGGGAGCATCCAGTCTACAGCTCCCCCCACACCTCAGGGATGGTACGCGTCTCTCCCCCACTCACCAGATGTCACCTTAGGGAGACTGCAGAGGCAGAAATAGGCCAGCTGAGAAAACAGGTATCTCGGAAAGACTGAGACGTTAGTTGCAGGCTTAGAACTCTGAAAACTCCAGATCAGATCCCAATAATATTGTTGCCTGCTGACCAGGGCGTGGGGAGAGCTCGGGAGAAAAACTCAATTCATTCCCCATTAAGTGAGTAAAAGCAGTTTTGTTTTGTTTTGTTTTGTTTTGTTTTCTGGACAGCCTGATCTTAGTACAAGTTAAATTTGTAATGCTGATTCAGTAGCAGGATCCCCACCCCCAAATATGCTTCTTTGGCGTAAGGAATTTTTTTGAGCTGATCAGTTTTGAGCGGATTTATTTTGATTATTTTAGAAGAAGCTAAAAACCAGGTGGACATTACCCTCTTGTAAGGGGCATTTGTACCTATAAAGAAAACCTGACATTTCCGACGGTCAGGGTGTCTCCCTGGCTGTACCAGGAAGAGGAGAAGGACTCTAAATCCTGAGAAACTTACCAGTGGAGAAGGTACCGACCTGAACGTCACCACAACCTCGCCCTTGTTTACCAGGCTTTTTCACCTCCTGCAACTGCCCCCCCCCCCCCCAGTCCAGCCGCCTCCCCTCTACCTTTTGTCTTTAACTGAAGATGGTGTTTAAGATAGCGGCTTGGGCCATCTTGGGGACTTAGTTTCCCTGGGTATCTCCCATAGATTCGCGAGGTAGACGTGCTAATTAACTTCTGTTTATTCTCTCATTAATCTAGGTTTTTGTTTCGTTTTGTTTCTTATTACAAGAGGTTTCAGCCAAGAAATTAAAAATGTAGAGGGGAAATGATCTTTCCTACCCAGCCCTACCGTTTACTGAGCGTCTGTTTTCTGCCGGTCTCTGTACCAGTATTCATTGGTTGGTGTAGTGACTGGCAGGGGGACATTTTGGCTTAAATGTCACTGTTACTGACATCATCAATATCAGTATAATGATGCTTTCATCCTCCCGACGGCTCTGCCCGTAAATGTTGTCACTTGGTTTTATTGAGGAAGAAAATATAGTCCAAGTGACTTTACCCAAGGTCACCTGTTCTAATCGAAGTCTGGGTTATATTCATTTACCTTAGTTTTTTCCAATTCAAAGACATATCCTTATTTCACGTACCACTAAGAAAGAGAAACAGCTAGCAATTGAACTGTGACACAGGATTCCTGTAGCATTTAGAATTTTTTGGTAAACTTACCATAAGAACTCTTTTAAACTTGCTTAGACACAGACTGACTATTTGTTACCGTTTTGCAGACCCGGAAAAGAAAATATACGTGAAATAAATTGGTTAAGTGTTCCTGAAATGTCTTCGCACTCAGGCTCCAATTCTTTAAGTCGCTTTTCAACTCAGAGTGTTGGATCTCCTTTGTGCAAAGTGTGTTATGACGGGACATTTTCTTTTTCTACAGAACTTTATATTTCGGAACAATGTCAAACTTAGAGAAAAGGTGCCAGAATAATACAAAGAGTTCCTTTCTGTGTTTCGCTCAGATCCCTGAAGGTTTATTTACTTTATTCACATTCTATTTATCATTAAGTACATGTGCGCGTGCACCTGGAGCCTGCTTGGGATTCTGTGTCTCCCTCTCTCTCTCTGCCCCTCCCCTGCTCATTCTCTGTTTCTGTGTCTCAAAAATAAATACCAGGTATACAATACTCTATACCAGGTATACAATTCTATTACCTAGCCTACAGACCTTATTCAAATGCCCCCATTTTATCAATAAAGGCTTTTACCACAAAAGGAAAAAATGCTATATATAATATAAAATATTTCCTTTAAAAAATAGGCATTTTTTCCCCTCTGTAATTAATAAACATCTTGTGGGCAGGTACTTGGAGACTGTGTAAATATCCTGTTTTTCATTAAATGTTCGCCCCTTAGTTTTATCCTTCATTGACGAGTCTTACCTGAATCCGCTGTAACTGTAACGGATGGTAAATGGTGAGACGCGCCATATTGGTTTCCTAAGATGCTATAGCAAACGACCACAAACTCAGTGGCCAAACAAAATGAATGTATTATCTTACAGTTCTGGAAGTCAGAAGTCTAAAAACAGTCTCACTGGGCTAGCAGGAAGGTGTCAGCAGGGCTGGGTTCCTTCTGGCAGCTCCAGGGGGAGTCTATTTCCTTGCTTTTTCCAGTTCTAGAGACTGGCCATATTCCTTGACTCATGGCCACATCACCCCCGATCTCTGTTTCTGTGGTTACAGCTACTTCTCTCATTCTGGCCCTCCTGCCCCCCTTTCACAAGGACCCTTGTGATTACGTCGCACTCGCCCAGACAAGCCAGACGATCTTCCCATCTTGAGATCTTCAGCTTAATCCCATCTGCAGAGTGCCTTTTGCCATGGAAGGTAGCATATTCTCAGGTTCCAGAGACTCACATGTGGACATCTTTGCGGGGGGAGTGCATCATTCTGCCTCCCATATGTCACAGTTCCTTAAGAGGGCTTCGCTGTTGTCTAAGGGATTTGCTTCTGAGCAGCTCACCCACATTCTTCAAGCTCTGATTTTCACAAGCGGGGATGGCAAATGCCACTGGCCACAGTGATTATAAGATGCATCTTGATCTCAGAGATATTAAAATGTAAAAATGGCGCCCGGGCCATGCACTGAGGGTGCTGTGAGTCTCGATGCCCGCGTGGGCATCTCGATGGCCAGGGTTTGTTAAACTTTCACCAGTGTGTCTGAGCACCTCCTAGTTGCCAACAATTGTCCTGTCTGTTGAGTGTGCAGAGATGAGACACACAGCCTCTGCCCTTGCAGGAGGTAGGGGGTCTGTCTGTCCCCCACTGAGAGAGACAAAGACAAAAGTCCAATTAAAAGTGAGTCAGCAAAGAGCGGTGGCCTGGGAAGAATGGACATCAAATTTCCTTATTGGGCTGGGGTGGGGGGTGCTCACCTGGGAGGGGCTCTGTGCATCTCTGGACAGGTGGGATGAGTCAGGGTAGCCCCAGAGAGGCCAGTGTTCAAATCCAGTTTAAATTTTTTTTTTAAACATTTATTTATTTTTGAGAGACAGAAAGAGAGAATGAGCAGGGGAGGGGCAGAGAGAGAGAGGGAGACACAGAATCCCAAGCAGGCTCCAGGCTCGGAGCTGTCAGCACAGAGCCCGACACGGGGCTCGAACTCAAGAACCGTGAGAGATCATGATCTGAGCTGAAGTCACTCAACCGACTGAGCCACCCAGGCGCCCCCAAATCCCAGTTTAAACAGCTGGGCATTAAGGAGAGCGCCTGTGGGGATGAGCACTGGGCGTTATATGCAAGCAATGAATCACTGGGTTCTTCTCCTGAAGCCCATACTATGCTGTATGTTAAATAGGGATCCAAACAGCACCCACGGGAAGACACGAAATTATCAGAGATTCAACACAGGGTATTATAGTTGCTGCCAGAGAGTCTATTCCTGGAAGTCACAGCTCAGATCTGACCTCAGAGACTGTTAAAGGGCTAACCCCCTTATCCCAGCCCTCGATGTCTCCTCACAGGCAGGTCAGCCCCTCTCCCCAACACCGGGCCCCTGGCATCTCTAACAGCCCAGTTCCATCCTACATCCTAGGGCTGCTCCCCTCCCAGTCCGGAGCCCCCTCAGCCCCTCCCTGGGAATACTGCTTCCTTCAAGGAAGGTCCTCTGCCCACCTCTAGGATGAGATCTGCCTCCATAGCCCCAGGAGTGCCCTCTCATGTCTCACATACGGGTAGTTCGGCAACCCCAAGTTCATGCACAGGTACATTGGAAAGCATTTCTGCTAGAAACGAACCAGAACCGTCCTCTCTGTTAGAAGCAGCTGCCGCTGGGCTCTGTCCCTTCAGGTGCGTCCTAGACCAGTGGGGCCAGCTCATCTTAGAGGCCAGTGAGGAGGCTCAGTGCCTCGTTTCCCTCCCGGAGCCAGGACCCAGGCCCAGCCTCCACTCCAAACGCTGTTTCCAAGTTCTAGAAGGATGGTATATCCTGCTGTAAAAATTCTTCTAGAGTTTCCTTTGGACACTCCATTGCATTTTGGGGGTGTCTATGTATCTGGAACTTGCAGAAGGGTGCGGAAATGAGAATACCAACAGGTTTGGTTATCCTGGGATAGCACGTGACGTGGTGATGACAGTGTCTTTCTCGCTTGAGCCCACAGCAGCCCATTCATTTTGTCACTTGCCTCCTCTTTTTACAGGTCAGCCAGGACCCGGGAGCCCCAAACCACAGGCTGTTGTTTCCTCTCTTCCTGCAGGGGTTTTACAATCCGTTCCTAGTCCGAGAGGGGTTGGGGAAGTCTAAGGTGCGGATATATGCAGTCACTCCCCCAGATCTCCAGAGCCTACGGGGTGGCAAACTCCACGATACATTTAGAATATCAGAGTCAATAAAACGAAATACGTCCTGCCTTTGCCAAGCTCAGGGTGGGAAGTCAGAGGGTGAGGCAGGAAAGACAACAAAGTGAGTAGGGCTTGACATGGCGTGGGGGGGGGGGTGGGGGGGCAGTGAGCTGGCAGGTCTTAGAGAAGACGAGGGGGCCCAGTGCCTTAAAAAAGGCACAAAGCAAAGGCAGAGGGGACCAGGAGCCTTTGGCTCAGACCTGACGGTCATCGGCTGGGACTGCACCAGTGTGGTTTTCGAGGGAAGCCTGCTTTCGAGAATGACGTCTCCGACCAGAGCAAGGAGGTGGTGGTGATGTCCAGCCACTCACGCAGGCCAGGGTCACTTTGCCCAAATGATGGTTTCAAAAGTCAAGCGAATGAGCTTCGGATTGAGAGCGATGGAATCCGCCTCTCGGGATGAAGCGGGCGTCGGGCTTTCTCTGGAAGGTCGCCGAGTCCGGGGCTCTCTCACCCCAGGGCTAATGTCGTCGGGGATGGGAGGCCCGTGGGGCTAGCCTTCCGCCTGGAACCACACTGCCGCAGGCATTTAAAATCTGGGGCTACAAAAAAGAGCTGGCTCGTCTCCCAAGGCAATCTCAATGTGGGTCAATTGAAACCCTCAACTACCCTAGCCTGCTAACTAGAGGAATAAACCGCCTCTGAGAAACCAATTACGGTTCTGTAATTGCATCCTGGACACGGAACCCCAAGCCGCGTAAACCCGCAGGCAGCCTAAGGGAGTTTGATAGCCGATCCGTCCGTTCCCAGAACGACCTGAGCAAACGTGGGTGCAGCACCCCCTAGAGGCTGAGTGCGGTCTGGGGGCCACCAAGGGATGCTGAACGAGCCCAAGCGGGGCTGACTTCTCTCTGACCCTTTGGAGCCGGACCAAGGCCTTTCTTTCCCTCCAGCGCTTCCCTCAGCCACCCTCACTCCAATCTCCTCGTCTCTCTCCCAACGACCTCTCAGCAAACCCCATGACTTTGTTATTAAGTCCAGCCTGGTCCAGTTAATTTTTTCATTTTGTTTTATTTTTCAGCTCCGTCCAATTTAAAATGTCCTCCTCGTAATCTAGTTTCCTGCTTGCTTACGCCCAGAAGGCTGTGGGTGGGGCCGGGCCTGAACTGCCCCCCACCCCAAACTTAGGGTAGATCTGGGGGTTTCCTGATACTCTGGAATGAGTACTAGCCTTGGAATTGGAAGCTCAGCCCTGGAACTTTGCAGCTGTGTTACTTTGTGGAGGTAACTCAGCCTCTCTGTTCCTCAAACCCCTCTTGATTCGCAGCCCGGGGGTGCGTCGCTTAACCGCTCTGTGCCTCAGTCTCCTGTGACGCACGACAAGAGCAGGGGCTCTCCCGCGGGCTGCGGTGAGTGCCGGGTGGCTTGTTCTGTACAGGTGCCTAGAGCAGTACCCGGGACGTAGTCACAACTTCGAGAGTTCTACCTTTGACTGTTACCAAAACTTGGGTTTCTCTCAACAAGGCTTCATTCTTTTTTTTTTTTCTTTTTCTTGTTACTAAGTTTAAAATTTTAATTCCAGTATAGTTCACATACAGTGTTATATTAGTTTCAGGTGGACAATAATACAGTGATTCAACAATTCCGTACGTGACTCAGCACTCATCATGGTGGGAAGTGGGCTCTTTATCCCCTTCCCTGTGTCCCCCATCCCCCACCCACCTCCGTTCTAACCATCAGTTTGTTCTCTATAGTTAAGAGTCTGTTTCTTGGTGTGCGTGTGTGTGTCTCTCTCTTTGCTCCTTTGCTCCTTTGTTTCTTAAATTCCGCATGAGTGAAATCACACGGTATTTGTCTTTCTCTGATTGATTTATTTCGCTTAGCGTAACACTGTCTAGCTCCACCCATGTCATTGCAAACGGCAAGGTTTCATTCTTTGTCATGGGTGAGTAATATTCCATTGCGTATATACACCGCATCTTCTGTATCCATTCATCTCTCCGTGGACACTTGGGCTACTTCCATAATTCGGCTATTATAAATAATGTTGCAATAAACATAGAGGTGCATGTATGCCTTTGAATTAATGGTTTTGTATTTTGGGCGGGGGGTGGGGGGGATACCCAGTAGTGCAATTGCTGGGTCGTAGGGTAGTTCTATTTTTAACTTTTTGACAAACCTCCGTACAGTTTTCCAGAGTGGCTGCACCAGTTTGTGTTCCCACCCGCAGTGCACGACGGTTCCTTTTTCTCCACATCCTCGCCAACATTTGTTGTTTCTTGTGTTCCTGACTTTAGCCGTTCTGACAGGTGCGAGGTGATATCTCATTGTAGTTTTTATTTGCCTTTCCCTGAGGGCGAGTGATGTTGAGCATCTTTTCGTGTGTCTGTTGGCCCTCTGGACGTCTTCTTTGGAGAAATGTATGTTCATGACCTCAGCCCATGTTTAACTGGATTATTTGGTTTTTGGGTGTTGAGTTGTATCAGTTCTTTCAGTATTTTGGATACTAACCCTTTATCAGATATGTCACTTGCAAATCTCTTCTCCCGATAAGTAGGTTGCCTTTTAGTTTTGCTGATTGTTTCCTTCGCTGTGCAGAAGCTTTTTGTTTTGATGCGGTCCCAATAGTTTATGTTTGCTTTTATTTATTTTTTTTTCAGGAGACATGTCTAGAAAAATGTTGCTATGGCCGACGTAGGAGAAATTACTGCCTGTGCTCTCTCCTAAGATTTTTATGGTTTCGGGTCTCACATTTAGCTCTTTAACCCATTTTGAGTTTATTTTTGTGTCTGGTGTAAAAAAAGCAGTCCAGTGTCACTCCTTTGCATGCTGCTCTCCGGTTTTCCCAACACCATTTGCTGAAGAGCCTTTTTCCCACTGCATATTCTTTCCTCCTTTGCTGAAGACTAGCCGATCACATCATTGTGGTTTTCTGTTCCGTTCTATTGATCTGTTATGTGTCTATTTTTGTGCCAGTATCATGCTGTTTTGACCACTACAACTTTGTAATATAACCTGAAGTCTGGAATTGTGATGCCTCCGGTTTTGTTTTTTTCTTTTTCAAGATTGCTTTAGCGATTCGGAGCCGTTTGTGGTGCCATACAAGTTTTAGGATTGCCTGTTCTAGTTCTGTGAAACATGCTGTGTGTGGAGGTGGGTGGGTGAGGGGAGGGAGGGGGAGGGGACGGAGCTGGAGGCGTGAGAACGGGGAG